>NW_004955433.1:22061099-22150030 GCF_000276665.1 Chinchilla lanigera | reverse complement strand
TCTTTCTCTCTTTCTTTCTTCCTCTCTTCTTTTTCTCTCAAATGTATATAAACTCCCAACCTTGTGATCATCCTCTCAAATGTGATAAGTGGATAAATATAATAAGGATAATGAGCCTTTGTCAAATACTGAGCACTGTGTTAAGTACTATAATACATAATTTCAGAGGCAGAGAAAACGTAGGCCTGTTTCAATCCTATAAATGGAAGAACTTCTGGGGAGGGGACTCTCACTGTGATCTTCATGCAAGTGGTGACATTCCTGTGACAGAAAGTCACACTGAGTAGAATGGATTATGCTCCATATATATTATATATATATATTATATATTATACATATACTATTATATACATATATATTACATTGTATTTTTTGCATATGAAGTTGCAACCATAGGTCTGAGTCCTGCATTGACTATTGTCTTTGCTTCACACTGCTCCAACAAAATACCTAAAGCTATGTCATTTTTAAAGGACATCATTTCTGATCATTCTGGAGATTGAGTAGTTCAAGATCAAGGTGCTGGCAGATTTGGTTTTCTCGTGAATGCTGCTGTCTCTCTCTAATAAGTCATCTTGTTGCTGGTGAAGGATCTGGAGGGGAGGAATCCTGGGTCCTCATGTGGCAGAAGGTGGAACTCTGGAGAAAGAGCACTACATGAAGCCTGTTTTAATAAGGACCTCTTCTCACCTGCAAAGGGAGACTTTCTTGGCCTGGTCACTTTTGCAAACCCTACCTCTTAATACTATTGCACTGGCCACCCCGTGTCAGCATCTGGATCTTGAAAGGGTTGCCTTCAGACTGGTGCAACAGCCCTCGACCAGTGCTTTACCCTCGGGAAGTCATTTCATGCTTTAGAGACTCAATTTCCTCCACAGTACAGTAAGAATACTGATCCACCCTTCTACTTCCTATGGTAAAGAGGAGAGACTATAATACAGGGGATGAAGGGCTGTGTTCCCATTACTCATTACACGGATTTTAAAAGGAGAATATCCCATAAAATACAATTGTGTTTGTGCCTTAGCTTTCATGTGCCACAGGATTGTGTGCAAAGAATGTACAAATTAATACTGGAGGAATTAGTGGGTATATGTATGAAACTCTATCTCGAGTCCTCTTTCTAGAGATAAATGGAGCTGGGAGCTAAGTTTTCTTCAATTATTTGTACTGCCTCATGGCAAGATGGAAAGAAATACCACAATATTTAGAGTGCTAGAAATGGTGTGCTCAGGGCTTTCATTTCTCAGTGACTTTGGTCCTTTCCAGAGAACTGACACCTTGCTAGGAATTGTTCCTGGTTACAACTATTTTCTGAAGTGGGTCTATTATGAAGCAGCAGCAGCCTTGAGTTTATAGTTGCCAAAATTACTATTTTGCCTTTGAAAACTGACTTCTCAATAAAAGCAATGTCTGGACTTGCCCTGAGGTTGGTTTGTGTTCTTCAAGTCCAAGGTTACAGACTATATTGAAGATGATTCACAAACATAGCCAGAGTTAATAATAAGGACGGCTTCTAAAGATGGGACATAGGGAGTGGGATAGTTAAAAATAATAAATATTAACTGCATTTTTGCTAAAGTTTAGTCATGGTTTCATTTGAGCAGAGGGGTTGCAGATTTTTTCATTCTACTTCCTTTCAAATTTTCTTTTTTTTGGTTTTGGTTTTTCTCCGGTACCAGGGACCGAACTCACAACCTTGCACTTGCCAGGCAGGCGCTTTGCCGCTGAGCTAAATCCCCAGCCCCTCCTTTCAAATTTTCAAGCAGTAGTGTTCAGTATTTACAAATGAATTGCATGCATTTTGGAAAGCTATATTTTCTCTGTCATACCAAATACCTCCAAGAAGCTTGGGAAAGTATAGTTCTGAGGATGGCTCTCACATTGGATTTTGGGAACCTGAAACCTCATTCTACCACTTAGTAGCTGTATAACCTTAAGTAAAACTCCTTAATGCCTCTCAGCCTTGGCTTACTTATCATGAAAATGAAGATGATTGTAATAGCAACCTAATGTAGTTGCTGAGCTTAAAATTTCAGCTCTTCTTAATAAAGAGAAAATAAATTCTGCTCCTATAACACTAAGAGCTTTTCTAGGGCACAAATATTGGGGGTAAGTTCTTTTTGTTTGTTTGTTTGTTTGTTTTTTTCTGGTACCGGGAATCGAACTCATGACCTCGTGCTTGCCGGGGGATAAGTTCTTACTTGGCATGTCTTGATATTAATTCTTCCCAGGATCTTTCAGACATGTGCACTCGTACACACACACACACACATGCACACACACACTCACACACTCACACAGGAGTCTATGTAACCCTAACAAATTTATCAAGCAAGATCACTTATTTGTGCAGAAGGAAATGCATTCCTTGAAAATTATTGAATTTTGGATCTTATATTTCCAGAAATGAAATGGGATTTGGATACATATAATCTAGTAAATTCTACTTATTATCAGTGAAACCCCAGGTCACTAGGTCTGTCAGACCCACCTCTGGCTTGTCAGATGAAAATGGAAAAAGATGAAAAAAAGAGAGAAAGATATGGGCAGATTGCATTCCATGGACCAGAGCGGGGGTGTCATCTGCACTTAGTCTCATGGTCCCATCCTTTCAAAATTTGCTTGAAAAGTATGGGAAAATTCTCTAGGTCACAACATCCTGTTTCCTTCTCTGCCTGGAAGCAGAAAATCCTGTTTCCTTTTCTGCAGGATTTTCTACAGAATAAATGGAGCATGAGCAGAAATGCCAAATGCCCACAGATGCAGCCAGCATGACCTCTTGAAGCTCTCCTCCAGCCTGCTGGCATGGGGCAGAGTGCCCAGCAGGCTTTTTAGACCCACAAAGATGGCAGAGTCACCAGACTGAACAGGTTTGGCTGTCTGAGTCAGTGCTTTCAAAGACCACCCATCCAACATCCAATGATACTTTACATGAACAGGAAATAATACACTTGTAGTATACGGATTCACAGAGGTGTTGGGCTCGTTGGTTACGCCATTCAGCTCCACCAGAACACAAAAGATAAACTTGGATCTCTCCCAGTGATGACAGGTGATAGACAATTTAGCAAATTCCTCCCAGCCTTAAGTACATTTCCAAATGAAAACAGAGTTCACTGACAATTGCAGGTATGGGTCTTGAAATACAGAAACAGAGTCCAAAACTCAAATGCTCTGCCTGTGGAGGCATCTACTCTGTGAATAAGACTCCCTGGGCCTCCTGGGGGCTGACAAAGCTTGGCAGACAGGAAACTTCCCAGGCCAAGCCCCCCTGCTGGTCTAATCACTGCTTCCAGAAAATGAGAGCACAAGAGTATTTTTAGATCAGCCTAATTTCTAGAACAAGCCACATCTGAGTTATCACACTCGATGTGCATGCTGTTACCAATGCCTCTGCTATTTAATTTCCATTATTAATATTTACCACAACATGATTAGTCTAGTTTTTAGTCTCTGAGCTGAAGATTACTGTAACTTTCCCAAGTATCAATCCCATGAAGAAAATATTTTATCTTGCCTCTTCTCCACAATTCCATGCAATCTTGGTATGGAGGGCCTCTTCCTCTGGGGATGTAGCCTTTGAGATAAAGCTGGGATCTCTTCCCACCAGAGCTTTTTCTCATAATCCTTTTCCTGGGTTGAGTTCTTTTTCCTAAGCTCTCATAATACTGATGCTAATGAAGAGCAATGATTTAAATGATTGGCTACCCTCACATTGCGTACCTGTTAAGAGCAGGAACTGAGTCAGAGTAGTTTTATCCGATATGCCAGGGAACACCCTGATGTATTATTCATTATTATTCAATTACTCAATATTATTCATTATTTGTTTATTCCTATTAAAGAATGACTTACTGAGCACCTGCTAGATGCCAGGTAGCATGCTATCTATCCTAGGTAGTCACTGGAGAACAGAAAGTAGCAAGGATCCTTGTTTTCATGTAGCTGACTATCTAAATCTAAGGAGGAATAGGGTTATCAAACATTTGTTCAAATAAATATATTATTATGGATAGGTTTGTGGATTTGGAAGAAACAGTCCCATTTTCTAGGGTGGGAAAGGTGGAGTCCCGAGTTCCTTAACCAGGAGGAATCCTGTTCACCTGAATGAATCCTTTGGCAGAAATGTGCCAAGCTGGGACAGGGGTGAGGATGAGAAGAGACGTGAGAGGAGCTGTGAGCTGGTCAGGTCAGCCTCGTAGCCCCCATCTCATCCTGAGAGCAACGGCAGTGAAACCACTAAAGTCCTTAAACGTAGGTGAGTCATATGGTGAGATTTGTGTTCCAAAATCATGTTTTCCAGACTAATTTACAATGGCTTGGGAAACACAAGTTAGTTTTATGCTATTTGTGTGAGAGATGATGGAAGCTGCCTTAGGATGATAGGGCAGAAAGGGGGAATACTGAGGAAGTAAAATATGATGGATTATTGGTGGTACAGGAGGGTGAAGGACAAGGGTTGGTCCCTTGGTTCTGGGTATGGAAACAGAGTCATTGATGAGTCAGCAAAGCCTAGAAGAACATGAGAAGGGCTGGTAATCAAGGGTTTGGTTCAAGGTATTTTTGAAAACTCAGTTTTTAATTAGCCAAAAAGGAAATCTGTCAAAGTAGACAGTTTAAAGTACCTGCATGGTGTATACCTGACATGTCTTACCTGAGAAATATACACATATAAGCTCTGTGTGCAGGCTGATAGCAGATGTGCTAGAGAGGACTAGTGGGGCCATATGGGATCCTGACTTATAGAGAATAAGGAGAGAAGGAGGTGCTTCTTCCGTTCTTCTTGGCTGTCTGTTTTTGTTTCTAATTTTTTCTGGATTCTCAGTGTTATTCCAAGGTCTCCAGGGAAGGTGTTAGGTAAAGATTAGATGCTAAGAAATGTAGATGCGTGGGTGAGCAGATGATGGATGGATGAGTTGATCCTGAATGCTCAGGTCTAACTAAAGGACTGAAAAAGGCATGGAGCAGGACAACAGGCTCGAAGGGGATGGGTGAGTGATGGCGCATAACAGAACCCAGTGACGCCTGTAAGAATGGCTGAAGACTGCCATGCTATGGCACCACCTGAGAGCTGCCTCAGAATATAAATGTGCTATTTGCACACAGGGAGTCATACAATCCTTGGTTTGAGCTCTCTTATATAGGCGGGTGAACCTTTGAAAAAACTTTAAATGTATTTAGAATCAGCTCTCTTCAGTTTAATGATGCTGCAATTCTCATGATCTAAAACCTAAAGTTGTGGCTCTAACTCAACCTTCCTATAAATACCAGTCCACCCCAGAGGTGCTGACATGGTACAACCTGATCTAGAGGTAGAGACATCTTGGCAAGTGAAGATTAGAATGCAATGAAACATCCCAGGGCTATCTGGATAAAACAGAAGAGACAGCTATTTACACAGATGTAAACATTTAAATATTTACCTGTTGTATAATCTAGAATTGATCATCTACATATATTAAGTAACTATGCATTTGTTTTTATTCATTCACTTATTTGATCGTTTAATGCATATTTGTTGAGTACGTACTAGATTCCAGATAGTAAGAATCTCATGGTAAGAAAGACACACCATTCTCTCTCTCAGAGATGCTAAGTATATTCATAGAATTACAGTACTGGAAAAAGGGAAAAGGTGCAGAGTCTCATGAGATGGCACCTATGAGTAGGGGTTAAAGAGAAGAGTTTTTGACCAACATGAGTCAAAGCAGTGTTCTCTATTCAGGGATAATGTAGCAGGCGTGGTAGCAAACACCTGTAATCCCAGCCAGTACTCAGGAGGCTGAAATAGGAGGATCATGGCCGGTTCAAGGCCAGCCGGAGCTACATAGTAAATTCAAAGCCAGCCTGAACTACGTAGCTGGACACTGTTTTAAAAAACAAACAAAAAATAAACAAATAAAACAAAACAAAACAAAGGATAAGGCAAAACACTGAAGAGGAAGGTAAACAATGAGAACTTGGAAGGAGGCCAGGCTTCAGAAATGGACAGGGGATAGATACATGATATTTTCTGTATGTTGTGTTTTACATATTTCAAAACCTATATTTGGCAGGAGGTTAAGTAGATTACACAGATTAAGAAGTTAGGGACGACAGATTCTTGCATGGAAGAAGCAGAAGACACTTAAATGAAATTCCTAAACTCTGCATTCATTTATTTTGGCTGCTCGTATTTCCTGAATGTCCAGGGTTTGCTAGGTCATTATGGGGGGTGTGGGCTGTGGAGTAAGAAGAGCCTAGGTGGTCGGATGCATGCTGGAGTCCAGATGCAAGAGATAGGATAGGCTGAGTATGTGGGAATTCACAGGTCATAGAAGCCCTCTGTCTTCTCTTTTTGGTGTTCTGTATGAGCCAGCATGGGGTGCTGAATTTGACCCAATTTGATGCTCATCCCTGCTATGCACTGTCAGTGTGGCCTAGTTGTTCTGATCCATGGAGTCTTTCTAACCTCTACAAATGAGAAAACTTACTATCCATACCTGATATAATCTATATGAGACCAGGAGGGGGCCACTGCCCCAATAGTAGGTTCTCAGTAAATGTCAATCAATTTGAACATTGAAACTGGATTTTTTCATGAGATCATAGAAGATGTAAACAGGATTGAGGGCTCTAAGCTACAGAAAAGTCCCTTGCTGTGATACAAGAAAAATTTTCTCAAGAGTCACATGTATGTCTAATTGGAATTGGACTATTTTTCTGCTCAGGGGGACCTCTAACCCTGTAAATATTCAAACAGATACTGTGAAAGCACTCTGTAGTGTTGGTAGACATAGCACCAGGGCCATATCAGCATTTTGCAGATGTTAGCTGATCTTGAAGCAAGGAAAAACTTTGCCCTAAGACTTCTCTTATATGCAATGTCCTGATATGGAAAGCAAAAAAGCATAGTTACTCTGGTAATACTGGGGAAGGAGACCAGATTCCTTTATGTCAACTCTTGTCTTTTCCCCCACTGCAGCCTCTTAATTTTCTCACTGTAGCCATAATGGAGATACTAGAATGTCTTGGGCCTGTAATCTGATGCTTTCTTTCAGGTCCTATACACTAGGATCTTTAGATGGTCCGGTTCTCAATTCTAAATCCAGGTTGGAAGAGGCCTGTCCAGCTGCTGTTAGTGAAGTAAAGGTTCTCGAGTCATTGCTCCTTCTTCTCAGCAGGGCTTCAGCTCCCATCTAGCAGGCCTTCCTGATTCTTATTGTGCTGAGGACTTAGGTCTTATTCTCTGGATCCTCAGGCTGTAGGTCCAAAGCTTGGACCACAAGCTTAGATACCTCTAATGATCTGAGGCAGCTCAGCCCTGCAGAAGACCTAGGAGCTGGGCCCTACATCCCACCGTGAGACCACATGGTCTTGTAGGTGTGGGGACATTTTGGGTTTTGCTGGAAATTTTAGGTCAGGTTGGTTCTTGGGGTACTTCCCTGGTTTGAAATCTGTCAAGATTTGTTCCTGAAGGATGGAGGTGATGAACATGGTGTCCTGTACTCTCATTTCTTCCACTGGGGTGTCCTACTCCCCTGGAGGCTCACGAAGCCCAGCCATCTCTCAGAAACCTGTATCTGCCCATCAGTGTCCACCTTGCTAAACTCTGGCTCAGATTTCCCAAGGGTAGCAGGTATTTTTTAGAATAATCACCCAATGGAATTTACCATCTGGAAATGAGAGAGCTGTGTTAACGAAAACCACTTGCTTAGGATCATTTTCTTTGAAAGGACTTGTTACTGGGGCATGAGAATTGAAGGTTGCTACTGTATGATTTTTCAGGTGAGTTGATTCAGTGGCCTTGAAACTGTAAAAATACTTGGGGTTCTCTTTTCTTTTACTAAAATTTCAGGCAAGATATTTATTATTTGTATTAGTTAACTAATTTGGTTATTCTGGTTTTTCATCTGTTAAAGAAGAACACCATTTTAGCCATCAATATGAAGGTCTATTAGGGAAAATAAATTAAAAAATTGGTTTCAAACGTTTGGTATGTGCTTGATATATATGTTTCCTTTACTGAATTTAGAAAGTGTGCAGATCTGCTTTCATGGATCATTCATTCCTTCATTCATTTGTTCATTCATCAAATATTATCTTGTATCTCCAGGGTCCTAAGATCAAACTAAGTACAAGAGGTGGAAGACAACCTTCTTTGTCTTGCATGGTTCAAGTCTACTATTTATTTGAGTTTTGGTTATGAGGAAAAGTCTCAGGTGTCAGGCAAAGTTCAAAGATTTTATTTCCTCTTGTAACTTTATGACATTCAGACCATTTCTTCAAAATTGCACTTAATTTTAGCTTCATTAACTTCCAGTTCTGTCACAACAGTTGAACAAGGATTTCTCCATGAGCAGTATTCAAATCAGCTTTTAATGAGGTATTTAATTAAAGGCTAATTGAGGTGAATTCATTAAAGATTTCTAAATTATGCTTATCAGGGTAGCTATGTTTTAAGATAAGTTTTAAATATTTGTTTTATATTGCATTGTTTGATCATAAAAGTGTGTATAAAATTACTTTTAAAAATTACTAATTAGAATGTGGATGCATTTTCCCTTCCTTCATATTTAAGTGGGGCACTTAATAAATCAATTGAACGCATGTTTAGGTTGATAGTAAAACGTTACTATTGTAACTATGGTTTGGGCTATGTTCTGGCTGTGAAAAATTCCCAGATCTCCAGAGCTGAAGTATTGTTAGGGTCTCTGATCTGCTGTTCCAACTGCCATGTAACTCACAGCTGTTTAAATTACAGGTTTTCACCAAGTCTTGAGGATTCTTGGGTTTCCAGTTGATGATGTGGGGAAGAGGACTGCACCTAATCTCCAGATCTCCATCAGTGGAAACAGAGGTGCAATTTACCAAACAGGTGTTGAAAGTTTCCTGTATTCTTAAGTGTAGTTCACAGACTGAGGACAGATTAACTAGGGCCTAGGTTTTAACGATAGAGATACTAGTCATTCAACATATAGTAGGTCATCCTTGTTTGTGTTTTCTTTCTCAAGGTTTCACTTACTCATGGTTATCCATGATCTGAAAACATTAAAAAGAAGATTCCAGAAAGTGCAAATTCTTAAGTTTTAAATTTAATTTTATATGTGAATTTATGATTAATCAATATAAAACAAATAATAGTGTGATTAAAAAAAACCTGTGCCATCCTACATTGTCCTCTTCCATTCTTCCCTGGATGTGAATCATCCCTTTGTCCCAAGTATCCGTGCTATATATGCTATCCACCTATTAGTTACTCAGTAACTATCTGGGTTTTCAAATCTACTGCTGCAACACTGCAGCAGTTGAGTTTTAGTAATGCTTATGGAGGAGCCTAACTCTATCTCACCATGCCTATGTTACTGTGCTGTCTCCATCATCACAAGAAGAAGGATGTGCACAGTGTAGTAAGGAGGAGAACCTGGAAAAAGTGCACATTCATATAACTACACTGGATTATAGCAGTTCTCTTTTATTACATTATTGTTGCTAATGTCCTACTGTACTAATACTATACTATTATAGTATAATCTTATACTATAAATAAAGTAAGCATATATATGTATATGATTATGCTTGTGTATTACCTGTAGCGCCAGGCATCCACTAAGGGAAGACTACTCTATCCTACAATATTTGTCCTTCAAGGCCAGGACAAAACCTCGCTCAAACCCAGTCAAAGAAAAGTTGTGTGCCAGTTTGACCAGGGTAGTCACAACCAGTCCTATGAAGGATGGGATCCTAAAATTAATGAACAAATATGCGTTGCTCCAATAAAGTGGGAAGGTTATGATTGACAGGAAAACATGATCTGGTTAAGCATTAATGTGAAATTTTAAGAAAATAAATATGGAGGTCAGAGAAGGCAGATGAACCTGGAGAGGGAATCAGAATAAGATCAAATCCATGTCTAAATTATAGGGTTATAACACAGGAATTGAAAATCTGCTCCTACCCCCACTACACCATACACACACACACACACACACATACACAGACACACACATGCCCACTTGATTAAAGGGCTACAAGGAAGGGAAGTCCAAGTTCAGATTCCACACCTGAAGGTGTGGAAGTTGGGAGTGGGAGCACTGATGGTAAATGATAAGAAAATAAACCAACCATGCTGGTGCATGCCTATAATCCCGGCGCTTGAGAGGTTGAGGCAAGAGGATCACCACAAGTTTGAGGGAGGCCTGATCTCTATACTAAGACCCTATTTCTAAAATCAAAAAAAATAAGAAAGAAACAAAGAAACAGAAAGAAAATTAAATAAAGAAAGAAAAGCTAGAAAAAGAGTAAGAAGACTAGAAACAGGATTATTAATTAACTACAGATTTTGTACTCATTAAGGAAAGAAGGACGGCTAGTGTTCATTATGAGAACAAGGGAAAGAAAAGCCAAGATAACATTAATACATAAATATCACAAGATTGTCACAAGGCAGAAAAGTTGGTAAAAATACTTGATTCTGATCTAGGGGGTCTGGATGGGTGTTGGTCCCAGCCACCTATGTTTCGGGCACTCTATTCAATGTCTGTGTGTCATTTTAAGAAAAATAATGAGTGACTTGGACCCTCAGGTACGGAAACAGCCAGGTTGGTTCAGACCCTGACGTCATTTCTGAGGTGCATTTATGAAAGGACACAGAGCTGCAGAGCAGGGAGTTATAGCTTGCTGAGTGGCTGTCACACGGGGGGCAGGCATGGCCATGCACTTATAGAGAGAGCAGCTAAGTTTTCTTCCCTGTAGCAAATGTGAAGGAGGAGAATGTTGTGAAGAGGTGAGGACTTGTCCCAGGAGGGTACAAAGAGGAGGCTGGGGCCTGAGCTTTCTAGAGCAGGGTCTTTCTGGGATAGAGTGAAGGAAGGGTAGTGAACGTATGGCACACATGTTATTTGTTTTTCTTTTAAGACAAATGATGTTAATGTATAAGTTGTTCTTTTAAACTAAAAATTCAGTATTCAGGTTTAGTTGTAGTATTGGCACATTGTAATAAATAGGTGGGTTCTGGGTTGCAGTTTTGGCACTGGTCACTGAAACGTTTGCCATCACTGAGGTAGAGGGTAATTGATGGACTTGAATTCCCTAAGGCGCCATCCAGTACTACCACTGAAAAATTCTGCAATCCCTGATTGCATTAATTAACCAATCATTTGTACTTCTCTTATGGGAAGTAGTTCTCCTGTTCTGTGTGGGCATGAGTGAAGGGAATGAAAAACCCCACATTACACATACTGTGTATAGTGGTGCTTGGCTAATATAAAAAATCCAACTGAGTAAAACCACCTTACTTCACACAAGTAACTTTGCAATTTACGTATAGAGATGCTCAAAGGCAGAGGTTTGCCTAGGAAGTGGAAGGGCTGATGAATTAGAAACACCATGAGGAGCAACCCCTGACAGATAAATCCAGTGGAGCATAAGCATCATTCTTGCCTTCTTTTCACTCAACAACATGCATGCAATGCAGTGCCTACTATCTGATAGCTAAGAGGGTGAACTCAGTTTCTCTTGCAGAATGAGAAGCTCTTCAGCACAGATATACCCACACTTTACATAGGAAATTTTCTCCCACAGTTGACAGAGAGAGATGAGAGCCCTCATTTCACCAATTCTGGGGCAAAGCCAGGTGTATTAGTTGTCTTTCCCATTGTTAGACACGATATCTAACACCCAGAACTTAAGTAAAGGTTTAATTTGTTTTCAATGTTAAGGGGATGCAGTCCATGGTTGTCTGGCTCCAAGGCAGAAACATCATGGTAGAAGGGCATGGTGGAACAAAGCTGCTTTGTTCACAACATTGGGAAGTAGAGGAGGGTAACAGTTCTGGGGTTTGGGGAGGTAGATGTGAGAGAACAGACAGACCCCAAGGCCAAAATCCATGCCCGACCTAGACATATCCAGAAGTGTATTCTACCAGTCCCTTGGTAGATAATGCCAAAGCCAATCAAGCTGACATTTCATCCTGTCAGGAGAGCATTCTCACAGTGATTACCAGGACAGGTTCATTCATTCAGTGGAATCCATTACCTTTTGCATGCATTCCTTCATCATTCTTTTACATATTACAAAACAACATTCCCAGCCTCTTATTGCTGTTCTTTCCTCTTCTCTAATCTCATTTGTATCATCCTCTCTTGAGGACAGCTGCAATAGCTGATAACTGATCTCCCCACATGTATTTTTACTACCCTAAGCTCTTTTCCATACTTTCTCTCAATGTAGTGGCTCTAAAAGCAAATTTTAAAAGCCTTGTGACTGGTTTATTACACACTGGCTGCTCTTGTATATTTGGAGTGGAGGATCCAACCCCACTTCATAGAGTATGATGGACTGAACTACGTCCTTCCAAACTTCATAGGCTGCAGTTCTAAGTGCACAACCTCAGAATGTTACTATATTTGGAGATAGGGCCTTTAAGGTGGTAATTAAGTTGAAATGAAGTATTTGATGAACTCCAGTCCAATATATGTGGTGTTTTTATCAGAAAAGGACATTTGGGCACAGAGAACAGGTGAAGACACTGGGAGGAAACAGGCATGTGCAGCCCAAGGAGTGAAGTCTCAGAAGAAAACAACCTTACCGACACCTAGCTTTGGAATTTCGGGCCTCCAGAATTGTGAGAAGATAAATTTCTGTTGTCTGAGCCACCCAGTGTGCAGCACTTTGTCATGACAGGCAGCCCTAGCAAATGACATATTACATTTCCCGAAGATGCCAAGTTCCAGCACAGCACGCCCTCTGTGGTGCCAGAAGTGCTCTGCCTTCTCTCTCTGCATCCCTGAGTCCTTCTTACTTCCCTCTTCTCATCTGCAGCGCCGTCTTTTCAGAAGTATTCTCTTGGCCCCAAACTGAATGTAGCCTCCTCTCATTAGTCTCTCTCACAACTCCTGTTTATTTCTTTCCTTGCAATTGTCTGCTAATTCAGGTGTCTCCAGTGGACCTAAGCTCTGAGAAGCTACAAGCCTTGCATGTTTTATTATTGTAGCCCATGGGTGTAGCAACATGCTGGCTCATATTAAGCATCTGTATGATTTTGTTGAATGAATGAATAGATACTGGTTAAGTGGCTCTCATATACAGCTGGCATGAAGAAGAGGGAAGTGGTTAAGTGAGATCCAGTCTGCCAGTGTGGGGCGTGTAATCCTGCAGGTAGGACTGACAGCAAATGAGTAATTATGATGAAGGATAATGACTGCTAACTTGGAGGAAATGTCTGGGACTTCATAAACTAAGACATCTCTGTCCCCCTGTCAGAGAGTTTCTGCAGTTGTTAGGTGAAGAGGGCACCCTTATTAAATTATTTTGCATGAGCTGGAATTGAACAAAACAGTATGGCTCTTAATAAGCTGATTTTCCAATGCAAAACAGCTCAGTTTAAAATGTGTGGGATTTTATTTGGGCACCGCACACTCCCCTACTGGTGAATCTGTGAGTTTCTGATTCCCAGAGGTGTCACAAATGGAGGTGGCATGAAGCAGAGAATCTATCTTTCTCTGTCCAGAGCAGAGGTAAGGAAAAGAAACAAGGGAGAATTTACTGTTTCTAGAGGCAGATGGAATAGATGGTGATCTTCATTTGCATTTCTCTGGGGGTGGGGTTGGGGAAAAGGGGAAATGGCCCTAAGGGAAAACAGTCCAATCATTTCCTCCAAAAACTTGCTCCAGTGTGTCTACTGCTCCCAGAAGTAATCGCTTTGCATAATCCAGAAAAGGATATGTTCATCACTTTGAGTTACATTGCTTTTGCACATTCCCTCAATAAAAATGGCAAAACTCTCCTATGAAATCCTGGAGTTCATTATAGTGGCATTTTCTTTTCTCTTAAGTTGAAGCCATTTTATCTGTTTCAGTCTAACCAGACCCCAAGAAACACCATCTTTGGTTCACCTTGCTTTCAGTTATTTGTATTCCTCTGCTGACAAAAACCCAGGCAGTGTGATCCTTTGAGCTCAGACCCCATCAACTATACACCAAAGCTGAGCATGAATTACCATCACTCACCACCGAATTGAAAACTGCTACCCAAGGGAGATTCAGGGCACCATGAAAATGCAATTTTGTTGATGACACATATGGACACACATTCTCACACATGTAGACCTTAATTGAAAAATAAAACAATTAGCTTTTAATACTTTTGGAATAACAGAAGGAAGCACTTTTATAGAATGGCTGGGAAGAAACAACCATACCCTGCTTCTTTTTTTTTTAGTAACACTGAGTTGTGTTCACAGTTAAGCTTATTAAAACACAAAAGCAGAACTTAGCAGGACCCTGGAATGCCAGTCAAGCAATTATTTGTGAGTGACTCTTGTTCTTGGTTCTACTTTCAAAAGCAGAACACAATCTAGAGCAAAGCAGATAGGTGCCTATGTATGTTTTATTGTCTCAGGTGTGGCTAGGCTGTGCATTGAAAGACTTTTGGGACTGCGAAGGAAAACACGAGGGACTGGGATTCAGTGAGTTGGTCAATCAATATTGGAGGTGGTTTATTGCAGCTATGCAACTATGCATCTCAAGAGAAAGTGCCTTCAAAATGCTCCTAACCTGACAGTAGAGCCTCCAGCCAGCCCACCTATTCCCACAGTGGGGCTTTTCTTTCCATTTTCCACCAAATACACTGGTAGAAAATTGGATCTAAATACCGATCTACTCAAGACTTATCCAGAGATTCTCACCTCAGCGTGGCTTATAAAACCCCCGGACACACACACAAGGGGCTCCATAGTTGGTGTCTCTGTTCATTTTTAGCCACCTCACTTAAGTTACAGGTACATCTGCCTGCTAGTGTTGGTTTTATAATTTCATGACAGAACCAACAATTCTCCTTATGACTAATTCTCTTTCTTTACTGAGTAGCCCTTACTCCTCCTTACAGGTACTGGTCAGGTAAAGTACCCTTTGTGAAGCTCCCAACTAAGATAGTTTATCCTCTGTTGGTTTTTCTATAATCTGGTGATCTCTGGGTGGAGTCTTTTTACTTCTTGAAAATACCTTAGAATCAGGAGCAAGTATTGATTTAGGCATCTGGTATATTACATACACCCATCGATATCTGCTAAATGAAATGAAAACTAAAGACATAGACCAGTGCACACTGATGTAGGGAGGGTCCAATCACTGTACAAGTGAAGGAGATGGTGGGGCAGAGCAAGAGTTGTCTGAGCAACTTCATCATTGTTCTCACCTTATTTGCAGAGTTCAGTAGAGAATACAGTGAAAGGACAACATGAGGAAGTCCATTTCATTACCACTTAGTTTTTAAAATGATATTGGTAAAATGGCAATCAGGCGAAGGGTGTTTTAAGTAAAATAAGTAAACAGCTCCAGTCTCACCTCCCAGAAACCAATGATTTTACCTCATGTTTGTCTAAGAGAATTTGTTTTTGCTAAATGTGGTTAGAATTTCATAAAATGGGGAGCTTTTCTTTTCTTTTTTTAAACAGTTATTCATTGGTACTTTTTATTTCATTTATCTCTTCTAACAGTTTAAAGCAGATGCTTAAGTTACTTGTATTTATTCTGATCATTAAATTAGAGATGAGTGTATATATGGAATCAGAGAAAAATTTACATGAATTTTTAACTATTGCATGATGTTGCCTAATTATGTGCCTGATGATGAATGCATGTTAGCTATTGGAACAGAAATAGTTCTATACACAATTTGCTGTCTGATCATGGGCATGTCATGGCCTCATCTGGGTTTTGGTTTTCTCATCTGCACCTCAGAATGTAGACCAGATAATTTGTGGGCTCAGTTGTAATTCTAAGATTAGCTTTTCACTAGCTCCCAAAAGTCTACCGTTGGCACATGAGTGAATTTTCAATGAAGATTTATTTTATTTTCTTTTATTTGTCCTTCATACCTTCTACACTCTATGAAATACAATGTATTACATTGGGTGGCAATCAAAGGTATCTGATGTCTTACTGAGTTTCTATATTGAAGAAACAAGTAGTTATACAAGAGTGGAGCACAAGTTGGTATCTGCTAGCCATTATTATAGTGCCTTTGAGTTATTTTAAATATAACTAGAGTATACTATTAGGGATGGACAAGATAACCTCAACCCCAAAGGGACACTTTGTAATCCCAGAGCTCATAAAAATGGTCCTCCTTTCTCAGGAAAGATGTGTCACATGAGAAATCATGATTAACTTTCACTTGTATTTGGTGTCCATGTTTGAGCCTAACAGCTTCCATGAAGCTGAGGCAGAGACTTGGGAACACAAATGACACTGGCTTGTTTATCTACAAAACTGCAGAGTTCTCACCAACCCTAGATCAAGCCCATATACAGGCCCTTCAGTCTGCCATTCCCTGGGATTTATGTACCAGCCACCTGCCATGTAAACAACAGTGGGCTATTATGGTGCTAAAGTTCAGCCCCTGTCACAGCCAAAGTAAAGGAAAGCAACTGTGTTTATTTTAATACACAATCAATCATAACCCTGTGAATAGCCACTTTTCTATGAATGCTTTCATATATCACCTAAAGCCCTCCAGCTTCTACATAATTCTTTTTTGTCTGGTTCCTTCTTTTCCTTTGCAGTTTCACTCAGGGATACGTAGAACTACTTCTCCAAACAAGTCTTTCTTCTGTGTTCTCTCTTTAGGTGTAGTGCTAGCAAGAGAAACACTTTCTATGAATAATGCAGGTGGCAAGTTGGCTTGTAAACGCTCCAGCTACTGGAAATGTGTGAACAGAACACAGACTGAATGACTAGGGAAAGGGTCCAGGGTCTGAGCACTGACTCTGCCACTTAGCATCTGTAGGACAGAAGGTCACAGATTACCTTTCCTAATCTCAGTCTCCTCAAATGTAAACAGGCTGCATGTTTCTCAGTCCAAATAGGTGTATACAGAGTGCTTCATGAGCACAGTGCCCATGGAAAGTTCTGCTGACATTATTTTTCATTCTCTTTGAGTGGCATCTATGTAAATATTTTCTTTTAACAGGGTCAGTGAGTGACTGACACTCACAGGTAAATGGAGACCAGGCTAAAGTGGTGAAAGCCCATATCAGCTTCTTATGAAAATAGTTTAAGTGCTTGACTAGCATTGAAGAAAAAGCTTAGCAGAGGAAGAAAACAATTATCTTTAAATACAGCAAACCGAGGGGACTGACTTTTAAAAAAATTTCTGGAATAATCCTAAAAATGAGTGAGCCATTATTTGAAAGATTCAAGTACTGGTAATCAACTCACAGAGTGAGTTGCTCTATAGTTTTTCAGCCTAGTTTTTCTGAAGGTATATAAATATGAGCATGAGGTTGGGGGATTCCAGCATAGTTTAGGATGACAGCTCAGTATTATCAAAGGATAGCTTTAACTCTCTGTGTTAGTTTTGGGGTTATTTTGTGCAAGGGAGAACAATATATAATACAGGACACATAATTTATACGATTAGTTATGATAGTCACCCAAAGAATGTTATACAAAAGAGTGCAGGAAATCTGTCCACACACCAAGACCAAGGAATCCAGCTGAGGGCCTGGATCCTGCGATAATGTCCTGCATGAGTCCAGCTGAAGACCTAGAGCTCATAATAATGCCTCCCACAAGTCCACCTGAAGGCCTAGTGCCCACAACAATAGCTCATGCAGGTCTGCTTCATGGATCTGTGCTGCAAAAGTCCAAAGGTCAGTGGTGGAATCTAGGAAGTCTGTGCCAGGTGCATGAAGGATTTGTGCTAGCAGGCTGAGGGATCTGCTCTTGAGCCAGGAAGTGAAGCTCAGAAGAACCAGAACTCCCTTGAAGGATACAACAGCCATTCTCAGCCACAGTGAGGTCTCGAGCTGCTCTGATGACCAAGATGGCTGAGTTCCCATGAGGGAAGCCAACATAGCAAGCTTTGCCAGAAGACAGGCAGTGCACCATCTTCCGCTCTGGAGCCAGAAAGTGATCCTCAACTTGAGGACCAGAGATCTCCCAAAGTGAACCAAAGCCATTCTCAGTGCCAACGAGATCCTGAGCGTCTTAGAGGATGAAAACAACCACGTTCATTAGGAAAGCCAGCATGACAAGCTCCTCCAAAGCAAGCAACTGTTCCTTACAGCGTCCACCAGCTCCAATAGCCTTTCTCTGCTCCTGATAGCCTCTCAGCTCCCAACAGCCTCTTTAGTTCCCCAAAGCCATTTTTCTTCTTCTCCAGGTCTGCCTCTTACGTAGCTGCAAACAGTCCCCAGGTGGGCTTCCCATACCCAGCACCATGCTTACTCAGTTCAGCTGAGGGTTATAAATTGACCACCAGTTATCAATCCATTACACTCTCAAAATCTTAGTTTTGCTATGAGCAATGAAAATTTCTAACCCAAATAAAAATCTCATTATTATCTATTTTATGTAGACTTATATAGAAAAGGAGATGGTCCTGCTACTTATTGAATATAGTATGCACCCAGCATTGAATAGTTTTGTCATTTCACCTTCCTAGCAATGAAGCTAGGACAAGATACATAGGGGACAGTCAGCTACACCTTTCAAAAGAAAACATTAATGGATGACTTTCTAAAATGCATATGGTACACATTTTCCATAGAAGAGATAATGGTTTATGAGAATAGGTAGTCATTTCAATTGGTCTTTAAAACGCATGGGCTGAGGATATAGCTCAGTAGCATATCACCTACCTGACAAATGCTGGGTCCTGAGTTCAATTCCCAGTACCAAAAAAAAAGCCTACAAGTTTAGACCATTTCTGAAGAATTTTTACCAGCAAGATTCAGAAGTCAAACTTCTTTTCTTCTGCATGAAGGGTTCTGAGCTTCAAAATCATCAGGTTAGAGAGTCCTGTAGTTCATTGAAAGTTAGAATGTCAGTTATCAGCAGACAGGATGAGAATACTAACAAGAATATATGGCTCTTCATTATTAGATCAGTTTCCACAGTACAATTGGAATTGGGTAAGCTGCAACAACTACATGTCTGTATATAACATCATGATTATTTTAACATTGTAGTTACCATAACTATCAACACTTCATGTTACAAAAGGGCTTTAGAGGAAAAAAAAACCTTACAGCAGGTGTAATGTTAATATCCTCAGGAAAGTAATTTTTTAAAGCACCTGGACCAGATACTAACCAAATAAAATCTACAAGTTGATTTTCTATTCTTCATAACCTGGAGACAACTTATTGAACTCCTCTTGGTCTTCTCTATCATATGAAAGAACAAGACCTCTGAGGCTAGTCCTTCCAGATGTTTCTTTCAGAAAAACTCTGTCCTTTGGAACTGACTCCCATGAAAGTTGTTTAGGACCTTCAACTACTGTCCTCATTGACCTAGGAATCTTCAGTAGGAAATTAGAGAGGATTAGAGAATGTTGTGTGTGTGTGTGTGTGTGTGTGTGTGTGTGTGTGTGAGAGAGAGAGAGAGAGAGAGACTGGAGGAGAACTCCATTTGTTTATATTGTTTAATCCTCAGCAGCAAATTAAACAAGATTAAGGAAGTGTGTGTGTGCGCGTGTGTGTGTGCGTGTGCGTGTGTGTGTGTGCACATGCACGTGTATGGACATACGTGCATATCTGTGCGTTAGGAGTGATGGAAAGAATTTCTATTTATATTTGTATTGCTTTTTAAATTTATTTTTCAGCAAATATTCATGAATGCACTTAATATGTCCCAGGTGCCAGAATTAAACATTGAAAATAAAGAAACAAAGAAAATATTTTTCTTTTGAGAAAGAACATATAGTCTATTTGCTATTTGGGGATGCTGACATACAAACAAGTAACTATAAATGTACATAAAATAATTATGTTATAATTATAAACTGATGACTATTTCTCTATATAATAAACTAGTTTATATTTACTGCTGTATTGAGATGATTATAATTATAATTATAAACTGATGACTATTTCTCTATATAATAAACTAGTTTATATTTACTGCTGTATTGAGATGATCCCAAAATTTAAAGCTCAAGATAGAGTCTTATTAACAGAAGTCCAGAGTAGAAAGCTGATCTTATTGTACATGTATGGTGAAGGGTAGTGGATTTTTGTTGAGGGTTTTAAAGGTACTTCCTGGAGGAGGTGGCCTTAATCTGAATTTTGAAATATGGTACAGGCATATGTTAACAGAAAGTAAATATGTGGATACAATTTTGGGAAGGGGATGACATAGATAGAAATATGGCGCTAAGAAAGAAGTGTGAAGTGTTTGGAATTAAAGAAAAATGGTATGGTGATATCAGTATCAAGGGGAATAAGAAAATGGCAATGGGTTGTGATGTGTTTGCACTGGTGAGTTCCAGACATTTAACAAAAAACCCAGGAATATGAACTTCATCATCTAGTAATAGGGGTCCAAAAGGACCTATAAATAGTTTAGTATTCCATTTTCAAGAAATAAAGGATTAGGGTGATTCCTCTATTTCTAGACTCAGACCTGGAGTGGATGAAGTAGGTGATTAGAAGCTAATGAAAGTAATCTTCATGACTGATCCTGGCCCTCTTGGTAGCTCTATTTCCCAGTGCTGTCTCCACTGATTTTAAACAAAAACGGTACCAGTTTCCTTTTGGTGAACTGGCATGGGTCTCTGGACCCTTATACATTGTTGAGCACGCAGCTAGGATATGTTTTCTTTTGCCCTCTACATCAGGCTCTTCTTTTATCCTTCAGCTTTCAGTTTAGATTCTGCTTCATTTACCAAGTGTTACTTTATTCAGCAAGTCTACGTTAGGACCAGTTTTCTGGGCTACTTCAGGCATTGATACTTCTAGAAGCCCAGGTGTCACACTGAATGTCACTGGTTGGTTATTAATCTGCAGTCTACCTCCTCTTCTCTCCTCATCGTATGCATAAAAACCTGGAGAATAAGAAAATGGGGCATTTGAATTCTGAAAAGTTGTTAGGAGTTATGGGAGTTTGTACTTGTTAGGGTAAATGCATAAAGGACTTCATTAAGACAGACAATTAAAACATGTGTGAAACAGACATGTCCTATGTATGGCTATGTTTTAAACAGTGTCATTAGCTTTCTGATCCCAAAATGGTTACAGCTGTAAGACCAAGTGCTGTCAAATTCCTTTCTACCATGGAAGTTTCTTGTATTTCTTCCATTATGATGGGATTTATAAGAATCCTTTTCAAAGGAGGGGGATCAGGAAGAGATTTGACAGAGATGTAAAAATAGTTTCAGTCTTGAATGAATTGAAGCTTCAAACACGAGCTGCTGTTGAAGTGTAAGTTGCAGAGAGAAACACAGCCAGCAAGGGCAGGGATCCTGGGGGAATGTGCTGATTCCTTTGGACCTAGAACCCCCAGAAAGCCATCAGCACAATTTCTCAAACCTAAATTTAATCTTGAGGGATTAAAAACAAAAACTGATTAACTGGAACCTTGGAGGACAGCAATGGATCTCTTATCCACTGAAATTTCAAATAGTCAAGTCAAGAGAATATATAGGGGTGGGTGAAGGGCCAAAGATAGGGACTCAAATTGGGGCATGAAACTAAGACTTGGATCCAGCTTGAAGTACATGGTTAGGGCTGATGATAAAGTGCAGAGGCAGGGCATCATCTGGAGCTGTTTCATGGGAAATGCTGTATATGGGTTTGCTTAACTGGCTCCATCTTTTTCTTTCTGTACATGCAGCAGAGAGCAGAGGTCTTGAGTTATTGTATGTTTCTGCTTCACCTTAAATCACCACATACACATATATTCTTTTCTGTACCTGAACTGCCAGGGTCATTGTGAATTCAAGGTTAGTCATCATCAAGACGGATCATTATGGAGCAGGAAACTCTCCCAAGTCACATTTTCCTGTAATCATTACCCAGATCCTCAGGAAAAGCAATCAATAGCGACCAAGTAATCAGAAGAAGGCAGCAGGGGGTCAAGAGCAGCTAGGAGAATGCAAGAAGTCCTGCCTAGGTTTGGCTCCAGGATTGACTGTTCTTGTTCCATGTGTTTTGCACACTGAATTTAAGAAGACAGGAATGCTAGGTACTGCACAACCAATAGAACACAGAACATTCTCCATGGATGAGTGTATTAGTCACTTTTCTGTTGCTAGAACAAAATACCGTACAGTACATGATGTAGATAACCTAAAGGAGAAAATGTTTATTTTGGCTCCCAGTTTTAGTCCATGGTTAGCCGGCTCCCACAACGTTGTGGGAGAGAATGTCAGAGAAGTTTCGCACTGTATGGAAGCTAGAAAGTAGAGTGAGCAAGAAAGAGTGAGAGAGAGAAAGGGGGGAGGGAGGGAGGAAGGGGCTGAGGATGAGAATATGACTTTCTAGGTTCCTCCCTCAATGACCTTCCTTAACCATGCCCACCTTATAACAGTACACTCAGCTTTAAACACATGAATGGGTTAATCAGATTAGTACTTTCATGATCTAATCATCTTCCCAAAGCTCATCTCTAAGCATACAAGCCTTTTGTGCAACAATTTTTAACCAAACCTTAACGTGAGACATTAGGAACATCCTGAAAGATCTCTCCAATTGCAAAAGGATCTCTGAGCACTGAATGAACCTAAAAGTAATTTGATTGGAAATTATCATCTACTCTGAAGTTATTCACTTTGAAATCAATTCTTTCATACTTTGGGGTGATACAATTTTATATCAAAACACTTGATTATATATGAAGAACTTCTCAAACAGTTCTCAAGTGTAACAGTCGTCAAATATGTCACTACACATTCCTTCTGTAATTCCTCCAAGATCACTACAAAAGGACCCCAGAAAAAATAAGCTTAGCATTATAACTTGTCTTTGTATCTTTATGTCTTTCTTAAAATAAAGTAATTTTCATTTGGAAATGCCTTATTACCTCTAAGGCCTGGCATAAATCCACAGGTCACAAGATTTTGACAATCAGAGACTTACAATGTACCTGGTATTGTTTTTATTCTTAGAGACTTTGAATTCTTCATCTTGTCTCAATGGTCTTTTTCTTCCTCTCATGGAATGGGGCCTGTAGCTCTTGACCAAGGACCAGGCAAGGTTAAGACTTGCTGGTACAGAAGTGGGGTTGGTAGAAGAGATTGTGCAATGAAGGATGCTGGGGACTAGAATAATGTTCTCTCCTCTGAGAAATAGAGCTCTCGGGGCAGAGGGAAAATGCAGCAGAAATCATATAGTAGATCCAAGGCAACAATTCTAGAGGGAAAACAAATATATAAAGACTGTCCAATCTGATATCAGGTATAAAGGCAAGGAGATAAGGGGGTAGAGGGTACCAATTTTCTGAATGTCAGTTTTCCTTTGAACTAAGTTCTGTACTGAATGAGCAAATTATAGAAGTGTATTTTCATCCCCTACATAATATTTAGGTTCCAACAGCAGTGCTCAGAGAGGCAGAATGATGTTAGTGGTTAATGTACCAGTCATTGTGTAGGCAGAACTAGGTTCAAGGCTTGATTCTGCCTAGTGCTGGCCACTTGTCTGTGAACAAATCCCTTAATATCTGTGAATCGGTTTTTTCATCCATATGATAGTAGAGAAATGTTGAGACATTAACTTTGCATGCAGTGTGCACAGTGTGGCAGATTCTACCTACTATGCTCACAGTACATGGCAGTTCATAGATATGTCTTGGTTCCTATACTGATCAGCTCTCTCATCGCTGGGACAAAATACCTGACACCCAACTTAAAGAGAAAAAAGTTTGTTGGCTACAGTTTCAGCAGTTTAGTTCATGAACAGCTGACTCCAAGACAGGAATATCATGGCAGAAGGACATGATGGAGCAGAGTTGGTCATCATATGGCAGCTAAGAAGCAGGGTGGGTGAACAGCAGCAGGGAAGAAGAAGCAGGAGGGACCAGATATAGCACCAAAAGTCATGCCTCCATGATCCACCCAGAAATATTCTTTTTTGCGGGGAAAGAGGGTTCCAGTACTGGGAACCTAACTCGCCACCTTGTGCTTGCCAGGCAGGCGCTGTGCCGCTGAGTGAAATCCCCAGCCCTAGAAATATTCTTCACTATTTCCATAAGTGGTTCTGATGCCAATCAAGCTGAAAGTCCTGCCCAACCATCACAAGCCTCTGAGGTCATGTTATCCAGGTAAGTGAGCCTCAAGGCTAGTGCAAACATGCTTGAAACTTGGCAGCCTTAGCATGATCATGCTTTGATGGGTGTTAGCACACAGGAATGATCATTAAGACTTCTTCATCTTCCCAATTACCATAGTAAGAAGAAAGTCGTGTCACAAGGGTTACTTGGGTCCACACGACAACTAGAAAGCACTTTCCTGCTTCCAGTTCGAAAGCAACACATTTATTGGACTGGATGTTTTGGAGTTAATTTTAGTAATTGCTATTAATTTTCCATTAGCAGTCAAGAATCTCTTCTTCCTTCTGGTAATAGGTTCTTCTTCTTTGGGATCAATCGTAGATATATCTATGTATGATGTAGATAGAATCATAAAACAGAGCTTCTAGATCTTTCAATTGCAGAATAATGGGATTAAATTCCCTGTAACCAATTCCTTAAGAAAGCATGAAGATAACTCATCTTTACTTGTCTGCTTGCTTTTCTAGTGGTGGTCATGCCACTCCTCTGATGATAACAGTAAGGGATTTACATGCATTAAGATGCTTATGGGTTATAGATGTATATTGACCCAAGGTTGTTTATTTTGGCACATGTTTTTGTTGTTTTTATATGGAAAAATACATCAAAAGAAAACCTTAAAATGTCCAGCATTCTGGCATTCAACATTTAGATAGAATGATTTCAGCCCCATCATTGACAGCTGGCCTTGCTCTTTGTCCTTAGCTTCTGTCCTTTATACATTTTATCACCTTAATGGCATGACAACGGGAAGTAGGAAAATGATTCTTACCTTTGATTAGTTAAATTTGTTCCAATTTGGGAGTGCCAATAGGAGCTTGGGGGGTCACCATTATAATATGTTTTGTCTAGGTTGATGTAGAACTTTTAATCGTGCTCTTTTACAGACTTCCTAAACTTTCAGCTGTACTGGGTCTTTATTTAAAAAGTCTAGTTTGGATTTTAAACCTCATAGCAGCCCTATAGAAGCTGCGGACATCTTGCTGGCTGGAAAAGAAGTCTCAGACATTGCTCATCACCCACCACAGCAAACAGATTCAAATGGGACAACTCCAGAATGTAGTTCAATCCAAACCACTCAGGTGCCTTGTGGCTTTATACTTCAAATTTTTGCATACAGATTACCCAAAGCCTGCAAAGGGGTTTGCATCAGTCATTTCTTGTGCCTTAGCTTGCTTAATCTGTTCTCAGACAACACTGATCAGATTGCTGTATGTTTGAATCTGGGAACCTAAGCAAGCTGGACTTCCCCTTGCGGTGAGTGATGGGACCAACCTTCCAAGTTGCCATTAATAAACCGAGTTGTTCACGCTTCTCTGTAGCATAGTTTGACATTTAGGCTGAGGGTTTGCAATTCTAATAAACAGCAAGGGATGTGATGTGATATGTATGTGTGTATGATTGTCACACAATTAAAAGCTAAACTGAGGAAGCTAGGGCTTTCATTAAAAGCCATCCACACTTTAACTTTTTTAGTGTTTAAGGGAACCAGAGAGAGTACAAATCAGAAATAGGCCTCCAGGGGACAGCTTTTTACACACAAGCTGGTGATACCAGTCTAACTATTGGACTGCAGACAACCTGATTGTTACATTAGGGGGAAAGAAAAGAACAAATAAATATGGACATTTGAGGAAATCAGACATGTGATTATTTTTCCCTTGCTACAAAATCACCCAAGAGATCTCCCAGCCCCTTCTTTGATTAATATTGCTTGTAGTGGCTGCACACTGCTCAACTTGGCATTGCATTTATCAAAATTTGCCAGAGCAGACAGGCATTGCCATGTGAGAAGAATGACTGTAATGGACCCTGTTTCTTAGAGGGAGTATCTGAGCCCAAGGATGTAAGAGGTGGGCGTGCCAGGACGGTGGGCTCTGGGTCTTGACTCTTGTTTCTTCTTCAAACCAGAAAGTCTCATAAGCAGCTTTTAGCAGGCAAGCCTCACTCTTATGCATCTATTTTTTTTTTTTTTTTTTTTGGTTTTTCTCCGGTACCAGGACTCTTATGCATCTACAAGAGCTGACCTGTGCTGTAGAAGGTCTTTGGTATTCTCAGGGTCCTTTCATTTCTCACATGGCTCCCACCAAATGTCAGAACACAGAAAGAATTCAGGATGTGCTTTTGCAACCATTTGTTTGCAGTGCTGACACAAATGCTGCTGTTGATTCATCCAAAGATTGAACTTTTAAAATACACAATCCTGGATGCTTTCCTCTGTGTTTCTGATTCAGTATGTACAAAAATTAACGTAGATGCAAATGGTACTGATGTTCAAATACTTTTATGAAGCACTGGTTGCTACACATCATGTTGACTTTGTCTCCAGACAGTCAACCTTTTTCCAGGTTGGCCCTGACCTAAAGGATCATTCCCTGGAAACCTAGATGTGATAGAGGCCTTTGCAGTACTCTTATTACAAAGCTGAAATATATCATCCTAGCCCTCACACAATTGCCATTGCTGAATTGGATGGCAGCCAACACCTCTAAGTATAATTGAAGGTTTCTCTAAAAGCTTGAAGAATGAATTCAACTCCTGCATTTGCAGTAAAATGTTGGCAGGTAATATTGACCTTCATATTTCTCTGTGCCCCTTTCATAATGGCCCAGAAAAGAAGTTCCACTCAGAATCAAGCTTCTTCTTTGGCTCAGTTGTAGAATTGGGAGGATTTCAGATCTTGTGTGAAATGGACTATGTTTCCTTCTTGATACTGGATGCCAGGGAGCTCAGAGTTCTGCTTTACACTTAATCACAGAAACATCTCACCCTTATAATTGCTCTATCTATTTTTTTGACTCTTAATTATTTTCCTTTTAAACTGCTACTCAGTAAGTGTCACTTAAATCAATCATGTGAAAACTTTTTGTGTGAAAAATTAAAATTTGAGAATTTGGAGAGTGCAGTATGACATTTGTAAGGAAGAAGAATACAGATTTCTGACCATCCTGCTAGAGATAAATAGGAAGAAATGAGTTGGCTGCAGTCTTCTTTTTTCTGTCTTATCAGCTGCAATATGTTCTTTTCCTGAAAACTCCTTCTCACGACCTTCACATAACTGGTTGTATTATTAGCAGAGTACTTTCCCAGTATCCAGACCACATCATAGATCTTTCTACACTATGAGTATTATTCACCAGCCTCAGCTACGTTTCTAATATTTCTAGGTTCACATACATAAAACTTTAAAATTATATAGGTCTATAGATTTCTCTTATTACTTTTTATATTCAAATCCATTAATATGAAAAATTTCAAAGCCATTTTAGATTGGAAGTAATTCAGCCAGATACGATTTGAATATGAAGTCTGATTTCAGTTGGTTTAGAAATATGGGAAGGGGGCTGCATGTGGTTGATCCTATTTCAAGAGCTTGGCTAAACTTATAGCTATAAAGTTTGCCTTCTGTAGAACTGCCTGTCTCTGTGAGTCCACAATGCCCTCTTATTCCTGAGTTTGATGTGAGGGCTAAAGTTCTTTTGACCTTGCCTAAATAACTGTGCTGCAAAATTTTAAAAAATTGCGTGGGCAAAATAAAACAAAAGGGGCTGGGGATTTAGCTCAGTGGCACAGCACCTTCCTGGGAAGCATGAGGTCCACAGCTTGATTCCCAGTACCAAAACTAATATTAAGAAAATAAAATAAAACAAAAGAAGAGAAAACTAAATTAAACTCTGGCAGTGAAATTTATAATGTTTAAAAGGAATAACTCAGGAAACATATACATTATAGGCCTTAAACATGCCCAAATCTGTACACCTAGTAACCTTATTTATAGAAGTTAATTACAATAAATTATCTGGGATATTCCAAAAAGAGAGGAAAACACAGACCAGGCACAAACATTTCATTTTAGGGACATTTTTAACATCAAAGTTTTAGGAAAAAAATTTCCTGTTTAGTGAAGTAGGAGTGGCTGTCAATTTAGCATATGCTCATTGATTGGTACTTAAAGGCAAAGTTTTATTCAACAGGAAAGTGGCTTCATGAGAGAATAATTTTTCTTTCAGGCTGGTAGTCATTACTATCAGATTACTATTGTTTGGGCAGGGGAGGACATTTGCTTTAAATAAGTTTCACCCAGAAGCAAAGTAGAGATGTGTTCACAGCTCAGAAATTTGCACTCTTCAGTTAATTATATTAAACTTAAGGAAATTATCTTATTGTATCATAATGAATATAATTTGGCATGATGGCAAGGAAAGGCTGAACATTTCTTGAGCACTTGTCATCTGACAATTTGTTACATATCCATTTTGTGATGAAGTTTTCACATAACATTTCAAGGTATGTTTTTTCCTTGGCACTAGCCTGAGGGTAAAAGCAGAATCCTATTCACTTTCTAGCAATGATGTTTCTCCTGTGTGCACAAACCCACTGTGTAGGAAAGTCAATGTGCCCCAAGCCCTCTCTGCATGTTTTCTGGGAATCTTTGAGAGATCTCTATACATGTGGGCTCAACCAAGTGGTTCCTTTTAGCTCATGTAGGATACTATGCTGCTGCCTCGACTATGTCCATGCAAAACTGCCAAGTGACATTAAAGATGCTGAGCCCTGACCCTGTGGTGTCACACCTTTTAAAGTCACAGGTCATGGATCTGACCATGCCTCATGGAGATTCTAGGAAGTCAGTACGTTACATTCAAGTAAGGTATTTCCCTTCCTCCTCCTCCTTTCCCTCCACCTCTTGCTCCTCCTCTTCATCCTTCTTTTCTTTTTCCTTTTCCTTCTCATCTTCTTCCTTCTCCCTCCCCCCCACTCATTTCCCTGCCTTTTCTCCTTCTCCTCCTCTTATTAGTCTAAAAAATAGCATATAAATGCAATAAAGTTTAGAGCCCAATAAAGTTTCATAAAATGGAACACCTGCATAGCTACAACTTGAATGAAAGAATAAAATATTCCAGCACCCTTTTTGTACCTTCTTCTATTCGCTTATCTAAAAAGTAAACTATTCTCAATTCTATTGATTCACTTGCTTATTTTTGAACTTATTATAAATGATATCACATAGGATGTTAACCATTCTACTGTAAGACTTTTTGATATTTACTGTTTGGGCCATTATGAGTCATAACATTCTTTCACTTGTCTCTATCTTTCTAAAAAGCTCCTCTCCTTAATGACACGGTCTCCAACTTCCCTCCTATTCCTTTGTGCTACTGTAAACCTCTAAGCATCATTTCATAGTCATCATGCCATTTGAGGGGATGAGTCTCACACTGAAAAAAATATCTTACTAGGTAGACTAGCTTTCCTGTTGCTTGACACAATATCTAACACCTACACCTTAAAGGGGAAGTATAATTTGGCTCATATTTTAAGGGGATTCTCACATAGTCAGTTCACTACTAGGCAGAAATATTATGGTGCAAGAGCATTGTATAGGTACATGGCTTAGTTTATAGCAGCCTAGAAGCAAGGCAGGTAAATAGTGCCAGGGTGAAAGGGGTGAGGGACCATATATAGACTCCAAGGAGCCACCCAGACACATTGAAAAGTGTGGTTCACCAATCTACAAGGCAGATCCCAAAGCCAGTCAGGTTGACATTAGCAAATCTACACATCATATTTCACCCTTTGTCAACTTGACATCCAAACACATCTCCTTAAACCACACTTAATTACCAAATAAACACAAGGTTATATTCCTGCCTAACATGATATAACTTTCTTATAACTGAAAATACAATAACTTTTTCCCCCCAAGTTTCAATAGTTAGAGTACTTTTTCAAAAGTCCAAATCAATCTCTTCTAAGACTGAAGGCAAACTTTTAGCTGTGAACCTCTGCAAAAACAAGAAATGATTTGCATAATTCCAAGGTAAAATAGCCCAGGGTAAACATTCTCATTCCAAAAGAGAAGAAAAGGGTTAGGAAACAATTGGGCTAAAATCCAGCATGACAAATATTAAGCCCTTAGGCCCATGTCTGGCATTGGGAAAAATGTTGGAAAATACTAGCTGCAAAGGGCTTGAGACGCCCCATCACCATCATCTTACCAATTGTATCCTACACAGTCTCTCTCTCTTTTTTTTTTTTGTTTTTTTCTGGTACTGGGAACTGAACTCACGACCTTGTGCTTGCCAGGCAGGTGCTGTGCCCCTTAGCTAAATCCTCAGCATCCCCACCATCTCTCTCTTGAGCTAGCTGCACTCAAGTCTTTCATCTTTCCTTGGTAGATGTTCCATGTTCCTGGTATCTCTGACTACCTGGGGTCTTCACTGAACTTTTGGGTTCATTCTCATGGCTTCACTCACAGCCCTCTTAAGTTCTCCTTTCCTGGCTTCCCAGACATTCTTTGAAATCTGGATGGAAGCCTCTCTGATCCCAGAACTGCTGCATTCTGCATGTCAGAAAAACCAGAAGTACATGAACAATGCTTACATCTGCAGTCAGTAGGAGCGGTAAGCAAGCACTCCTGGACCATGGCTGTAGTAGGTTCAAAGTACCTGTTTGGCTAAGCATAGTGGAATGAATCCTGTGCTTCTCAATTTCCCAGTTCTCAATTTCCTAGGAGATCCTTCTCCAGCAAGGACCCTGGGTCTTTCTCTTCAAATGAAATATTTACAATGATGGACCTTTGATCCTATGACTTGATGATTCCTCATATGCCCTCAAGGCATCCTTTTTTTGTCCTGGTACTTGGTTTCCTTTCAATAACACTAATCTTTTTAGCAACCATACCTCTGCAATGTTACACAGGGTCTTTCTTGATCAAAATCTAAGTTTTATAATTTTTCTGTTCTGCAATTTTCTCCCAATTCAGTCCTTGCTGTAAATCTGTCTAACAGCTGCCAGCAGTACCCATGCCACAGCTTGATTGCTGGGCTGTCTTGAAATTTCCTCCATCAGAGTTCAATAATACTTCAGTTTATGAATGCTTCTTTTTATGAACAAATTGGTTCACCAATAGAAGCTTCAAACAAAATTTTGCTTCCTTTCTCAAACTCCACATCAGGTGCTGAACGTGACTGCAGCCATCTTCCCCACATGAACATGAATGCAGCTATCTTTCCCAGAAGATAGGTTATAAAATGAGCTAAGTTTGTGACTAAGGCACCTCTGTAATTAGTTTTTCCCACTGTCACTGTAAAGTCTTAAAACCTGGAAAAAAATGTAGATAAATTTTCTGTCACAATATAACATATATGACCTATAGCCCAACTGTCAATGGAGTCCTTGTTTCCAACTGAAACCTCCTGAATCTGGTCTGCATTGTTCATGTTCTTATCAATATTCTGATCTTCTCAGATCTAATAAGAGTCAACCTTAAAGCTTTGTTTATAGCATTCTAGGACTTTTGTATCCCACATTTCTAAACCTTTTGGCATTCCTCCCTCAAACTATTTGGAATAGCTTCTAAATAATATGGTTAGATACAGTTGCAGCAACAGCCCCTTTTCCCTAGTACCAATTTTGTGTATTACCTTTCTTATTGCTAGGTACAATACCTGACCCTCACAAGTTAAAGGAGAAAATGTTTAATCTGGCTCATTGTTTTAAGGGAAATTAGTCTATGGTCAGCTGGCTCCAAGACAGAAACAGCAGGGCAGAAGGGTACAGTGGAGCAAAGCTGCTTAGCTCACAGTCAGTAGAAAGAAAAGCAGGAAAACAGTTCCAGAGAAAGTAGAGGAAAGGGACCAGACATAGACCCCAACGTCACAACTCCATGAACCACCCAGATATACTTAGAAGTGTGCTCCACCAATCTCTACAATAGATCATAAAGCTAATCACATTGTCACTAACAAGCTTAACTGTCATACTATGCATATATTTCAAAAGGGTTTCCTGGGGTCACTCCTTCCCTTTTAGGTTGAGACATGTGCAACTGATCAGGACTTAAGCAAATTAGGAGGGCCCCAGAGTTACCAACACCCAGCTTCTCTTCAAAGGCTCACTGTCTTCTTCCATAGTGTCCTTGGCATGGGCCTCACTTTCTCATGTGGGTGCCACCCTTCTCCAGTACATATTATAACTGGCATGAATGCGGTTAGCACTCAAGACAAGACTTGGGGTCAGCACTGAATGTAGTTCAGTGCTGGTGAGAAATAGTTTGAGAAAATTTGTCATTTATAGTTGACATTCACTCCCTGATGGTGCCTGGTAACAGAATAGCAATGGAATCCTCTGCCTTTGTATGAAACAATAATTCCAATAATAGTAACAGTTAAAATTCTTAAATATTTGCTGTATGAAAGTGCTTCTAGATATTGAATGTGCACATATGGCATATTCTTCAGTAGTTTTAGGAAGTGTGTGCTTTATTTATGAGGAGTGAGAGGTTTAAGAATCTATGCACCCTTCCAGAGATTGCTCAGGTAGGAAGTTGTGGAGCCTATAGTTAAAAGGAGATCTGTGTGTCTTCAGAGACAATAGTCTTGTCCTTTTTGCTGCACTGCTTTCTATTGAAGAATATCTAATAAAGTTTTTTTTTACAGTAATGAAATGTAATGATACTAAGCACCAGGCTTTCCTGAAACTGGTGAGCAAGCTCATATTAAACTGCACAACTCTTTTGTATTTACTTTTCATGGTTCTGAGCTTTCTTTTCTGCACTTGACCTGCACTGCACAGCAGATGACAGCATGCTTATTCGTGTTAGGGTTGAAGGAGGCAGAGCCCATATTAATGGGATCAGAGCACCTTCTCAGCAAAGTCACACCAACAGGCCTGGCCTGTGTTGACCCCACAACACATAAAGTCAGGCTGCTAACAGGAAACACAGGGTGATTTCCTACTGGCTTTCAAATCCACTGCCATCCAATGTCAGGAATGATCCTCATTACCATCTCAGAAACAGAACTACCAGGTGGCAGCTCTTTCTCCCTCCCACTGATCCAGGAGGTAGGATGCCAGTCTTTCTTCTCTGGGATTGATGACTGCAATTTCTCTTTCTGGGGGTTGCACTGCTGCTGGGGCAGGCAGAAACTGGGCCTGAAAAGCTTCCTGAAGCTTCTGAGTCAGCATATTGCTTCTGGGCTGGCTAAGCTTCAGTGCCTTTCAGTTAAATACCATATTGATTTTAGGGACTTCTTACTTCCACAAAGCCCAGGACCCTAATCTGGTTGGGATAGGAAAATGAGGAGGAAGGGTGCAGAGGAAAGCTTCGCAGCAGGTTTGCACACATAGGCTTAAGTTCCTGATTTATTGTATTTATTTAAGAAATGTAATAAGACATGGATGCCTCTGGTCCTATAGAGGACACAGTGGGAGGAGAAACCTAGGGCGAATCAGTGGTTACAAGGATTCAATTTATGGGGAACAGAAAAAGAAGTTGCACTAAGGAGGAACAACGAGGGATTAAATTTATGAAAACAGGGAAGGAATCTCAGGTTGTAGTAAGGAACAACAAAGTGTCAGCAGAATAGAACTCCAGTCCCCTTGGAAGACTGCTGCTTCTATTGTGCTCTGAGCTCCCATTGTCTCTGAGACAGAGGGCTGAGGTCATCTCTATGCATCTTTTCCTGTTCCTTTCTCAAGTTTTACTCCTAGTTAATCATCCACACAATTATCAGGATTTTTTCTATTGTAGTAAAGTAATCTAAAGTTCACCTTTCAACCATTTTAAAGTATACAATTCAATGACTTTGAATACTTTCACAGTGGCCTACAACTATTACTTCTTCTTAATTCCATTATGTAGAATTAGCTCTAATTTATCTCCCAAAAGAACCCTCCTGGCCATTAATCAGCCTCTACCCTTTCCTTCTCTCAGTCTTAAGAAACTACGAGTCTGCTTTCTCGGTCTTCATGGTTGTACCTGTTCTGAACATTTCAAATGAATTGAAATCATATAAAATATGGCCCTGTGGATGGCTTTTTTCCCTTACCATAGTATGTTTGAACTTCTTCTATGTTGTGTCATGTAGAAGGAATGATAAAATTAGATACTTCACACACTGAGCATGAGAATGTCAAATGGTACAGTTGTGGAGGAACACCAGGATGGCTGTCCTGGAAAGAAGAGCATTTGGCCCTCCTTCCATGTATTGACATATGCAGATCCGGCTAGGATATTACACTATCCCCTCTATTGGCTTTAAGCCATGCAGATGTATCTAGCTGAGGTTCTGATGTATAGTCTTTAAAGCAATGTGACTGGTCAGCGATGCCCCGCCTGTAGTACGAGTGAGCTAGGTTGAGTGACGCCACGCTGTCCACTGAGACTGAGACTGGAGAAAGAATCTATGAAGTCTCAGGGCATAAAGATCACACAGAGCTGAAGCACAGACCTCTGAACAGGAGATACTCAATCGGTGATATGCAGATTACTCTTTTTGCATATCACTCTCTCTGCGTATTGTATTGCAGAGATGCTTTCAGGTCTCCTACCTAGCCCAGCTCACAGCATTCACGTACTTCCCACCTTTTTCTCAGTCACTCATCCTTGATCCATTCCCCTCTTCAGAAATTAATAAAACTTGATTCAACCCTGGGGTGAAGTCTTGTTTCAGTTAGCCATTGTTCTGACTGGATTTAGGACCCCCTTGGCTCCCCAGAACTACAAATGTGCTTCAGTGTCCTTATTCTCATCATGGACTGCACTGAAAGTGGTAGATTAGAATTACTTATTGGCATTCCAATAACTTCTCTCTGGGATTACAAATGTGGACTCCTCCAGACTGAGACCAGGGCCAGAAGGGCTTCCTATATGTAGTCACTGTGGGAAAGTTTGATATTTGTTTAATAAGTTAAACAGATAATTTCCACATAACCCAGCAAGTCCACTCTTAGGTATATGCCCAACAAAAGTGAAAAGAGGTACAAGAATATTTGGAACAGCATTATTGACAGTAGCCAAGAATATTAAACCCAACTTTAATATTCTATAATTGGCAAATGGGTAAGAAAGTGTGGTACATGTACACAGCAGCGGTCATTTTTAATAAGTCATGTAACTTTCCTGTTCAAATCTTTCAGTGGCTTTCCATTGCATTTCATGTTAAATTAGAATGTACCATCCATAGCTACAAATTACCTGGTCATGTAAGTCAAATTTTTGTCACTATGACAAAACACCTGACATCATCAATTTATAGAGAGAAGGAAACTAATTTTTGCTCATGGTTTCAGTCCATAATCATTTGGCTCCATTGCTTTGGTCCTGGAGTATGTGGAGAAGCAAAGAGAAAAAAGGAGGCCTATGGTCCCAGGATCCCCTTTTCAATGACCTATGTTTCTTCCAGTAGGTTCTGCCTCTTCAAGGCTCTACCACTCCCAATAGTACCCTCAGTTGGATGCCAAGCTGGAGAACATGAGCTTTGAAGGGCAATTCCAGCCCATAGCACTGCTCACATAACCTAATTTATCCTTTCGTCTTGATCTCATACCCTTCCTACTTTTCTCACCATCTTCTCATCTTTACTTACATTTTCTTAAAGATTCCAAGCACTTTTTTTGGCTCAGTGTCTTTTGATATACTGTGTCCTCAGTTTTGAAATTCCTGTGATTCAATTAAACTATTACTGTTGTTGTCCTACTTCTGATCTGTTATTTCCCTTAAAATCATTTTACATTGGTAATTATTTGTTTCTTTGTTTATGGTGCTGGTGATTAGACTTAGGGCTTTCACACTGACCTACATTCCCAGACCTTTTTTATACTGTATTTTGAGACAGGGTCTCCAGAGATAGGACTACAGTTGTGGCCCACCTGGCCTGGCTATTTGTATTTCTCTGTTTCTTTTTCTCTTGCTCCCCTTTTCCCATTCTCTTTTTTTCCTTTTTCTTTCTTTCTTTTTCTTTCTTTCTTTCTTTCTTTCTTTCTTTCTTTCTTTCTTTCTTTCTTTCTTTCTTTCTTTCTTTCTTTCTGTCTTCCTACCTTCTTTTTGGGAGGGAGACTATTTTGTCCTTTCCTTTATAGGCACACAGTACCTGGAGCAGAGCTAGGCACTTAGTATATGCTAAACAAATACTTGTTGCATGAATAAATAATTGCTTTAACTTTTGGTGAATAGATGACTTGTCAGGCCATAGATTATATGTAGTCTACACATATCTTGAGGATAAAGTAACAAGAAATTCAGGATGGGACTACTTAATTAGCAGGAGAGGTAGAGCTAGCATCAATATGTTCAGATAATGACAGTTCAATAAAGAAAATAATTAAAAATTGTAGCACTTTTAGGCTTCAGTATGAATTATGGATTCTAGAGACATGTCGGGGCATGAGCAAGAATCCATGTGGATACAGGCCTTGGATGGCTGCTCTGGAGGAGAAAGGAAGTCTTGTGGGCCAAGGAAGGGAGGGAGCCAAGTTTGTCCCACATAGGCTTTCTCAGCGCTTAAGAGCAGATAATTCAAGTTACACTGGCAAGTCATGGTGAACCATGTCACCACGGCTGATCATGACTTGCATGTTGTTTTTCATTAAACCTCTTATTAGAATTTTGAGATCAGTCTCTTCAGCTTTCATTTCAGTTGTTCCTGGGCTATCAGGAGAGTGAGCTTTCTCATACAGGGACACTTGTACAATATTTACACGGGACGATGTTAGTAACTGCTCATGTGCAGTTACTAATGAGCATTTGTTTGTCTATTTCTATGACATCTATATGTGCATATCATTATTTATTTATTAGCAAACATTATTATTTATTAGGAAATATTAATTGCCTTCTTAGTGATAAACACCTGGCATGAAATCACTTTGGGAACGTTTTGTCAGATTAAGGTCCAGGTATGCTCCAGGCCACTACAGGAAAATCTATGGCCCAGTTGTTTACATTCCATTTTATTCACCAGTGCCCTTGGGGCTTTTCATGTGTGGCAGAGTTTGAGGATCACAAACTCCCTTGTCCTGGTCAAGACTAATCAGCTTATTTTCTCCAGCACTAGCCACTTCTAGTCAACGTGTGTCCTCCCTTGGGTGGGCTTTGAGGTTCTCTCCCATTGCTCCACTCTCTGCCCCAACACACACTGGAGGCTAAGAGCGTGCTTGCCGACACAGCCCCATCACTGCTCTGTAAGCTCCCTGGCAGATCTCCTCTGCCTGCAACCTACCACACACTGCTTGAAGGATTCAATATCTGAGGCTGAACTTGGTATTACAGTATGCACTCAGAAGATGTTTAAGGAATAATGAATACATCAATCCATTGATAAGCAAATAATAAACAAACAAACAAATTTGAGAGTAGGAGAAGAAACATGTGATTTATATATAATAGGGAGGGAGGACAATGATTAGCAGAGGTGGTGAACAGATACAGCCAAGGCAGTATCTAGGGTGTGGCTGAGAGAGGAAGTAGAGAGGAGCAACATCACCACATTGGCTCCCTTACCACATGAGTGAAGAACACTCCCTTTGGTCTGGAATAGAGCCTGTCACAGGAGCTGTATTTAAACTCTGTGCCAACCAAACAGTCTATCATAGAGGATAAGGACAAGAGAGGCTGAGCCCCTGTAGCCAAATGTTCTGGACAAGTTTTAGCATCTGAGTCCATTCTCTCATCTGTAAAGGGAGAGAAGTGAGGGCATGTCCACTCTGGCCTTGGTGAGAACTCAATGAGAAGATGACCTCAGTGACACAGAGCACAGGCTCTGGCATGTATTGACCCTGCAAGAACCATTAGCCTCTGCTGCTCTTACAGTGATGATGAGGAAGCCCATACCCCTGGATTCTGCCTCTGTGTTATCTCCCCAATTTTTCCAAAGGTTTATTTTAAGCAAAAGGTACACTGTTTCTTTCTACTTGCTGCCACAAGAGATTTGCTGACAGCCACCCATTTGTATTTATGCCTAAGGCTTACTGCTTTAATTTGATCTTTACCTCATTTTCAAGTTCATGTAATTATGTTCTCAGCTCTGCCTTCTCCATCAAGTCCCTTGTGAACAGTGCAAAGGGAGAAGGAACAAACCACTTGAGGTCACTTGCCCTTTGCCTAAGAGGCATTGAAACAAGGACACATGAGGGAGTAGTGTCCCAGCTCATTTCCAGTAGCAGCTCTGCCCTTTGGCCTTTCTGAGATTTGGGCCAGTGAGGGTTTTTTTTTTAATCATTAGAATTTTTAAACTGGGTGATGCTACATTTGAACAAACCCACTGGACAACTCTTCAGATGGTTGCTTTGTGTGGTTTGTAAGTTTGCTCTTAGGAAAGAGCACTTGACCAAGAATTAAGAGGCACTAGGCCAGCCTCACACCCTATCAGAAAGGAAAGAGGATCTACCTAAAGTCATGCAGTAGCTTAGGAGCCAAACAGACTTCAAGTCTTTCGGTTCAATATGCTGGGTCCTATGAGAAGCTTGACAATTTGTAGTCTAGTTCACCTACAGTCTCAGGGAGGAGAAGAAAAGGTGACAGATGTGTGTTCAAATGAGAACTCTGCCATCTGTTGACTATTACTGTAAGCAAACTTTCTGACTCCTGCTATTTTTATCTATAAAGTAATAATCCCTGCTGGATAGGAAAGGAATGAGAATTAAATAGCCCACTGTGAGACTAAAATAAGATTACATATGTATGCATTTACCATAATGTTAACGCACATCTAACTTTTATTGGGTGCTCATAATAATACCAATAGTTATTTATTATTATTATTAGCACCCGTGGAGGTTCCCTAGGTCTACAATGCATTATGAACTGTGCTCTGCTGGGGTTTAAATCTCAGATCTGTCACTCAGCAACTGCAAGATCCTAGAAAGTTGCATGGTCTCTTTTTCAGAATCTTCTGCTCTCAAATACTCTTCTTTTGTTTTTAGAATTATAACAAGGTTCAAGAAAACTTGTAGTTATTATACTACTCCTGTTCTTTCAGACATTCTTTAAAAACAAATGCTAGTGAGGTAAATAGAGATATGCAGACCTCTGTGGTGGCTGTCCAGGCTTAGCCTTCTCTGATACTGACGAAGAATGAGGTTATTTTGTCATGGGCAGTAAAAGAACAAAATCTGGCTCTATTGTGCATGCTAAACAAAAAATTGTATTTCTATTGTCAGGAGCAGTGAGAAGGAAGAAAAACATTAACACTTCCCGCATAATAACTACCTTCCAAGGAGTTGCCAATGGTGACTTTTTAACATTGGTCTTATTGCTTCTGTGGGCAGAGGGTGTCTGCCCCTCTGTCTCCTCCAGGGCACACCATGGACTGAAGTTCATTGCAACCCTTGTCCCTCCATTATTGCTCATGGGGAGAACTGATGGGAGTAGGTGAACCACCATTTGATTATGCTATTTTTTAAGACTGTGTCTCCTAGAATCATATCAGGTGCCATGTTATCCCACAGGGGCCTCTTGTATTCATTTTAAATGAACTACCTACGTAGAGAAATTGCTTCTCTGAACAGTCCTTTTTCTTTCTCCAGAATGGTAAAATAAATGGTTTGGGGTCTGCAGGCATAATTTACCGACTTCATTTAAATAGCACTGGAGGTGATGGTATTTACACAGCTGGTTCTGTATGGTGCCTACTCGCCTACTCCCTGCCACATCACATAAGGTCAGCTCCAAGTCACCAAGTCCAAGATTCCTTATTAGGAACAGGATGCCTCTTCTAACCTGGTTGATTTCAACATGTGTGAATAGAATGAAAGCAGAAATGGTCAGTTAGATGGAGTTGAAAAATCAATGAACCTGTACTCAGAACACTGAAGTTCAAATACTGAATGTGATTATAGGACTGAGGATTAATCACCAGACCTTGTGAATTGATTCATTCTCCTTCATTTGTTCAAGTGATATTTATTAACACAGGCACCCTTCCAGGTAGAACTGAGGATGTGGTAGAGAACGACGAGAGCTCTCTGGATTCCCCCATAAAGGCAGGGCAAGATCAACCACACACAAAGGCAATAAATGTAGAATCAAGGCTGTGAAACATCAAAAGAGCTAAACCCAGTGGTGAGAATGACATTGTGCATGGTTTTAGATGACGTTATCATCATAGCGTTCCTCCGCAAGGAGACATTTGGGCTGAGACCTAAAAGGTACTAGTGAGTCCACCACAGGGAAAGCTGCTGAAACAAACATCTTGGTAGGAGGAATAGCAGATGCCCATATCTGGGAGTGATGAAACTATTGAGGTGTAGTTGAGAGACAGAAAGAGGCAGGATGCTGAGAGCTGGGGGGAAGCTTTGAATTCATAAGAAGGGGTTGGGGCAAGCAGGCATTTGCAGACCACATTAAGCAGATTGTTCTATATCAGTGCTTCTCAAACATAATTGTGTACCAAAACCACCTACAGACCTTTTAAAAATACCATGTTCTTTTCTAAAGGATTCTAATTTAATTGCCTGGCCTTTGGGATTTTAAGTGCAACAGGAATTTCATTGTGCAATCAAGACTGAGAACCAGCCACTGTTGTAGATAGATAGAAATTAAAGTTTTAAAGAAATGAGTGACAAAGATGATGTTCTAGCTTTAAAAACACATGATTATTTCATCTTCCCACAGATTTTTTTTGATGGGAGCAACATGTATCTCTACTGGATCAATATTCTACTTGGACATGCAACTAATTTCCTAGCTGAAGTCAAGTGGATTAGTCCAAGTACATCTTTCCGTATCAGTTAGAGCCACACAAGGCATCAATTTTGAACACTTGCCTATTGAATTATCATGAGACATGCAAATGCTGAGAGTGGAGGTGGCAAAGCCCTCTTTGGATCTCCTGGTGGGTGGCACTCTGACAAAGACATCTCATCATATTCAGAAGAGGTGGGCAATCCTAAAAGCCAGTTCACTTGAATTTGCATTTGGGAAATTTCATGCTTTTTTAAAACAAATATACAGTGGGAACAAGAAAGACAGACTCAAACTTTCTAGAAAGAACCATTTAGAGATTTCACTTGAAGGTGCTTTGCATGCTTTCAATCAGGGGTTCATGGTCTCAGCTGTGCATTTGAATCACCCGGACAGCTTCTTAACACACATTGTTTGTCTCCTTTCCACAGTTCCCGGCTCCTTAGCTTTGGGCTAGAAGCAGAGAATGTGCATTTCTCTAGGGAACCCTGTTGGTTTCCCCTTGTACCCCTGAGAGGACTGGCAGTGGGTATGAGGGAAGTAAAGACAAAACACAAGAGATGGGTCAGGTGACCCCTTACCTGATTGCAAGAGGACCTAACTTCAACAGGAGGGGCATTTATTTATACTGTTGCAAAGTTAGTATTTTGAAGGTAATGTTGCCTGGAGACTAATAACTGTAATTGTCCAGGCAGGATGTTTTTCTCAAGACTGAGGTAGCTTGACTGCTTGAGGCACTCTGGCTCTGAACTGCCCTCACACATATGGCCAATTTCCAGCTCCAGCAGCTGCTCGTTCACAGACCACACTTTGAGAATCAAAGCTTTCAAGTACAGATAAGTGTAGAGAACACTTGTTAAACCAACACATTGTTAAAGGAAGTCACAGGGATATGAGAGCACTGACCACACCTGCTCTGCCTTTCTGTCTTTCTTTCTCTTTCTATTCTCAGTATTTGACTAGATTACGGACTTTTATTTCAAAGGAAGTTGTCAAGATAAACTCTGCCTTAGTGACCATGGTTCCCAAGAAGCCACAGTTTTATGAGATAGAGGAGCGTCTCCTGGAACCAGCCATCCTTGCCTACAGCTTCCCTTGTTCTGGCCTCATTAAGTCACAAAATAGCCTTTGGAAATATGTCCACTTGCTCTGTTTCACCCAGGAAGCAATAGAATAAAAAACATGATCCTGTATATCCTGGGACTGAGTGTACACCTTGATTCTGAAACAGACAGGCTGTGTGTCCTCAGACTGCTTTCCAAACCTCTGAAAGTCAGTACAGGTGCAGTGACAAGGAAACAATGGCAATTGTAGACCTCAGGCCATCTTGGAGTAGGAAGCCAAGCTCAGTTCTCAAATGTAGCATCTTATTCCCATATCTCTTTCCTTCCATTTCTGTCTATTTGTAAAGATATCTACGTGATGAAAGCCAGGAACTTCTCAGAAACAAGCAGGAGCACATCAATATTACATAGAATCAGCAGGGAGGGTGCACTAGTCAATGCTTACTGCAGTCAGATGTAGAAGAGTACAAATGTCCACCTGTGCTCTGGAGACCCTTAGGATCCAATCAAGGACTTGGAGCCCACAGCAATATGTTGTGCAAGTCCACATCAAGAATCAGCACCAGAAAGGCCCAAGGGCCAGTGGTGGAAGTTAAAAAGGCTGTGCTGGGAGGGTGAAGGATCTGTGCCAGAAGGCTGAGAGATCTGCACTCGAAGCCAGGAGACAAGGTCAAGATGAAGATGAAGATTGACGCTCCCCTAAAGAAAGACAGTAGCCAAATTTCCTTGGAAGAAAAAATGCTGAAAAGCAGTTCCTTCAGGAAAATCAGCAACATGCAATCTTCCCCCCTGTTCTCTTTTTATGCTATTCTGCAAGAGTCCTCAGGTGGATCTTCCAGTCCAGAACCATTCTCACTCAGTTCAGCTGGGTGCTCCTGCTCAAGTTGACCATTACTTAGTCCACCACAGGGTCTTTATGCCTGTGATTCTTCCATGAATTCCAGAGTAGTAACTTCTGCCTCTCTGATGATGTTTCTTTCTGATCTCCAACCTTTTGCCTTTCTCTAATTTCCTCCAAAACTGGTTTTTATTCAGTTCTTCTAATGTGTGGTGCTCAGGAGAAAGACATGTGATGAGGGCCTTGATAAACAGGATTTTCTAGGTGGCCCAAGAGTGGGGAAAAGTCCAGATTCAGATGAATCATCATGTGTAAAGATTCAAAGTGTCTGCATGGATGGAAAATTGGAAATCATTACTGTACTTGGTAACAGGAAATAAGAGTGCCTGAGGAATATAGTATAAGAAGAGATTGCCGTGGGCCTTAAATTACCTTATCTTGGTCCAAAGCACATCGGTCAGGAGTTGTAAACTCAGGTACCTTCAGGGACAAGACAAAAAGGTTTATTAAACTAAATCAAGCCTAACAAAACAGAAGGCAGTAGTAAGAACAAAACCGGGCTAGTAAATGTAGCATAAAGACACTCATCTTAAACATTAACAATGACAAACATTGCTTTCAGAACTAAATTTCATCTGTGAATGGTGAAATGTCTTAGGTCAGGTTCTTAGAAGTAAATCCTGCAATGAAGATTTGTCTGCATATGGCTTATTTTTAGGACTGTGTTCCCTTTCTGGTTAGAATAGTTTGGGATACTTTTTGTTGATGAGTATGTAGGGCTTCATGGTTATGCTCCTAAATAAGACTGTCGTATAAATTCCTATTCAAAACAAAACAAAAACATCTCATATATTTAATTTGATTACAAACATGAGCCAAAATGTACATTGTATAATGCAGTATTCTATGACGGACCTGCTACTGCATTTGTAAACTTGTGATGGCTATGGATCAAATCAGATTTAAATTTAAATTCACTACCATTACTTTTCTACCACTCATGTTTAGAGGTTGATTTGACACAGATTAGTCACTTTCATGGTGCTAGGACAGAATACTTGATGTACACAACTTACAGGAGGGAAGACTTATTTTGGCTTATGTTTTCATCAGGTTTAGTACATGGTTGCCTGGCTCTAAGGAAGGGACATCACCAGCAAGAGAAAACTGCCCACCTCAAGGCAGCCAGGTAGCAGAGAGGGCAAGGAAGAACCAGACAGAAGATATATCTTTTGCAGTAATGTCTCCAGTGTCCTACTTCTTTTAATTAGGTCCCACTGCCTAATAAGCCCATTCATCTAATGAGTTGATCAATGAATTGGCCCACTGATAAGGTCAGTGCCTTCAAGATCCAATCACTTCTCTAAGCTCCACCTCTGAACACTGCTGCTTCAGGAGTCAGCCCTCAGGACATGAGTCTTTGTGCGACACTTCATGACACTTCATATTCAAATCATCACAACACAGGAATTTCCCTTTCTAAGAGATTCAGGGAAATAGAATTTCTCTGGGGTCCCTGAGGGAAACTGAAACACTTCTTCCAGTAAGGCTTGTCTAATCTGGCTTCTGCTGCATAGCAAGCCAGGAGCTGAGCAGAAAACGGTGGGGAGGTCTTCTATAGAAGGCCGGGCCTTGTAAAATCCAGGGTCTACAATCTGACTTTGGGATTAACATGCTTTTATTATAGTGTCTGATCTAATTCCCTAGGTGTCAGACTTATTTGTAGATAGTCTAGTGTCAGCTGTGCTCTAAGGGATTAAGAGAGCATCTGACGTCTTTCCCCTGGGCTCACTGGAATGAGCATACAGCAGCCTGAAGAAGCTGTGGGAAGTGGGTGACAGTTGATTTGTGAGGAAAAGGAGCAGCTGTACAGAAAGTGGTGAGGCAAAGAGCCAGCCAGGAGATTGGAAAGTGTCAGTTGACCCAGGATTGAACAGAAAGTAGGGGAGCAACTAGAAGGCCTCAGACAGAAAGCCTAATTCAAAGATTCTTATACAAAAAAAGGGAAATAGTTATTTCACACAGTTGAAAAATATGGATGCATGCAGGACCAGTGACATAACATGTGAGACCCTATGAAAAATATAAAAGGTAGAGCGCTATTGATGGAAGAGAATTGAATCTCCCTTTCCCATGGATATACTCCCTAATCTAGGGTTAGTCCATGCATTATGATTTCCACTAAGCACACAATTGAGTCTCCTGTCTTGCTCCAGTCCTGGTGCAAGGATTGCCCTTACTTAGTTCTATACTAAAATACTTCAGGACACTGGCCAACCCAACCCTCCCTTTGATGCATCCACTCCCTGGAAGGGAAATGAAAGTGATGATAGATTGTAGGTACTCTCTTTCTCCACCATGGACACTTTCCAGGCATGAGACTGGGCAGGGAGAAGCAATTAATACACTACAGCTACACTGCAGGAGCAGGCGGCTAGGGGTACCCAAGGCCCTAGGGAACAAGAAGCAAGCAGTGAAGAACTTGTCCCACAGAAGCAGGGAAGTAACAAAAGACAGAGCCAATCACAAGCCCTAGCTGCGAGCTCTTGGGGCATCTGCCACTGTCCTATTGAGCTATTGAACTTCATTTCCAAGACCCAACTTTGAAGACAAAATTATTAATAAATTCAAGTCAGTGACTATAGAGCATTAGATGCCAAGTGTGGAGCCATGTGTCCTTGCACTGACTGCAGACCTATGAGGCCATCACAGAGGCAATATGTCCATGGCCAGTAGCTCACTTTCCCAGGATTCCTTTCTTGCCATTGCTCAGTTCTGCTCTCCTCTACACTGCATCAATTCCTACATGAATGTGGTGGTAAGATGGCTGCCCACACCTTTGCAGCTTCTACTTCTGGATGAAAAAGGACACACACTGCATATCTTCTCAACATACAAAATTGTGAAAGAAAATATACTGGAAATGAACAGGATGACATGCCCATTTCTTTTAAAAGTTTTTGTTTGATGTAATATTTGTACATATTTATGAGATAGAAGGTAATCCTTTCAGTCAGGTATATGTTAGATAGTGATCAACATGGGGTAATCAGCCTATTTACATTTTTCTAAAGCGAATACATTCAAAATCTTCTTGAGATCGAGGAGAAACTCAGTGGTGTGACACTTGCCTGCAAAATGAGAGACCCTGGGTTCAACCATCAGCACTGCAAAAAAATATTGCATCTCTTTGTGCCCAGTGATCTTGCTAGACCTGAGTTCACACCTGTCTTAGGGGAGGAGTTGGAAATAACTTTGACAGAACTGACAGATTTTGGCCTTTCACACTGTAGAGTGGGAGGATTGTAGGGGTGGGATGTTATCAAAGGAAAGTTGGCCTTTCAAAGCTGAGAAGGCATTCACTTGGATGTTAAAATAGTTTTATTGCTAAAAGTGTGAAGTAAAGTCAACAAATTGTAGAGGTTTTGATCAGTTTCAAAGAGGTAGGTGGGATCAAATGGTTCAAGAAAATCTTAAAATAAATGCAAAGTCCTTAAATAACTGAAAGCTAAAAGAAACCGCTGTGTTTGGGAGAGACAGAGTGCCTTGTGATCCTTGAGATAAGAATTTAAAGATTATGAAAAGAGCATACACCAGATTGCAAAGGTTGTTGCATGCTAACAAGCTAGCACTACTCCATGTTTTGCTGAATTCTTGGGGGTAATTCTAGTACGAAAATTAATCCACCCATGGCAGAGGCTTTGTCCATCAAGGTCAGTGGCGTCTGCAGGTCTATTCATAGACACACACCGAAAACAACATTTTACCTCTGGGACTGCAAAGAGAAAAACAAGGTCCAGCTAAGGCAGCATGAATAATAACCTGTAGAAATAAGACTGTTCTTTCAAGAATAAAGTTCTATAGAACATATAAACAAATTGTGGTCTTCATGTGTACAAATATGCTGCCACTGTATAGAAGTTTAGCCTTTTCTGAGAATTTAATTCGAGATCTTAACATTCTACTGTACCTCAAAAGTGGATTATTAGGGGAGAAACAAACATTAAAGAAAATTCAAAGCCAGGCGTGATGGTGCACACTTTAATCCTAGCATTCTGGGAGTCTGAAGCAGGAAGATTGCAGTTCGAGCCTAGACTGGAAAATTTAGCAACTTAGTGAGACCCTATCTCAAAATAAGAAATAAAAATAAAAGTAAAATACAAGAAAGACTGATGATGTAGTTCAGTGTGAAGTCCTACGTTCAATCCCCAGTGTGCGAAAAGAAAAAAGTTAATTTTCATTTATTCATTTGCTGTGTGTGTCTTCAGAAAACTTTCACTTTTCTTTTATTACTGTTTTTCTTTTCTCTTTTCTCTCTCTTCCTTTTTTTCTTTCTCTTTTCTGTCTCTCCATCTGTCTGTATCTCTGTGTCTGTCTCTCTCTCACCCTTCAGCTCTCTATGGTATTTGGTTTTTATTTCACATAAGATAATAAGTACCTGTTTATGGACTCTAGACAGCCTGGTTAGATTTGAATCATAGTTTGCTACTCAGTAGCTGTGATGCTGTCGATTGGGTTAATGGCCAGTAAATTATTTCCTTACCTATAAAGTAGAGATCAGAAGATTCCCATGTCCAAAGGTTGTTCTGAGGATTAAACTCAATTCTATTTATAAAATTTTCAGCATAGTGTCTCTCAAAAAAGAACTGAATTAATATATACTGTATTATTGTGTACTTCATTATTCTTATTCTCTATTTTGAAAAATGGTTTGATCAAAAACATTGATTTTTTTTTAATAAACAGTCTTTTGCTCTCAGCTTTGACTTACTGAATGATGTCATGTATGCTTAAATAAAGGAAGCTGTGAGCCCAAGTTAGGCTGTTATTACTCAAGTGTGGATCTGAGCATGTGATGGGGGGCTAGAACAGAACTGGCCCCAAGGATGCTGCTCTGCTGTGTGAGAGAAAGGAGCTGGGACACACATTTGTGCAATGTGCTCATGGTGCCTTTTCCTTGTCACTGAAAGGCTTCCGGTGTCACTGAACTGTATCTGGGATTGTGAAAGTAAATGAGAGGACTATTATTTTACTAGTATCTTATTATGTAATAGAAAATATGCAGGCTATTTTTCTTTTATTTATTTTTATTTACTAATACATTTCTCCATAAGTTCTATGAGTTGTATATAAGTCCTATGAGTTATGTATAAGACCATCAAAAATGTATAAATAGCTTTGTCTTCTAATTAAGAAATTGCCACTTCAAAAGATTCTTACCCAAAGGTGAGTCAGAAAGAGATCTCTGGAACTTGAATCTTGGGATATCTCACTGCTGAGTCTATATGTTCTCTACTTCAATCATTGTATTTGGTATTGTTCTGCTTTTGTTATTTTACCATCATCATAATATTTTATTATTATTGTTGGAGGTGATGATTCATGCTTCTACAATGTACTAGTACTACTTCTCCTGTTTTGATCCTATGTTGATGGATATTTCTTCATGAAATTAAATATTTCCATCCAAACTAGCTCAACTGGCAAGAAAAATATGTTATCGTGTCAATTTAAATAGTATTAAAATGCACAAAGATAGTAGGGATGGGAGAAGCACATTTTAGTTTAGCAAGTTATATAAAAAGCTTGTGATAATGTTTTTTATGAATGCATAAAAGTAAAGTAAATACATAAAATAAATAAAAATAGCAAAGCATGTTTAAATAACCTTTATCCTCAAAGGTGGATAGATGGTCCTATGATCCTTTCAATGTCATTTTAGTTTCCCATTCAATATTTTTTTGAGAAATAGTCATATGATATATCCCTGCTGGCTCGGATCCACACCAAAATTTTGCTATGAAGCCAGACCAATCCACCTATATCGTCCCATTCAGCAGCCAATACAATGAAACTTAAAGCCCTCAAGGACATCTGAATAAATATGCAGGAAATGAGCCTTTTACTTATTTCCCCAGTCTACAGCCCAAAGATATCTGGCTCCTTGCTGTCTTCTTTTTCCTCATCATTTACCAACCCTGTTGGAGCAATAATCTGCCTTGGTTTTCATGGTTTAACACATGGTACTCTTATTGACAGGGCAATCACCAAGTTTTAGCTTTTTGGGCATACCTGGTTTACAAAACTAACCCAGTTCAGAACCCTACTATACCACTTTTGTTAGACTGTGTGATGTGTAATAGATGCCTGGGTTAAGGGTAAACTTGCCCTTATTTCCAGACTTGTAATGGGAGAATCTGACCACTGTTTTAATTGAGAAATGTTTGTGAACAGCCCAAGAGTAAGTGTAGGCATTTCTCAGCGTGTTTTCATATCAATGAAATAAAAATCATAGCATCAGCTTAGTTATGATGAAGCCCTATATGTACATGATGTGTGTATGCACTCTGCTTCAGATAAGTTTTTTTCTTTGAAAATCTAGAATGAATAGATCTTTCTAATAAACCACTGTAGTTTCTTGACTCTTTTACAAACATATATTAATTACGCATGCATGCGTGCATATGTGTGTGTGTGTTTACATTCACATCTATAATTAGAGCAGCAGTTAGCAGATGGGATCTGAAAGAATGTCAACATTTATAAGTTAAAGAGGATGCATGTTTTCTTTCAATTTCTCACTACCTGTCCTATTTCGCAGTCTCCAGTATCTGTGTGTGCTGAAATGTAGTTTGTCATGCTCAACAGGTAAACGCCTGATGAATCACAGCTACAAGACAAGAGCCTGATGATTGGAAATGAAGTTGTCCTATCTACTTTGAAAGACTGGGCTTGTGTTCATTTTCTATTTCAAAATGAGTTTTCCATGTGGACATTGAAAGTGGGAGACTGAAAATCAGAATTCTTAAATGCATGATCAAACTCTGCAGGATAATAGTAAAATTTGTTGTTTTTTCATTACAGTGCTAAGAGGTTTGAACTACTTTCATTTTGAATACCAGTAGAAAAGTTCACCTTGAGGGGCAGAGAATAGGGTGAGCTCTGTATACTGCATAGCAAAACTGCAAATGAATGGTGAAATTTAAAGGTAGCAAGAATCAAAAAATATAGAACCTCAGGTAGTAAAGAGCTTCAATGGAGAATGTAATGAGTGGGAGATATTAAATGATTCAGCAAGTTCAAAAAAAGAAAGCAGTTGAGAAGAAACCATAGTTTTGGTTAGCAAAGTCATTTATGGTCTTTGAAAATGAAATTTTAAGGTTGTAGTTGAAACCAAAAAACAATTATGATTAATTGTAGAGTGATTAAATAATTTCTGATCTGACAGCTTTGTGGAACCTTATTATATCCCAACTGAAAAAACAATGAGATCAGTAGGGTTAATTTACACACCAAGGACAAATCTGATTGATCAGTTCTAGTCATAAACTTAAACAGAAAACATTTCATGGAGATGGAAAAGCCATCACGGTCAGCCACACCATCGTAACTATGCAATTAAGAAAATAGTTTTGCACCTAAAAGCTCTAAACAACATTAACAAAATTCATGTATTATAAATTACACACACATACTGTATACACAAAGGTTTTGTCCTTGAGCAGAAGTTCAGCTTTTTCTCAGGATTATTTATTCCAAGTGTTTAACATTTCAAGGCAGACAGAATAGGTTTTATTAAAAACAATAATGAAAAGTAGAGGAATGATAGCCCAAGTATTTATACTGTCGGGGAAATGATGTCTCAGTCCTGGCTTCTCTGTATCTGCCTTTTCTCCTCCTTGTTTTCCTTTACTTCATTCCTCCAGCAGTGTCTGAGCTGAGGCTTGTTGGCTTCGGTATTAGCCTGCTTTGTTCTCAGCCCTACTCCACTGTTGTGTAGCTCTAGGTGACCTTGGGCAAGGATGTTAAAATCTTTAAGCCTCAGTGTTTCTATACCTGTGAATTAACTAGCAATTGCCTTCCCTAATAGGATTTTGTGAGTTCTTAAATGAAATAATCTATGTAAAATCCACTCCAGAGTGCCTGGTATCTATTCAGTACCATCACCAGACCCTTGAATTACACTCAAATCCATAGTAAATCCACATCTGAATGACAAATGTAGCAATCACTCTACCTTACATTGAGTTTTTGATTTATCAGAATTAGGATCATGTAGGAATATACGAAAATACTTAGAATTTTGGGTTGTATTTATTCTCTGATTCATCTGATCTTTGAAAATTCTATTTTGGGCCTCTGTGATAGGCACAGACTAAGTTCTGTGGTACGCTAAGTCAGAGTCTCTTCCTACTTTTTAGGAAAGCTCACTGCAAAGTAAATGACACATAATTGGTCTCTCTTTGCCTCAGTTTCTTCATAGCTCCTTGTAAATTAAGGATAGTAGTAGTAACTTCTTCCGAGGATTAGTAGAGGTATGTGAAATACTTGGCAAGCTATTTAGTCTTTGTATTTGTCAATAAAATGTGTTTATTATTGCTATTATTATTATTATTTTAAATGACACACAAAATATGGCAAGCACCAGTGAGTATAAACATATAAAATATTACACAAATAGGCAGAAAGCATTCAGGCTCAGACATTTGAGAAACGTTTCTCAGGTGATGATACTTTTGGACTGGGATTTTAACTATGAAGTAGAATTTTCCTACTGGAATAGACATTGCACGGTTAGTAATAGCAAGAGTGAAAATAGGAAAGATGGAAGAGAATGACAGATTTGGAAGATGAAGAGACATTTGACAATAGGAAATAATTCTGTCATCTTATAAATCCATGTTCCTATCATAGTGCCTAATATATAACTTTTAGAGTGAAGGAGAGAGAGATGGATGAATAGATGGATAGATGGAGGTTGTAGAGAGTAAAGAGAGAGAGGATGAATGCCTGGATTATACTATGGCCTCAGCCTCCTTTCAGTGTTAACTGTTGACAACAAATTTGAGGTGACTGTTTTATACCAGAGACTGGTTTACACACGCCCTGCCAGGATCCCTGCACTCAGCTCAGAAAGGCCAAATGTAATCGATGAGCAAATTTGATCTGGCAACCCTCAAAAAGCAGCCCTGCAAAGCACACCTTCGAATTTGTGGTAACACTACAGACCTCAAGATTCCCATAATGAATCTGGCTGTCAAATTTTAGAGGTTGCCAGAACTAATAGCAAAAGAGAATCCTTACTTGCAAAGAGCCTCACCTAAGAGTGTTTTCTACTTCCCTGTAGCCAGCCAAGCCTTCATCTGATGATATAGAACGATGAACTTGTGTCCCTGTCCTTCAGGGCTGTTTTCAGCCTGAAGCTACCACCTCCATTTAAGAAAGCCATCAAGAAAAGGGCCATTGCTTAGTTAGGTTTTGAAGCATAAGCGCTTGGAAATGCCTACTGCTCTGGACAGTGCTAAATGCTGCCATTGGGTGCATATTTTTCCCTTCTTGTTTCTTTTCCCCTTTTGATTTTTTTAAAGCTGCATTTTGGATGTTTGGTGCCAAGGTTTTTTTTTTTTTAATCGATAAGGCCAAACATTACAGCAGCAAGTTTAATATAACTCACCTTCCTGGAACAGGCCTCAGGGAAAGCGAGAAGCATCACGTTAAAACCCTGCTGAGCTCAGATCTCGAAAGATGTTTGGGGTGGAAGGGACTTGCTCAGCAAGATTTTGATACCTTCAAATGCAAATGAGATGGCCCCTGCAGGACCAGGCTTGGCCTGAGAGCATATCGAGATATGAGTAGGAAAATGTTATGCCAATAAGCTCTGACTGTCATACTGCGAGCCCCAAAATGGCTCAGAAGGCAAAAAGACTGTGACTGCACAATCACTTGAGTCCTGTTGGAGGGTGGAAGGTAAAAGCTATGGCTAGAATCCATTGGTTGCGGGGTGGGGAGAGTTGCCTTGCTGCAATGAAGCACGATTTGTTTCTGGCTTTTTTCTTTTCTTTTCTCTTTTTTTTTCCCACGATACCAGGAATCGAACTCACGATGTCGCGCTTGCCAGGCAGGCTCTGTGCCGCTGAGCTAAATCCCCAGCCCCTCCTTTCTTTTCTGTTTTTATTTTTTCTTTTGGTCCTGAGGATGGAACTCAGTACCTAAGTCATGCAAAGCATGTGCTGTACCACTGAGCAGCAGTCCCAGTGCTTCTTTTCTCTTGAAGAATACAGATATTAAAGATCAAAGGTGTCAAGCATTTTACAAATATATTAGTTCCTTTGTCCATTTAATAGTTCAACTCATGTTCACTAAAGACCAATGTGATGATTTCTCTCCTTCACGTTAGAGATAGAGAGATAAGTAAAACTAGACCTGGCTCAACCTTCATAGGAGTACTAATCTGCTCAGGAAGTAAGCCAGTGGACAAATCAATAGGAAGTTGCAATTGTAATAAATGCCATAGAGAAAACAGACCGTGGCCAGCATTTGTTGAGTATCTACTCAGTGCTTTTCCACATCTTTAAATGTTTACAATAGTTTTTCGGTTTTAGATATTCATTCAAGCATTAAATATAGTGTTCATTACAATCAACTTCAGAAGAAAGAGAATTCTACATATAAACTGAGATGGCTTAGCTAGTACAGATACCATAGACCCTGTTGTCTTGCAGCCTGAGCTCCTTGCAGAAATTATCCTAATATCTATAGCAAGCAATGATTTCTCAGTTGCTGACTCTGCGCTAAGACCTGGGAGTGCAATATTGAGTGAGGCAGACTTGGTCCCTGCCTTCTTGCCTCTTATGTCTTAATGGAGGTGATGCTTCAAGTCCAGCAAAAAAATGGGCCACAATCAAGCAAATGAACTCTTTCCCTGCTATTCCAGCTGATTCTCCACACCTACACTGAATAAAAATGAACGAAGTGTAAATGCAACGTCACAAACAAAATGTTACAAAGAATCCAATCATTCAGCCCGTAATTGACTAGCAATTTTTAGTAAAGGCATAGGTGGACGTCTTACTTATTTTGCAGCAAGGTGTTTACTTCATTTGAAAGAAGGCACACTTAGTAAATAGAAGCCTCCATCATGACATTCATTAGCTGTCTCAGCACTGTATGCAATTGGCATTTAATAAGTTATATTATAAATCATCTTCTGAAATGTTAATTAAGTGGTAAAACATTTGCTGAAAGTTAAAAGTTACCAAGGATTTAATTATAACCTTGTGGATACCATTTCCAGTTAATTATATACCCTTCTTATATACTTGATAAACCACAAAATGCACCCTGTTAATGATCAATTGGTATTAAATTAGCTGGAATTAGTTTTTATTAAATCCAAATTAGTTTTTTATTTGTGATACAATAAAATAGTATGTCGGGCCCTTGCCACTATGATTTGGGATATTTCTGTAGAAAGTGATTACCAGATGTCTAATTGGGCAATTAATAGATACAGTTTCCAAATTAACATAATTGGGGGACCTAAAAAGAAAACAAAATGATTATCCAGCCAGCAGACCATCATTTTTTAATCCTGCCATTCAGTCGGAGTTGTCAACCAAGACTTCATTCTTTTGAGAATTTGTGCTTCTCTGGACTAGATTCCCTCCAGAGGGTCACTGTGACCATGAAGCAAGCAGCTATTGCATCCTCTGATACAACAGAGACACTGGCATCTGCAGGTATCTTTGTCCCAGCTGTGCTGAGTCTGTAGGCAGGTATAGGGAGCCTACGTGGGGTTTATAGAACCTCAGAGGTAGCCAGCAGATAATGGTGTGTTTACACAGCTGAGGAGAGTCCAAATGCACAGGCCCATCTCTTTCCAAAAACAATTTGCCAGATGAGTTTAGTTTGATGTTTAAGAGCTTTTTTCATTTTACCACTTAATATACCACAGAAGTGATTGAGACTTAACCTCTCTCTGTCTGCCATCAGCTTAAATCCCTTTATAATTGCTTTCCACACATTTTCAAAGCATAGTTCTGGAGTCTGTCCTCTGCCATCTGTGTTCTCTAAAGAAGTGGTCCTCCTCCCACATGTGGATAGACTGCTCCGGAAGTCTGGGCAGCTCTGTCCATCAAAAGATGAGGGCTTCACTATCTGATTCTTGTTGGCCCAATAGTTATGTTAACACTCAGTATTCCATACCAATAGACAGACAAAAATTGGTAAGAATTACTGAAAAATAAAATCTGTAAACTTTAAAAAGTTTATTGTACAAAATAACGGGATTTACTGAAATATTTCCATGCAAACACATATCTTGAATTGACCACATCCATCTATCCTTAAACTTTCCATGTGCATTTTTTTTAAAAGGAAGTTCCCACTAATGAATAATATAAAGCCCATTAGATGCTGTGAGTACTTGATAGACCATGAGTACGTGATGTCCATGAGATTTGCTTCTTAGTGTAGCATGAGTGAAATCTGGACAAGATAGGTTGTTACAGTTAAGTGCTGCTGTCCTTATTGCTTATTTTTTTTCTTGCCTATTTCCTATCTTTGTGTTGGTCCATCTCATCCTTCACTAACTCAGTGGACCTGCACTGTCAAACCCCTTTGCTCTTTAAAAGCTCATTTATTCATTTAGCAGACAGATGTGAGCTTTCCACTCTGCACAACTCTGCACTTAGACATTGGCATACAGTGATAGATTTTTGATTGATAACCATCCTGGTTCTCATGGGTGTCATCTGAGTGAAAGATACAGATGAAAAAGATAAACATATAATAAAGTTCAAATTATCAGAGGTGCTGTACAAGGCAAATAAAAGTGAGCTATATGGAACATAACCAGAAAGTGTTCTCTAATTAGGTAGACAAGAAAGGTGTCTTTGAAGAGACGTTACTGAAAATCAAGTGAATGGAAGAAAATACATCCTGTGATTTAGGAACATTTAAGTGGGTGGGGGAAAGCTCGCATATTGAACAGATGAACAGGATGTGGAGCAGGGTGACCACAGTGTGCTGAATAAAGTGGAAAGTGGCATAGATGGAGAATTGGTAGGAAATAGGAAGCGGCAGTAAAAGCAGGTGATTGAGGACCACAATAAGGAATTGGAGTAGTGGGAAAACTCTGAAGTTCAGCAGCAGAACGACCTGATCTGATTGGCCTTTAAAATCATTGCTTTTGCTGATTGGTGGAGAACACACAGGAAAAGGATGAGAGTGGAGAGCTGACGGGGGCTGCTGAAGTTTTTCAGATAAGAGAGATGGTGGTCTGAATGGAGGAGTAAACAGCAGAAGGGGATAGAAGAGCATAATCAGAGCTATGTCATCAGCAAGAACAAAAGGCTGTTTTGGCTCTGGCTCTGAGGTTGGAGAAAATTCAGGGAGGCTACTAGGGTTCTGACTCAAAAAATTGAGTTAATTTATTCACCAGTCATGTATTTCTTGAATATTTGCTGTATGCCAGAAGTCAGATGTTACAAAGTCGGATCAGATGGCAAAGGCTCATTTTCTTGTGGCAATATCTTCCTTTGGAGGAGCGGATAGGCTAACGGCAGAGAATCCCGTCTCTCTCCAATCTTTGAAAATTTGGTTTGCAGAGTATAAAACTTTCATCTGTTACAACTCCTTACACAATTTGCTTTGACAATGACTGAGGCTTGATCTCATTATATATGAATTTCATCTCCTCCAAAATGACATTGTTTCTCTCCTGTGGACCAAGAGGATCTTCAGGGGCCTCCTTAGTGCTGTCAGATTACAAATGGTTTTTGGGCCTAGGGTCACCTCTATAGGTAGGATTATAATCAAATCAAACACCCTTTACTTCCTGCACACTGCTGAAGCCACAGTCTTTGGGCCTCTTCAATGGTTTGTCATATAAGGACTTCACAGTCAGTTCCACATTTTTGTTTTAAATAAACTTTCCTCTTTATTATAGTACTATAGATCATCTATGTAAAATTTGGAAAATCAAGAAGAAAATAAAAGAGCAATATAGTCATTCATGACCCCTCTCCAGTTTTATAAAGTAGCAATTCTGATGCAGTTTTATATGTATATTTCAATAAAAGCTTTGATTATAAAATTTTATTTTTGTAAAAAAATCTGTTTTTAAAACATTCCTCATCGATACAAGGTGAATTCTTTGGAAATATAAGTTTGCAGTGTATCATTATCATTAGTATAATTTCAGTGAAGTGGCTTTTACATAAACTTGTGTTATTCAAGATTATTTCATTTTTGTTTCTATTCTGGAAGTAGAGTTAATGGGTCAAACTGGGATTTTTAAAAGACTCGTGATACATATTGCTAAATTGTTCCTAAAGGGATTGTACTAATTAACACTCCCTAGAGAAATTTAGGAAAGAAAGTTAAGCTAAACTCTTTTAAATGTCATTTTCTTTTCTCCTGTCTTTTAAATTTTTAATATGTGTTAATTAGATGAGTGAAAAATTGCCTCTTTTTCTCAATTGCCTCCTTTATTATTTTATTAGAGTGGTTGAAAATCTACTCCTCTCTTTATGTGTGTGTGTTAGTCATTTCTAATTCTTCTTTTGCAAATTCTTCTTTTGTTCAGGTCTTTTACTTGCCTATTTGGGCCTTGGCCTTGCTTTGTTTTCTTTGTGTGTCTTTATATATGTAGCATCTCAGGAGTCTCTCCTCCTTTACTGGCTGTGTCCCTGTCCCAACTCCGGGCTTCAGCTCAAGTGAACAGATAAATCTTTTGTCTTGAAAAGATAATCTTAAATGTCCTGGCATACAGATTTATATAAAAGTGATCAATGAAAGCAAGAAAACCAATGTTTTACAATTAATTATTCCACTCTGAAACACTGCACCACAGAGGGCTCTAGGGAAACACAAACATGGAGTTCCGCCATTATTATGGATCCACTCTGCCTTCCCAGGATGGGACCCAGTAGGATCTGAATGACATTGTCCAAAAGGCAATTTCTCTAGCACTGATCACCTGAGGATACTAATGGGGTCACAGCTGGGGCTTAGGATAGAACTCAGAGTAGAAAAGAGAGAAAAGAATGTGGCCTCTGGGGATCAATCTCCCTAAACCAATGTAATCTTTGAGAAAAGAAACAAACATCATTAACAAATTGCATGCACATGTAAGCTGGGACTATTTGCAATGTCTTCTAAATTTAAGTCATTTCATGATTGGTAAACAATATTTTTATAGAAGTGCAAACTGCCAAAAAACTCTTGCAAGCATGGTACGCATAGTAGTTTCCTTGTGTCAAAAATTTCATTCTGGACTGCTGTGTTCTTTCATTCTTAGTTTGGTCTGAAAAAGGTGTGATCTCAATTATAAGCATTTTTGCTTTGATCTCTGCAGGTATTTTATTTATCTATCTTTTCATTTCTTGTGTCCACTTGTGCATGGGTACACAGATACTTGATAAGAAAGTATGTTAGATGAGTCCATGGAAATCTTTCTAAATGACATTGATATTGAATTTATAGGCTGAGTAGACCAGACTGTCTTTCCTAGTGAGGATGGGCCTCATCCAATCAGTTAACGGCTTGAAAAGAATAAAAAGGCTAATTAAGAGGGAATTTCCTGCCTCTGCCTATTTGTCTATGAGCTTGGAAACCAGTTTGCATCAGCTAAGGACATCAGTTACCTAGGCTTTAAACTTACATCATAAGGACGCGTAGTTCTCAGGCCTTAAAACTATACCATTGTCTCTCATTTGTCCCCATCTTTCCAACTGCTGACTTCAGTCTTCTCAATCTCCTGAATTTCAATTCCTTATAATAAATAACGACATAGACAGACAACTGAGTAAACAATTGGGTTTGTTTTTATCAGAATCCTGGCTAATATTCCATTATCTATCATCTGCCTTCCTACCATTTGTTTTTGTTCTGTTTCCAAAGCTGCAGGTACTTTTTTCATTGTCTATTGATATTTTGGTGCAAACTTTTAAATCGTGCTCAGTGAGAGGTCATTCTGACCTGTGGAGGGTTTGTTTGTGAATGATCCCTTCAAGTGCTTATGCTCCAGGTGTGGTGGCATTCACAGATGCCATCATAACACAACTCCAAGGGAAAAATTCTGACTTTTGGGACTGTAACTGGTTGTTGCAACATGGCAGAGTCTACTGGTCTCCCTGGGCCCAATAATCTAAATCTGAGTCTTAACCCTACTATTGCATAAATCAGATAATTCCTATGGAGCCTACCATACAACTTTAACTGTAGAGCTCTTCCCATAAGAAGTGTTAGTTTTCCATTGGTGCTGTAACAAAGTACCTCAAATGTGGCAACTTAAAGTGATAAATTTATTGCCTAACAATTTTGTAGACTCAGCATCTCACACATGTCTAACTGGGCTAAAATCCAAGTAGTGTTCTTTGTGGAGGCACTAGGGGAGAATGTGTTTCCTTACCTTCTCCAGCTTTTGGAGATTGCTCACATTGTTCACTGAGGCCTTCTTCTCTTCATTCTCAAAGTCAGTAATCTTGCATCCCTATGACCATTCCTCTATAGTCACATCTCTTTTGACCATAGCTGGGAAATGGTCTCCATAAAAACCCTAGGGAACAACAGCATTACCTGAGATAATCTCCCCCTCTTGAGGTCCTTTATCACATTCACAAAATCCCCTTTGCCATGTAATGGTGACATATTCACAGCTTCTTGGATTAAGATCTAGGCATCTGTGGGGGTCTGTGTGCCCAGGTTCTTCCTACCACAGAATATAAGTCTTAGTAGAAAGAAACAGCAAATACTTCTCATATTTAGGGTTGATGATAATCCCATCAATTTCTGGTCCTCATAAAAGCTTCTGGTCCACTAAAACCTTATTTTAATACTTATGTATTAAACAAGATACTGAAGGAACACAGACTTGGTTGAAGAATTTATGCTGGGCCTATTTTGTGTGTTGCTTTAGGAGGAAGGTAAACCTCTAGGAGCTTCCAGCTTTCCCTTCTGGTGTGGGAGAATAAGGCTGCTGAATAATCTCCCTAGTTTAGGAGTCTTGAAAATTTGAAGTCACCCCCTACTCACCCCATAGAACTCTACTGTCTTCACAGCACCTTTGGACTATCATCCAGGCTTTTCCTACATTTCCACTTGTGTCCTTCTTAATTTTCTAGAGAAGAGAACTTTGAGGGTGTGAATATTGTAACGTAAGGACTCTAACTTGCACATGCCCCCAAATCCAAAGTATTTGCATGCTTCTGCCTATCCAATATCTCAAGTCCACCTCAAAAGCATCATGCAAAATAAAATTTATTTTCTTTCTTACCTCACTAGCCAAACTATGGCCTTCTTTGGCATTTACTACTGCAATTAATGCATCAGTCATCACCTCTAACTCTCATGAATCACCCACCTTCTAAGTAATTGTAGAATTCTTCCACTTCTTTAACATTCATCTAATCTGGGAGGCAACCATTGCCTATTGCCTTTAGTGGCCACTGAATTGATGTCTTAAGACCATCTATTAATCTTAGCAAAGCCAAAATGCTATTTCTAAATAACCATTTGGTTGTGCCATTTCCTCTACTTGAAATCATTCACCACTGATTCCCCAGGGTTATTGGTCTTAATCTGTTCATCTCTGGTGTCATCTTCCATGGCCTCCTTTTGCTGAGTGCTTGCAGCCACCTAGAGCTTAGTATGTAATCCCTTGAATGCCCTGCATTTCCCTGAAAGTGAAGCCCTGGAGCAGGCTCTCCCTTCTGCTTGTTCTTCTTCCTTGCTGTACACCCCCTCTTGCAACCCTCTTCCTCTAGCAAGCATAAGCTGCACCTCTGTGTCTTGAGTTACATGTCCAGTTCTCACTGAACCCATTTTAACCCCCAAAAGAGGAGCTCCATTATGTCGCAGTTTGTAATTCCATTCTTCTCCAGGTTAGGGTCTTATATGTCTTCTGGGGATTATATTTGTATTTTCAGCACATGACTTACTTCAGCTTTGTATGTCATATTGGAACATCTTAGATATTTCCTTCCTTTCTCCAGGACTCTCCCTCTCCCTCTTTCTCTCCCCTTTTCCCTCTCTCTACTGCCCTTACCCTTGCATTGGAATGAACCCTTCAATATATAAATCTAATGATACCAGTTTCCTGCTAGTTACTGATTTTTTTTTTATAATAAGTACTCTTTCCCATTGCCTGCTGAGAGTATTCTAACATCCTTAGCTGTACCCATAACCCTCCAAAAGGTTGCACTTGCTACAGATTCCTCTTCTTTTGTCTCTACTCACCCTGCTGTTTCTGACACTGAGCTGATTATCCTGCTGACATTCACTGCTACATTTTCAATCTTGCCTTTCCCTCTGCTACCCAAACTATAGTTTCCTCTCTGCTCTACATTCCCCAGTTTTACCCATTGCCCAAGCCCAGGAGCCAGTTCCTCCAGCAACCTGTTTTAATTCTCCTTGGCTGGGTATTCTCCCTCCATTTCTCCATGCTCATGTTTCTGCACCACTCACGCAGAGCATCAGAAGTACACATCCATGCACATTTCCTCTCAGCCATTTAACAATAAATTGATCATTCACTGGGCTTCTACAGCTGCTATATATCAGACACTGAGCATGGAAGGATGAATCAGACAACCTTTGTCTTCAGGGAGCTGGCATTCTGATGAGCAAGTGTAAGTCTAGACCAACAAGCAGATAATAACTTCATGTAGTTTTATAAGTGTTATGAGAATCTCAAGTAATCTGTAGCTCTTGAATACAAGCACCCTATCCTTGACATCTCTTTCACTCTAGCATGATTTCATGAAGAATTGTTGTTGAAACAAAATTCAAACTCTCAGAAGCCTATGGTAGAAAATGCAAGTCTGTATCTAAGTGTAAAAGGCTACAGGAAAGACCATAGCACTTTATGAAGTCGTATATATTGGAAGTATTTCTATATCAGGAATGGAACCAGATCCACTCCCGACAGACACATTGCATATCTATAGTTAAAAGCCAGATAGCTACAATCTTTATTCAGAATAGCAAGCAATGATGCTGATTGCCAGTGTAACATAGATACTTGACAGTACAACTTTAATGCAGTGTTGTCTTAATCCAATAACTGTTTTTGATTCCTTATGCTCAGATTCTTTCAATGTTCCTGCATAACTGTCCCCAGATGAAGTGTTAGCTTTGGCAGCTTTATCATGCCATCCCAAATCACCCCTAATGACCCATTTCCTGATGGGATCATTTTTAAAGGAATGGTAACAATCTAAACTCTAGTTGATAAATTTGATTATATGCATGCATTGAAAAAAACTGAACTTTTTAAAGTAAAAAGGACTCAAATGCTAATGTAGGAGAGAAAACAGTATGTGCGTTTCTTACATTTTCTACATGCCTCCTTGCTTTGATGCCCCTATTCTCTCTACCTTGAAGGACTTCCCCAAGGAGGCAGATGGTGTCAACAGCTGGTGTCTCCTTGCTGATAGAACTAGTTTATGGACTCAAAGATAGCAGAAATCAGGTGTCACCCTCCAAATGTAGCCCTGAAGCATGCTGTGATTGTCTTTCTAATGAATGGAGTTTGTTCACATCCACTGGATAACTGATAACTTAGTAAAAAATGGAGCAATGATACAAACACCTCTCAGGATAGCACCATTTTATAGTAAATATTATAAATAAAACACTTCAAAGCATTAATAAAAGATAAGTAAAACAAAGTTATCACTACTAAATAAATAAAGTCTTAAAATGATAATGTCAAATGCTGTATAACTCAGAGTTACGCTGGATAGATGGAACCTCTAGAGCAATAGCACAATAATATGTGTGAAGTTTTATTTATGCTAGGGAAACAATATGGAAATGAACCAGTAAATCGTGGCATATCAATCCAATAGGACATTCCACAACAATTAAAAATGATAGTTATGATGACTATTCTGACATTATGCTTTATGAAATTGTGTGTTTCATAAGATAGAAGAGCTACAAAGTAAACAGACACAGTTTGACTTTGCATGGCATACTATGAGTGAATCTTTAATATATTTTATTTTTATTGGTGTGCTGTACTCATTCAAAAACATAAAAAACAAACTTCATTTTAGAGCCACGATCTGAAGTTCCATATTAAAATTCAATATGATTTCTTCTTAGCAATTTCATATTTTTACCACATTGTGACAAATTTTAGAAATTTTTTTGAAGATATCCCTTCTCCCTTTCTACACAAGTGCTGTATGCATTTGTGGCTCTCTCTCTGAGTGTGTGGTTATTTCACTACATTTATATAAAAAACTAGAAATGGATTCTAGGTAAAGATGAAAGATTAAGATTTAAAAATATTTTCTCTTCTCTCAACATCCCATTAAAATGACAGTATGGTTTCTTACAGGAGCATAGATAAGAAAGAACAGAAAATAAAAGTGAGGGTAATATCAGTGACACTAGACACTGAAAGAAAATGTATGAATAGTCATGACTTAGAGATATACTGAGAAAAAAAAATCTTAAACTGGTAATGGAGAAAGGTAAGAGGAAACCCAATTTAGATGATAGAACACCCAAAGGGCTTGGTACTTCTGAAAGAAAAGGTGAAGATGATGCTTTTAGGAATCAGGACCACCGTAAAATATGTGCTGGAAAAGTAACTTGATTTTTAGATTGCTTCCCCACTCTGCCGAGCAACTGTCTCTAACATCCCAGCACGAGACTGGAGTTTTACTCTTAAGCAAGTCTCTTTTTTGCAAAATAAGTAGCACTAAAAAAGCAATGTGTGTATTTCCATTTTAGAACCATCATCCAGGGATCTGGAATAAAGAAAAAGCGGAATGGAGTCAGAAAGGAGAGAATTCAGTTAGCAGATTTTTTTTTTTTTTTTTTTTTTTGGCTGGGAATCGAACTCACGAACTTGTACTTGCCAGGTAGGTGCTTGTGCCACAGAGCTATTTCCTCAGCCCCCATTAGCACATTTGTGAAGGCTGTGTAAGAGATCATTTGAAGTAGGGGTCCCTGGGAGATGTTTAATAGAAGACAAAAATCAAAGGCCTTACCAAGTTATTGGATGAATAAAAGAGAAGTTGCAGAGAGAAATAAGTCAAAATTAATTCCCAGATATCTGTTTTGGGGAACACATGGTCTCTAATTCTGTCCCTTTCTCTTGCATTATTTTAATTGTGCTAATACTTTTGTGATAAATCATGGCAGCTCAAGTCGTCTTGGAAAGGATGTGAATAAAACACATCTCTGTCATCATTTTCCCACCATCTTGCTACTCCAATCTCCATAAAACCAGTGGGTTTTGAGGAGACTGGGACAGAGTGTAGATGTACATTTATGTGAGATGCTTCTAATCAGGAGATAGTAACTTGGGAGTTCATGTACTGAATGTGTAAATGTTGAGTGTTGCTATTTTCTGTGCAAATTAGCCATTTCTACTTTATGCTATCTAAAGGAATGCTTCACTTGTCCCTGTTATTCATATCACTGGTGAATAACAACTTAACTTGGTGGCAAAACTGGCCCCAGCACATTTTCCCACCAAGTGGGTGATGCTTATTTGACAATGCTGTTGAAAACCAGGGCATGCAGACAGAGACAGATTAAGAGAGTGCTTGCTTGCCTCATCCGGGCAATATTTCTTTAAAGTGGTTCTTACTGGAATTTGATGGTAGAATGAAGCACATTTTAAGGTCATGCATTCTTTTAAAGAAACAATGTCTTTTGTATATGTGCCTCTTTGTAATCATAGAAGAATCAACGAATACGACAGTGACCCTAACAATGGCTGAAAATAGCATCTCTGGGCAGTTTATCCATGACAAAGTTAACGAATCTCATTACTAGTCCCTGTGAGAGACAGCTTGGTATCTGTCTTCTCTTCTGAGCAGCCACATGCCATTGAGGCTTAACGACAACAACAAAAAAAGATAAAATATTTGTTTCATTATGGCCACTGAACAACTGCAGAATATCTATGTGGCTACTGCTCCTAATCTTTTTTAGGAGAACAGCTGGTAGCTCAATGGCTTTCTTTCTGGAAAACAAACAAACAAACAAAAAAACACAAAAAAACCACATGCTCTTGTTCTGAAGTTTCAGCAGGAAGCTACTGCTTTTTCATTAAGTCATGTCACATATTTTATAGTGCTAAACTTCGCCGTAGGAGTTGAGAAACAAAAGTGAAAGGAAATTGATGCACTATATGAATCAGTGCCAGTGAACAGAAAGTAATGGGTGGGCATAAAACTCAGCATATACTCAGGATGAGGGGCACACAGTCCCCATTGACATTCAGAACCTGAACACTAGAACCATTTCAGATGCCTCGAGGAGCAATAGCAGTCAGCGGAGGTTTTATCAGTGGTGGTATGATCTGATCATGGGTTCTTGGTACAATTTCAAGGAGATGAACTGTATAAGAGAATTAACTCAGATGAAAAGACTTTGGCTCAGCAAGATCAGAAATGGTATGACAGTTTCCTTACAAATGAGAAGAAACAAGAGTCAGCTATAAAATTTTTAACATGGTCAAAGGTACGAATGAAACAAAATACACTTGTCTTCCAACATCTAAGAGGTGAAATAATTCTGCTGTATGATTTTAACAGGCAAAGTGTACACCAAACAAATTAATGAAACAAGTATTAAGGGTATTTAGGTATAAAGAATCATTACAAAATTTAAGAAAGAACATTATAATGATACATAAGGAAAAGACAAGTGTTAAATATTATACAATGAGAAATGCACCCAGAGATTAGATAAGTGTCAGCTGTAAACAAGGGTGCTAAGCAGAACAATCATGAGGTATTGTTTTGCATCTTTTATTTCAATGAAAAATGGTAAGACACAAGTTGCATTGAGAAAGTCACAATTTTACGTTACTGATGGTGGTATGTTTTTATAAACTCTGTTGGGAAGAAATTTGTGAGGAGGTATAAATGCACTCTTATTTAGTAACTGATATTCTGAGGCTCTTTCCTGGATTTCATAATCCTAAAGGCAAGAAAAGCCACGTGAGTGAAAATGCTAATTTGTGCATAAATGTGCTTGCATGTGCAAGTGTGTGTTTAATGCTCAAAATTAAAAGATTTAATATCCAACACTAGATAGGTTAAATATAAAGTGACATAGCCAATGTATAGATAAATTGCTAAACATTCTAGTTATGACCACAGTGCTGGAACATAGAAACACTTAAACTATCCAATTAGGTAGAAAATAAAAAAGAAGAGTATTTAATGTGAATTACATGATGATTATAATTATGTAAAAATGATAGCTAACATTTATATAGTTATCTTTATCATCAGCCACTTTGTTTAGCACTTTGCGTTGATTATCCTAGTGAATCTGCAATCCCATCAGGGTAACATCTCACTTGCAGGCAAGCAAACTTGGACTTAGAGGTATTATATTATCTTCTCCAATGACAGATCTAGGAAGCAGTCTTGAGTATTTTGGACTCCATTCTGGAATTCTTAACCGCTATGACCTTTCACTCTTTCTGCTATAGTTTGGATATAGAGTGTCCCCCCAAAAGCCCATCTATTTAAGTCTTGTTTTCCAGGCTGGTGCTATTGGGAGGTGGTGGGACATTTAAGTGAGCCATTATGAGTGGTCCTTAGGTCACTGGACGTGTTATGAAGGGACAGGGGACCCAAGCCTGTCTAGTGTCTCTTTATTTCCCAGTTTATAATGTAAGCTCTCACTGTAACACATGCTCCTTGCTGGAAGTGCTGCTATTGATAAAGGCCCAGATCAATGCACCTGACCATGCATGGACTGGAACCCTGAGAATACTGACCTGTACAAACCTTTCTCATTTTGGGTTAGCTGTCACAGGTATGTTGTTATAGAAATGTGAAGTTAACTAATGCACTTTCTGTAAGAACAGAAGAGAAACTTTGGCAGGAAGATTTAAGTACTTATAATAAATGCATTCAGAATAATTTTTCCTTTTGTTCTCTATTTTTAGTAGATTTTTTTTTCTATATGAGGAATATTGACCTTGTCTGTGTGATTTAAATTGCAAATATCTGGGCCAGGATATAGCTCAGCCACACAGCACCTGCTTGGCAAGCGTAAGATCATGAGTTTGATTCCCAGCACCAAAAGATAAAATAAAATAAAATAAAATAAAATAAAATAAAATAAAATAAATTGTAAACATCATTTGTTATTTGGTCTGTCAGTATCTTTTAAAACACAAATCTGTATGTGTTTGCTACTTCTAAGCCACGTTCATATTGTAGACCCTACATTGATCTAGAGTAGAAAAGGTACAAAGCAACCTTAAAATTTGAAAAATAAGTGCCTCTTTGGAATTTACCTCAGCACATGAGGCCAAGTAAGTTATTTAACGCATAATTTGAGTTTTCTATTGCTTGTATGATATTTATAAGAGAAAGAACACAGAAAAGGGAGAATTTTATTGTTCCCTATTGGCAGTGTTTCATGGATACCATTCAAATATAGTAATATATAGTCTATACAATGTTCTTTAAATCGTTAACATTTAAACATCTGGAAACTGACTTTTGGTGATTAACCTTTAAACAATGAGCAGTCTATTTATCCATGTGCTTCAAAGGTCTTGGCACATCATAATTGCTCAAAAATGTTTAAAGATAGACTATAATGAGAAAGAATAGAGAAGGAAGGAAGAAAGAATAAATGAAAAGAGAGTGGAAAGAAGCTAGGCAGTCAGGCAAATTTTTTCATTCTGATGTAACATGACATTTTGCACAGAGACAGCTGTAGTAGAAACATTTTACTTCTTAACTCTCTCATCCCTTTCCTAAGAGAACAGAATCAAAGAAGATTCATCTTCAAGACGTGCCTGAAAATATGCTACATAAAAGTAAGTGATATTTATTCATTTTATGTCTGTGGTGTCCAGAAATGCAGTACACGTGGAGGAATTCTGCAACTGAAGTCTATACAGCTTTGAGATTGGGCACAGCCATATCCACATGAGATGGTTGGATTCCTTTTGTTTTTCGAGGACTTTAGCAGTGGTTTAATTATGAGAAAGACCTTTCTGAGCCTGGAAAGGTGGAAAGAAGAGCCAGCAGTGCTTCACTGGAGCTTTGCTCTTGTGGGTTATAGAAGAATATTATGCAGGTCGGACTATTACAATTGCAAGAAAGAGCATTGAACTGAGAAAAAAAACTTAGGAATTCTGTTTTAAGTAGAAATCTGCAAAACACCTCCCATGTCACACATCTGTCTCTATCTCTATCTATCTCTATATATCTTTAGTCTCTCTATTTCTATGTCTTTCTATGAATATACATGTAACATGTATAGTATGTACATGTGTGCTTGTCTTTAAACATTCAGCCTCTTTTTAGTTTCCATATTGGATCTCAGAAGCTGGAGAAAAAAATAAGCAGTATTTATTGGATGCTACCAGGTGTTAACTGTTTTGGCTTTTTGATCTTATTTCAGTCTGTCCAATGATTATATGAGAATTACATGTTTTGTAGCTGAGGAAACAAAGGCTCCACATAGTTTAATGATTTTCCAGTTTGCTCATAAGAAGTTAGGATGCTTAGCACCCAAGGTTGAATCTGCAGACTTTTATTATCCTTTTCTACCATATCTGCTCATGTTAAAACGTACTGATGTCTTCCCACACCACTGAAATGGATTTGTACCTCAAATCCATTCTTTCTCAACAAAGAGCCACAAGACACTGAGAAGTTGGACCAAGTTTTATTTTTCATTAAGTGGAGTTATGAGAATAAACAAGAAATATTGCTAACATAAAATACAATACACTCTTCTGCTCAGGAATGTGTTAGAAATCCAAGGAAAAACCAAACCAAGCCACAACTAATAACTAGGTATTTTTTGGCTTATGCAACAATAAAAACTTCTCAGTATTGATGCTCTGTCATGGAGTTGAGGGCCTAGAGAACTTGTGGATTTTTTATTGGAACAGTAATTATCCAACAGCATAGAAAGAAAGATTTTGTTTGTTTGTTTGTAAGATAAACTTCTTGAGTTACCTTATCATGACTGTAAAAATCTTGGAAGTGTAAGTTAATACAATTGTGAAATGAAGATGTAATTTGAGAGAATATTCCATTATGTTATAGAGTTTCTTCTACAGTACTTAAAGTATTTTATGAACAGTAATGAAGTTATTTAATAATTGACAGAAACCCAGCCGCCATCTCTTGCCTTATCAAATTGCCTTATCAATTTAAAAAAAATTGGACATAGATTGAACTGATAAAAATACTTCGAACAGGAAAACAGTGCTCTCTGAATGTTTTCAATCTTTAAAAAAAATAGAAATGAATAATTTTTGGATGGGGTGAAGTATATCTTAAACTAAATTCTAGTCTACAAAGTTTTTATTTAATCTCTCCCACCCTGTACGTTTTTTTTTCATGCTGAATATCCTGCTTTCTAAAATCACTTAAATTCTCATCATTTAATTTTTATAATACATAAGCCTTCATAAAGGCTTCAACTCTATCTTCATACTATTTGATTTTGTGAAAGTCAGTGGCACAGTTCTGATCCTCAAAAACAAAAGAATGATTCCCAGAAGTTTAGGGACAGTGTTTGAGTTCAGAACATCCTTATGGTGTTCCCAGTTCTCCTACTCTTTTCTGGCTCAGAAACTTACATGCAGGTCAGTCATGTAACCTCTCTGTATGTCAGTGTCTTTACTGCAGAGGTATCGACTTCAAACATTTGTGTCGATTGGATGTCATCTTGAATATGTTTGCTCAGGAGTCTTTTAACAAACTTCATATTTTGAAAGAAGTCATGACATAACTAAGAATTCCTTGCAGAACTTGGTACACAGCTTTGTGAAGGTGGCCATTATTTTACTATTCACTCTAAAATTCAACTAGCTCACTGCTTGGTGTAGCACAGGATCTCAAAGTCATAACTATTGAATAGGAGGTGCCTAATGTAATCACTCTACCCAACAATAGATAACCATCAAATACAGTGTGCACATATGGCTGCTTTATAAATTTATTATAAGTTCTATGAGATCAACTACTTTATGGTGCCTAAAAGAGTTTCTGGTATAATATAGATGTTCAATAAGTACAAATAGAATGAGTCATTCTTCCTATCTATCAAAAGTGTATGAGAGTAGTGGGGAAAGAGTAGATGCACATTAAACTTTGAGAACCACAAAGTCCCAGCCTGTGGGCCTTGTCAATTCACAGGTAGGCAGAAGGGCTTCATAAAAGTGATGAAAACTGGTAACTTCAGAAGCACCAGTAGTTTTTTCCACTCTTGATTTTCTGAGGGGAAGAGCTAGTGAAAACTAACAAGTAGATGCAAGAATGGAGGGAAAATAAGGGACATGTTCAGAAGCAGGACAACTCCACAGCTTTGCTTGGGGGCTTGTGTCACCAATGGAGTGCTTCCTCTGCCCTGTTAAGGCTGATGGGTGGGTTGAGGCACTTAGATTCTCTCCATCTCAGCAGTCCTGCGATGGCCTCGTTGTAGCACTCATCAGAGAATGCCCTGGATATGATTTTTAAAACATGAAAATTGCTGTTTGAAACCCCTAAATTGTTTTCTGTCTCTCAGACTTAAATTTGCATTTATCATTGTAGTAGTCTCTTTTTCCAAGGAAATCACTTCAGCATCTTTTAGATATCAGAACTTTAACCATGTTCCTGGAGAAAATGAAAACCACCACCCACATGCATGTAGGGAATCTAGCTGGACATCAAATTATAGAAGCTATAAAGTATAAAGTGGACCATTCTGTGGCTTTGGCAGAAGAGCTGTGTTTTTGCCATGTGCATGTCAATTGACTTTAGAGATACTGACCTTCTTCTTTAAACAGGGTATTGCTAGAGACATACAATACCGTAGCATGAGCATGCGGGTATATACTTAGCTTACAGACTGACAGTTGTATTTCAGTGCACTGAGGTTTGGATGACTAAATAGAGATCTAAATTATAAGATGCAAATTGTGATATTATTATCACCATATAAATACTGAGGTGGGAGCATTCCTTCTTATATATTTTAATTGCAAGGAAGGACTGGGCTTCCGTGGAAGAAGTAGGTATGGTCATTGTCATGATCCCTGGAAGGAGGCTGAATGTATAAACAGGACAAGTGAATCTTCTGAAGGAGACCCTAAGCTTCATGAGCAAAGATATTAGACTGGAGCAAGAATGGTGGGCCTTTTCGAGATGAGTGCTAAACTGCAGCCCCCAAACCCACTTATTTATCCAAAAGCGTGAACACTACAATTAAACCTGAATACTGAGATTTTACTTTACAAAAAAAAAAAAACAAAAACAAAACAAAAAAACTACTATATTAATAGCTTTTGGCTTAAAAGAAAAGCAAGTTACACACATGGCACAGTTTTACCACCACTGGGATAGAGTGAAAAAAAATGTTTGCCTCGCTCTGGTCCTCCATACTGACCTTGGAGTCCGGAGAGGAGACGCTGAGGACACTGAGAAAGAAAGGCAAGCTATCCCATCTCATTGCCACATGGTAATCACAAGCCGGGCAGGGCAGGGCACAAGCTGGGCAGAGCAGATCTCCATCTGGGCCAGTGCAATTGGTGGTCAGCACGCACTGTGGTTAGCAGCATGAACTCTAGAGGCAGAGGCCTAAAGTCAAATTTTGACTTGATCATTTGCTAGTTGGCCAAGTCACTTTACCTCTCTGTGGTTCAGTTTCTTCATGTAGAAATAGGGATGAAGAGAGCATCTGCTCATAGAATAATGGTCCATTGAAATGATACATGTAAGACCCTCTTCCTGTGCTGTTTTTCCTATAGTGGAAATCATAATACATAATTTATTATGATTAATATTATCTCTTTCTCCCCATAAGACTGTAAATTTGACAAAGGGAAGAACTTTGTCTAACCACTAGGGCAGGGAATTTTTATATTATGCATAGTTAGTGTTTGGCCTATAGTAGGTGCCTAATCAATGTTTTTTGACTGAATAAAGCAGTCCTGAAGGATGCTCAGGGAAGGTAAGCACCCTAACATCAGAATTACCTTTGCCTTCTCCTCCCTCCCATTATCCACAGTACCTCTCTTTGTACATTCCAGCTGGTCCCTTGTGCATGAGGACAATTGGAGGCAGCTATTTCACAGCCTGCTGCTTCCACTCGTGCACTCTCTGGCCTTCCCCATGGGGAAACCATCCGAAATCACGGAAGCCCCATTATGTTATTTAGTTCTGATTAGGAGCCAGCAAAGTCAAGACATTGGTCTCATACAGGAGAAGAGAGGGAGGAAAAAGAGAACGCTAATGCTATTTCACTTTTATACCAGGGATGTAGACCGTGTTTGAATAGCATTACAAGGACAGAAGGTCTATAATGATTTACTGTCTCTTGCAGCAGGCAGTTTTGTTTCACCCTTAGGATAATAAGATAATAAAATAATGATAATATTATTAACAATAAAAGTGTACTCGGTAATTCTTTTTTGAGCACTCTTCCAAGCCCTTCACATGCATTATCACATTTAATCCAAAAAGTTGTAATTAAGTAGTGTTGCTGAAGCCAGTTTTACATGATGAAACCGATGCTCTAGATGTAAAGTAATTGTGTCCATTGTTGCTCAGTAAGTAGACTGGGGAGAGAGATCATATCACTGATTAAATCTAGGTCATAGCTTTCTTTGTCTGTGTGTGTATACGTGGTACTGAAGATTGAACCCAGGGCCTTTTCACTGAGCTATATCCTCAGCCATTTTTAACTAGTCTGGACATAAAGATCATCTTAGAAGCTACTGAAAAACAGCAGCTTACTGGGGCTTATTAGGTTTAGAACTCAACTCAGTGGATTTCAGCACAGGCCCAGTACTTCTGATGATATCCTAAATATCACACTTTGAGAAACATAGCTATTTATGATGAAAATCCATTGAAGTTTTAAAAGAAAGGATAAAATAAAGAATGTGGTCATATCCAGAATTCACAGCATCCCTCAGCTGGAGCTTGAAAAGCAGCCTAGAAGATAGAGCTGTCATCGGGGAACTTTTAGAAGGTACCCAGCAATCTAGGTGATCCAGGGCCACCCTGAGGAGGTCAGAGGTTTCACAGAAGCAGGCTTATGGGTAGCATCCACTGTCTGAGATTGTTCCTTCAGCAGAGACAGGCCCTGTTGGCTGGGGCAAAGGGAATGTGCAGATGGACACCTGCTAGGAGGAAAACTATATCACAACAGGAAAAAGACTCCTTGGAACCAAGCAAGCTTGACATGCATGCAGAGTGATTCAACCTGAAATGTTTTGAGAAGTAAAATCATTTGGACTTTGTTATTGTTTGTATCTAGATGCACCCCATAAAACCTCATATATTCACAGTCAGGTCTTTTGAAAATTGGTGGAATCATAAGGGAGCAAGAGCTAAATGTGGTATTAGGAGGCAGGGCCTAGTTGAAAGAGGTGGGTCACTGGTGAGTGACCTGGAAGAATCTCTCTCTCTCTCTCTCTCTCTCTCTCTCTCTCTCTCTCTCTCTCTCTCTCCATTTCTTCCCTTCCCTCTCTGCTTCCTGATCACTCTGACATGAACAGCTTTCCTCTACTCAATCTCTTCCTCCATGGCTTGAAACTTTTAAACTGTGAGTCAAAATATGTCTCTCTTCCTTTAAGTTGTGGGTTTTGGGTATTTTATTCCAGCAATCAGGTAAGTGACTTAGACAGACTCTGAAGAACTTTGGCCATTAAAGAACACTTTGAGTGAATTTCATAGTCATAGATGTCTGAAGCTGTGGTACTATATCACAGTATAAAGAATCAAGTCCATTGTATTAATTTATTCAGTATTTGCAGAGGGTTTATAATGGCAAGTAGGGAGAAAAGGCAAAAATGATCCCAACTCAGCATATTCTTCATGGTAGAAGTGAGGATACAGAGTGACTCAATTAATGATGCAACCAGGTGGTAGCAAAGGCTCCATAAGAGTCCACAAGCATTCACAGGTACTAGAAATGGATCCTGGCTGGAATGATCATCCAAGAGGCAGTGGGCCTTGGAAAAGGGGTAGGTTACGTATATAGAGATTATATGGGGAAGAAATTTCAGGCTGAGAATAGAGCTTGAGGAAGTGGAAATGACTAGAGGATTGGGGGTTGAACTGGGGATTGAAAACACGGGAAATAACTCACATAAACTGAAGCTTGGGATGTACAAATGGATGAAGGATTGGGAACAACAGCTGGTAAAGCGAACTCCATTTATTGAACATTTATGACGTTCTGGGAATGCTCTGGAGGCCTTGAATGTGTCGGCTCTGAATTTTGCAGCAACCCTAGTGAGTGGCTCCCAAGCCCTACAGACAGAAGGGTTTTAAATGTCAGGCTAACGAGCTGATATTTTTTCCTCAAAGCAGTGTTTTCAAACTGCTCTGTGCTTCTGCCTCCATGGAGGTGCTGGGGCAAAGGGAATGTAGATAGACACATGCTAGGAGAAAAACTACATCACAACAGGAGAAAGGAGATTTAGGGGACGAGAAAGGAAATTTAGAAGGAAAAGACCCTTAAAGTCTAAGCTCAAAGTAAAATATGAGCTAAAGGTGATCTGTTTTCATCTGTTTTATTATCTAGGTTTCCAAGGCTGTATTTTATGTATTTTATTTTTTAAAATACATAAATTATTTGTAGTAGAAAAGTGCCATGATAAAAGTTGAATACAAAAAACCCAAGATTAGTCTTAGGGCTGGCATACGATTATGTACAAAGGAAACTGTTTAAAAGTTGTTTAAATAATCTAGGCAAGAGACAGTGGAACCCAGGGTTAAGGTAATGGACCGGTAATGATGGGTATAGCAAAAGAACAGATTGATCCTGGAGGTAGAACTTCATTAGACTTGGACACTGGATGGGAAGAGCAGAGAGAGGACAAGATAAGTGTGATGCAAAGAGTCCATGGGATGAAAAGAAGAGGTCAGGTCTGGCTGTAGTCAGGCTGTATCTTTTGTACTATCTTCTCTCTATGCAAAGAAGTCAGTTTTCCCCCTGAGAAGGTCTCTGCCATTATTCTACACCCAGCATAGCATCTCCAGTGAATAAGACCTTGATCATTCTGTACTGATTGAATTTGACTATCCTATGACATCATCACAAGTCCAAGTTTTAGACAAGGTAGAGACAGAAGGTACCTTTGTTTTGACTTTAAGTAGATGGAAGGAATGAAACAAGCTTTCAGTCAGCTCTTGAGCCGTGAATTGCAAAGGGAGACTGAAGAGAATATAAAATAATAGTTTCTGCAGCTAGAAAGGCCCAGGTTCAAATCCTACCTTGTTCATTTCTAGATTTGCCAGCTTGGGAAAGTTTTCTTAACTATTCAGCATCTGCTACTGCATTTGTAAAATGAGGGTAATAATATCTGTTTTTCTGAAATGTTTTGATAATACACAGTGACAATTTGTGGAATGTCCTAGCGTATTGCTTGGGTGTTGAGTAGGAGTTATGCAGGTTATAACAACCCTATCTCTCAGACTGTGTTAAAGAAACAATTCTTTACTAGATTCCTATCTATATCCAGGGTCATACAGTTAATATGCTTTTGAGGTGTTTGTGAATATCGAAAACTATTGGGCGAATTAATGATGTCATTCATGATATTCTATAAAGTGTAGGGAGGTGGCAAATCCACTAGACCAGGCTGTGAGTGAGGGCTTCCTTCAGTGCAGTTCTGGGAGAAGGTAAAAATACGATTGCACTAAGGCCATAACATTTTATAATAGGTTCCATGGGGGTAGATCAGAAATCAACAGAGAACTGAGGTCATTTTGTAAAGCACTTTATAATTTTTAATCATCAGTATTTAGGATTATTTATATACTCCAGGTATGATATTTTTCTTTTACTTTTGTCTTTGTTTTTGGAAGGAGGACACATACTTATATATCTGAATTTAAAAAACTATAGATTATTGATCTGAAAACAGAAATGGTGAGGCACTTGGAGATGGACTCAAACACCAAGGATTTAATACCAATGCCATTTGTGATTTGCATAGACTACAAAAATAATCAATCTTGCATTGTTTTAAATTCAATGAGTACACAGCAGTTGATGACTTTGCCTGGGATAATCCTTTTCAAATGCTATTTTCAATTCCAAAGGGCCTGCTGAATAACACTGCATTTCCCTGGTATGACAATGGTCTGCTGCCCAAGAGGGTTTTCTGCTGTGGGTCTGAAGGGGATGCTGCGGCAGCAGGCAGCACCTGGGATGTCAGCAGGTGCTCCTCCTGAATGGCTGAGGGGGCAGACTCATACTGAGAAGCTGTGCTTTTGGTTTCTCTAGGCAGAGTCAAGGCTTGGCACTAACCCAGAAGGAAAGTGGGTGGGATATGAATATGTTCCCATTGTGTTTGCTGAAACTGGCTTATATTGGCTTGCAAGATCCCATTGTTATATGGTCTGAAATTTAAGGAGCTAATTATTGAAATGTTGGTAGCTTGAAACAGGCCACAGTGGGAGTGTTTACATTGTGGAGAAGGGAAAACACATATTCCACCCTCTCCAGAGCTAGTTTGCTGGCATATCATTGCCAGTGTTGCTTATAATACTTTTCTCTTTCCTACCATTAATATATAGTGAAAGGCACCTATGCCACTACTTTCTCTAATGTCCAAACCTAAGATTGTGTCATGGCTTACTTCATTTTATTTTGCTAAATATTCTGAAGATTTAAATTGTAAGCATTGTTTTGAAAAAAGTCCTTGTTATCCAAAAGTTACCAAGAAGGGAAGTGGGACTCAGAGTGTTCAAGAAACTTGCCCTAAGTGAGTTAGTGGGCCAAGAGTGGCCAAGAAACAATCAAAATCCACAAACATGTATCTTCCTGGACCAGACACAAACTTGAGGAATATTTTTTTCCCTGAGATGTCTCTGAATGTCCAAAGGCAGTGAGGACCTTCTCTGCACATCCCTGGACTGATCATTTCTCTTAACTCTTTAAAACAGGACAAAGATGCAGTGCTTCTTCCGGCACCATCTCATGGAAGGGAAATGAATGAAATCTTCAGCCTCAGATGATGCGTGGCTAGGATGTGCATCTAGATTCTGCAATGGCCATTCTGATGAGTTCTTGCTATATTCTGACAGATTTTCTCAGAATATGATATACCTCTGAAGAGCAATAACATCCCAGATGGCATCTTCAATGCGGTATCTGAATGGCTGTTAATTCCGAATCAATGTGATTACTCAGAATGAGTTGTGTGCTTGTAGAGTGCTTCTGTGGGTGTTCCCAACAGCTAGCTGGCTCAATTTAAAAAAGGGAGATTCAGAAATTCTTTGAGAAAACAGCTGCAGGGTGGGAAAGCAGTGCGCAGGATGGGAAGGGGAGAATAATGAACATGAGTTATCTTGTGCTGCGTGGTACCTACTAAATCCCCCAACAGAAAGTGGGGAATTATTTTTGATTCACTCATTCACTGATTCCTTTCCTTTTTGCATCATGTATTCTTGAGCATCAGTGGACCATATCATGTGCTAAGGATAGAACAGTAGAAAAGACAATTGTGGGCCTTCTCCCTAGAGAGATGCTAACAGGAGGAAGTCATTATTGAATTAATTATTACACACGTAATCACTTAATTTTAGTGATCATAAGTATTTCAGGGGAGAATTATGGAAGGCAAGAGGAGCAAATAGAAAGGGATCTCCTGTAGGCCAGGGTAGTCAGGTAAGGCTTCCTCAAGGAAATACTTAGCTGTGATGTGCAAGAAGATGTACTGGCTAGATGAAAACACAAGAAAAAAGCTCTGACAAAGAAGAAAGAAGTCAGGCAGGCCTGAGTTATGGATGATCAAGAATAGAAAGGAGCTGGTGTGAGTGGTACACACTGAGTAAAGAAGAAACGGTGACCAGAAGCTGGACTGATCAGCAGGGATCAGTCCTGCAAGGGTACTTTCTGATGAGACAAGTTTATCCTAAATTCAGATAGCACTGGGGTTTTCTTTTAAGCAGATAGTTTAGGCTCCTGGAGAAAAATAAAACAAAATGTAGGGAAAAATGTGTGGGATCCCGGATCCTTGAATTCATATCAGTTAGAAATTCCTCAGTATTCCTCAGCATCTCTGTAACTTGACCCTATTTGTTGTCCCAGAAGATTCCATAGGAGAGTGTTGCACAGAAATGCAGGCAGTACTAAGCAATTGGGGAATATGAAATTGTGAGTAAAGAACATTAAATTGTTTAGTGGTGTCTGATTTATGTTTTCTGTAAGCTGCAAGTCATATAAAAGCAGATGTTCATTGTCGTCCATACTCTATTCCTTACCTAGTCTTTATTATGTGTTTTGGAGAATTAGTTATGCAACTTGTAGTAAAGGGTTGAAGAACCTCTTCCTCCCTGATATGTTCACCATTGGAAAGACTTTAACTACGACTGTTCTTGTAGAGTACTGTCTGTGATTGTAGTGAGGATTAGTTGGTCTTCACGGTCTGACTAATGCCTGCACTTCTTCAAAAGTCCTGCATTAGGGTCAGTTGTGTACTTGGATCTGTGCTAGCCTTGGAGATCTAGCATGCAAGGGATGCTTTTGGTCCTGGAACTTTCTGACTAATGGCCCATGTGATAATCTGAGATGCAATCATACAATTGTGATGATAAAAAGAAACATGAGATCCTAGGACAGGAGAAAGGAAGAAGCCAGTCACACAGCACTGGAGACTTTAGGGAAGCAGTGGTTAACTGTGTTGCATCTTAATTAACAAGTAGGAGTTGACCATAGAAAACATGGAAAGAGACTGTGGAAGGGGACCAAGTCAGCCATAAGCAGAGATTTGGAGCAAGAAAGAGACCTCTGAGTCCTTATCTTTTTTGAAGTACTCAACCAAATTCTATGAGCCATCCTATTTGCCTTTTAAGTCAAGAGTGCCAGCTGTAGAAAGGCACAACACAGTTTTTGTTCTACTTTGAAACAATGTGTCAAGAAAGACATTGAAATTTGTAAATCACAAAGAACTTGCTTTTGTTGCTACTTCCTCCCTCACCTGTGTGACCTTGCACCAAGCATTTCAGCTTAAGGTCTTGAGGTCTTAAGGTATTTATTTGTTTGTTTTGTTTTTTAATCTGTGAAGTTAGGCAAGAGGATTTGTGTGTTTGGTTAGTAAGCTACTATCTGCAACTCATTCATGGCAATAAAAAAGTCAAAGTATGTTGGAAAAGGCTGAAGTCATATAATACCCATCATCCAGCTGATATTTACATGGACATATTTTGCTTTTGTATTTCTAATTCTGTAAACTCAGCCTTAGACTGAGGACATATAAGTGATTTGAACATCAGAATTAACCTGAGGCAGTTTCTTCATGTGCGAAAGGAAGAATGCTGGTGAGGCTCTGCTGTGATATTGATCTGAAATATCCCCCAAAGGCTCATGTGTCATAAGACTTTGCCCTCAGTGAAGAATTGTTCAGAGGTGGGACTTTGGGAGGGGACTGGATCATGAAGGCAGTAATATCTTCAATGGATCAGTCCATTGATGAGCTTAGTTTAATGGAGTAGTGAGAGAGATGGAAACTTGAAGAGATGGGATCTAGCTGGGGGAAATACTTATCTATGGTGTGTGCTTTCCAAGGGTATGTTTTGTCTTGCACTCCTTCCTTTCTGATTCTGTTTGTTTGGTAATCACCATTAGGCAAATAGCTTTGCTCCCTGCCATGTTATTTTGCCTGCTACAGACCTAAAAGCAATGGAATTAGCAAACCATACACTGAAACTTCCAAAACCATGGGCCAAAACAAACCCTTCTCCTCTTAAATTAATTATCTCAGATATTTTGCTGCAGTGACAGAAAGCTGACAAACACAGTGCTCCTCTACCATTGAAACTCAAAGACTGATTCAAAGATAATTCCAAGTAGCAGAACACTAGACTACTTTTTCCTGCTGAGGGGTGAATCTGTGTGCTCTAGAGAACAAGGGAGATGCATCTAAGAGGTCCTTAGTAATTTTTATTGAGATCTTCAATAAAACATGGATTATCTCCAGTCTCCCTGTGTCATTTGAATTTCTATTTTTGATGGAAATACAACTTCAAAAAACTTCCTCTTTGTATTGAATATTGAATATTCTAAGTATTGAATATTAGCAGTAATTGCTTATATAAAGGGTTTTGTCACCCCTTTAACAAGTTTTACATAATTCATTTAGGGATGCATTTTATAACTTGAATTCAAACACTTGTACTTATAATACCATTTATTTCATTGTATCTAGGAACTGTCAACCTTCCAGTAAAACATTATTGTATGTAAAACTAAGAACAAAAAATTTCTGCCACTTAAACTGTGACATAGATATTTCTTATCACTTTGACTTTTTAAAGTTTATTGAAAGAACTTCTTTGGGCATGGGTTTAGTCATACACAACACTTGGACATTTTTTGTAAAGAGTAGTATAAACTGGCTAAAGTGTTCACAGAACTTCTACATTTTCAGAGTAGAAATCTTCAGTCTCCATTTTATTAAGAGCTGTTATTATCTGGTCTTTTCCATATTAAGACCATTGGTGATATAGCATCTCCTCAAAGACTGTACCATTACTGTAATAGGATCCCACCCCACCCCAATCTAAGCTCACTCTATAATTGTATATATATATATAATATATATATACACATATATATATATGCAAGCAATGAAAACACATTAAGCTTTCTGCCTACTAAACCAAGAACATTCCAGTTTCAGAGAAGCTGAAATGTGAAAGAAAAAAAGTATACCAGAATGTCCAAGAATTAATGGAAACATTAAAACTATGAGTTTAAAACACACCTGAGGTTCATTCTCTGGTCTGGGAATTATTCAGATCACTAGAAACCTGGGTAATTATCCAGCGATGAGACTAGAGCAGTATTTTCAACTCCACGATCAATATTTCACTTCCTGAAGTTAGAAAGGCTCCACGGTGACTGGTTTATTGTTTCTGTTAAAATTCCATCTTGGATCCCAAACTCAACAGCATCACTTCACAATGATCAAATTGCACCTTGGTGACGTGCCCAGTGCCATATGACTCTTCCAAGAAAATAGGAATATTCATTTGGCAATAACAGTAACTGCAAGAGTCTGAACGATACAAAGGAAAACTTTTCCCTCTGATTTTATATTTCATCTCATCAATTCCTCTCTTCTATTTCACTTTGAAAATTTCTGCACAAATCTCTGGTGAAATGGTGCCTGTTAGAATTTTTTCTACTTACTTTCTGCTCGTATCATTTGTTTTTTCCACTATGCATGTGACAGGCAGGTAACTGAAATGACCTTCTTGCACAGAAGAGATGGGGTGCTCTGGGTACAGTCTGAGCATCGCAGGGTGACCCTCTAACTATAGCAAAACACCCTATCACTCCATGGTGAGGTATACATAGCTTTGTTACTAATGAGCTTATTTATCTCTATCTTCTTTTAATTTACTTGTCTATTGTTCAGATTCTTTATAGTGGACCACATTCTATGTAGTGACCTGGATATAATGACATAAAAAAACTTTGTCTTCTAAAAGTTTGGTATCTAGTAATAGAAACGCTAAGACAATCAAAGAAGTGGTAAAATAGTTTTAAATGCTAAAATAAAGGTAGGTGTAGGATATGTTGTGTGTATTGAAGGGACCTGGGACACTCAAATTAGAATAGGAAGGGGCAGGCAACATGATTTTGTTAGGGAAAGTAACAGTCAGAGACTTCCCATTGAGTAACAGTCAGAGACTTCCCATTGGGGTGAATCATGATCTTGATGGATTCTGGGGAGGTTGGACACAACTTTTCTTTAACTTGACTGGTAAATTAGTACTTTGGATCAGGTCAGGCTTCTCAACATTATTACTCTCCTTTTTAGAGGTTTCCCAGGATTTCTGAAACCTCATGAAAATGACCAAGTATATTTATATATATTAATTCTTTATATCTTCAATATCAGAAATATCAATATAAAGTTATTGGGTGCATGTGAGAACTTTTAGAGCAAATAACTGCAAAACTCAGAGATTTATAGACTTTAGTATGAGTTCATTCATTCACCAAACATTCTTTTTTTTTAAAAAAATCATGTATTCTTTTGCCTTTGTGATTACAATTTGACATTAAAGTTGGCTCACTATGATTGCTAAATACTTTTTGACTAGTTCTGGGGGATATGTACTTCCTCTCCCCACCATCTTGAGACTCAATTTCTCCTCAACTAAGAAACAAGGTCTAGTCTCATGTGAATGTTCTTAGTTCACAATTTTTCCAGTGAAGCAATCGTTGTTTACTACTTATTGCTTGGTAATTGCAGTGAGCTTAGTAGTACACTATTCGCAGAAGAGAAGAATGTGTGCCTTCTAGAGGAAAGGATGAATACACAAATGAAACTTGGCTACTGTACAGAAGAGAAGAGAGGGACTTGTCTACTTGTAGAGAACTGTAGATGTCCACCAAAGTCATCTTGATTTTAAAAATCTCCTTAAGTCAAGAACGTTGGTTTTTATTTGGAACATATTGACAAATAAGAAAATGTTAATGGTCTGAGTGGTTTTTTGAAACAAAGTTTGTTTCAAGTCGCTTTATTCAGACAAAATCGTTCTCAATCTGGGATGCTCCCCAGAAAAATAAATAGCAATGGTGCTGGCTACTGGAGTATCCTGCACCTGAAGCATATTTCTATCTCTTCTCACACTGTATAGGTCTTTCCCATTTTCACAGCAGTCACAGCACAGATCTTCCTCCAGTCACTCCCCCTGCTGATATTGATGATCACCGGGCTATCTCTCTGCTGTGAGTATCCTCTGTCCGTGGCCTGGATCATCACAGCACAGACTATTAGGACATTCACTTTGCTGTGTCAGGAGCAGGCAGGAGCTTGCGGGAGCCTTGGAAACCAATTGTTACAAATGGAAGGCCACAGTTTTGGTCAAGTTTAGCAAACAGGCTAAGGTGCACAGGTGGAACAGAAGGTGAACTCAAAAACTAAATTCATAACCTGGGCACTCTTCCACTTTATCTCAAGATGAACTCTTTAGGATATTCTGTCATTTTCCACACTTAGCTATATTATATGTTTCTCAAAGCTGAAAAGTAGACTTATATCTCATTTTGCCTCCTTGGATGCATGCCATAATTTCAAATATGTAGTAGATAGTTATCAAATATTCATTGAAACTAGCTGCAGATCATAGAACCCACACTGGATACATCTCCAAGGAGCCAGGTTAGGACTTTTAATGTTTACATGATGTCCATGAGCATTGTCTCCATTTATATGTAGTCTTTATAATGCTATCCTGACAGAATTATTGTGAAGACAATAAAATAGTAAAACAAAAAGTACATTGGGTGATCTGCAATGACTTTGTAATAGGGAAGGGAATAAATCATGCTACAGGTGTGTGGTATTTTGGGGGTGAGGATCACTGCTCTGGTTGGGTATAATTTGAGTGTATCCTTAAAAAGTTCATGCATTGTCTTGGTCTCCAGCATGGCCATACTAAGAGATGGTGGAGCCTTTAAGAAGTGGAACTTAAGTGGGGGGAGTCACTAGGTCATTGGAAGTTCTGTCCTTAGAAGAGATTAAGGTAGTTCTCTGGGATCCTAATTAATTCTTGTAAGAGGGTTGTCATGTAAGTGTAAGAGTGGTCCCTCTATTCTCTCTGACTTCTTATCTCTCTAAATTGTCTCTCCCTCTCTTTTACCCTTACCATGGTATCACTACCATGGGACAGAGCCAAAGGGGCTCTCAGCAGAGCTGAGCAAATATTGGTGCTATGCTTGTGAACTTCCAAACTATGACATAAATAATCTTTTTATAAAATATCTAGTCTCAGATTATTTTTATAGCACTTGAAAATATACTAAAACAAGTGCTAAATTTTGGATAAGCATCTCCCAACATTTTAAAGGCCTATATTTCTGTCCATGGCCCTATTGGAAGGCAGTGGAAGCTTTATGAGGTAGAGCCTACTTGGAAGTCTTCCATTAATATGGGACAATGAATTCAAGGAGACCCTGGCTCTTCCTTTCTCTCTCTTTCTGACCACCATGGGGAGAGGAACTTCTTCTGCCATGTATTCCCACCATGATGTTCTTTCTTGCCACAGGGTCAAACACAACAAGGCTAAGGAATCAGACTATAACCTCTGAAACCATGAGCCAGTTTATTTTTTCAGGCATTTTGTTACAATATTGGAAATCTGATGGACATATAAATCCCCTGCCCTTATTAAATAAAGGAAATTGTCTGAATTTTTTAAAAAGAATTCTTGCTCAGAATAGGTGAAAATGGTACAAAGAGATCCCTCATAGACATCATTCAATTGCCCCCAATTGTGATATCTTGTATAATTATTGTGCATGATCAAATACAACAAGGAGTCTACAGACTTGACTCTGAACTCACGGTTCTGCCATACTCATTGTCCTTGCATGATATGATGGCATTTTAAACCTGAGCATTATAGTGTAGCCATTTGTATGGTATGTGGGAAGAGGAAAAGCTCAGAATTCAAGCAACAGTATCCTTACACATCAAGGTCTTACTGGTTCCCTTTTTATTGTTCAGTACAGCACAAAAGATCACATCTTATCAGAAGACGTGAATAAGAAGTGATCAATCTCAAATTCCAGGCCATCTGAGTGATGTGTGAGAGTCCAGAAATGACCAGCTGTTGAGTGTTGCTGGTGGCATCCAGTATCATTTGTTTTATTATATGTCACGGTTGTCAGTTGATATTAAATTTTTATATGAATTGTGATGAAAACACGAAAGTGGTAAAGCAGAAGGTGCTTAAGCTTTAGGGTGAGACAAACTAGGATCTGCATCCTAACTCTCTGTCACATGACAGCTCTCTAACCATTCAGTGAAATTTTTTCAGTCTACCTGTGAAACGGACATGCAGATATCACCAACCCAGAGAAAGCACAGTATCTGACAATAGAGAGTTTTGCTCAGTTGTTAAATAATTGCTCTTAATATTTTCCCATGACTTTCCTACTGTATACACACTACTATTATCAGTGATCTTCACACTGAGACACAATACCTGATTAACACAACTTAAGGGAGGATAGGTTTGACGTGGCTTAAGTTTAGGTGATTCAGTCAACGATGGGCTGGTTCCAAGGCAGGGATATGGAGAAGGGCATGAGAGGGGACAGCTGCTCACTTCATGGAAGGCAGAAAGCTGTGAGACAGGGAGGGTACCAAGGACAAGAATATACCCTTCCAAGTTGGGCACCCAATGACCCACATCCAAGCAGGCCCAACCTCCTGGAAGCACATTCATCCATGAATTCATCAAGAGATCGATCCACTAATGAGTATAGTGCCCCAGGATCCAATCATCTTTTAAAGCCCCACCTCTGAATATGTGAGTCTATTGGTGGACATGTGACATCTAAACCATATCACAATATTTGCTTTTTCCTTTAAAATGATAAACTTCTCAATGGTTTGCAAAGGGCTTCAACAATTCTTTCTTTCTTATTGGCTCTTCTCCATAACTTTGTGCGACTCCCACAGCGGACTTGCCAGAGGTCACATAAGTGGCAAGTGGTGGACCAGATATAATCTCCTGTGTAATGATTTCAAACTTTGTTCTTCCTACTCTACCCAGCCATCTCTTGGGGGCCACAGGGGTTGACAAAATTCTTCTGAGGAAGAGAGATGAAATAACTCTAGATAATTTAGAGAAGAAAGAAAAAAGAAAAGCTTTCAAGTTTGTAGCACAGCCAAACCTGTAGTGTGACTTCATTTCCTTCAAGGGGGCTGCCCAGCAGCACTTGACAGTGATATTGAGTTTTGTTTTGCTTTATGTGTTTCCTGTGGCATAGAGAGGATATTTTTGTCCTTTCACCTATTCTCTGCCAAGTCATCTGTTTGGTTGCCCATTAACTGACAATTTATGGTGTGTTTCTCTTTTCTGCTCTAACCAGAGTGTTAGAGTGAAAAGATACCTAGACCATAGATTATTCTGTAGTTTCTCATATGGACGTGTTCTGGGGGTAATTAACAAACATCTGGGCAAATGTTATTGAGCAGAGGACAAACAGGGAACACACATAATTATTTTCTTAGTTACAAACCAGAAACTACTTGTGTCTCTTTGGAAAAGGAATATAAAACATCTCCCACAATCATATCTTGTTCAGTAGCTGTTCTGTCAAGAAGTGTCTCCACAGCTCCTGGTACAGATGCATTGAAAAACATAGTTGCTCTGTCTTCATGATTAGCTTCCATTCTTCCCTATATTTGCTCAGAAGTGTGAGTTGAGTTGAGTGGAGTTGATTTGAGCTGGAGCCTGGTCTGGAATGTGTCTGGTGCAAGGAGACAGTGTAGGGTATAGGCTGGGCCATGATGGATTGGAGTGGAATTCTGAATCCTCCATTGTCCCTGTGACCCTGAACAAACTTCCATAATTTCTGAGGCTCCCTTATACTCTCATTTGTAAACTGTGGGTTCTAAATAAACACTAGAGTGTAATTATTAGAATTCAAAAACATACTTTAAATGCTTAAATTAATAACCTGGCATATAGTAGGTGTTCTGTAGTTATCTTTCTCAACTCTTTCATCTTGTGATGCTTTTGTTCATTATCTACAGGTACTAGTAAAAATATATCTATTATGTCTTAAAGGGCCCTTGCAATCTTGGCTAATTACATACTTAATCCATTTTAGCCTCACTCATGGCCTCAGATATCTTGGCAGTGAGACTCTGGCTGCTTAGAGTAGAGCTGCTATGTTGGGAGTACACCTGGAAACTCTGTCTAGTTACTGCACCTGTCTTAGTTGCTTTTCTCACTGCTGAGACTAAATACCAAACACCCACAAATTAAGGGAGGAAAGGTTTATTTAGCTTACATTTTGTAGAGGTTTCAGTCCATAATTGGCTGGCTCCAAGACAAGGTGATTTTCTGAGGAGCATCTTAGATGAGAAACAGTTCATAATAGAAAGAAAACAGCAAAAGCAAAGCAAGCATTGACCTCAGTAGCTTTTTTCTACCTCTTTTATCCTCTATCTAAGCCACCAGTATTAGGGTGGTGCCAAATTAATTAGTGGACTGATTTAGTAATCACACACTCTTAATCCTAGCATTGCATGATCAGTCACACACTCTAGTTCCAACCACCTTTGAAAAAGCCTCACATATGACTGCATGAGGTTTTACAGGAGTGATATCTAAACACAAGCCATGAAATTCTGCCCCGGCCTCCCAAAGACTCATATGCAGCTCTTTATGCAAAAAGCATTTAGTCCATCTACAAAAGTTGTCAAAGTCCTATAAGCTTCAGCACTGCTGAAAAGTGCAAATCCAACATATCCTGTGAGATTTAAGTCAAACTCTTAGTTATGAACCCCTGTATAAATGAAAAGAAAGTTAAACACTTGCATCTTTTAATGACATAGCATAGACATTTCCATTCCAAAAGATACAAAGAGCAGAATAGAAAGGAATGGGAACAAAGGAAGTCCAAAATCCAATAGGACATCATTAATTTCTGTAGTTTCATGTTTACTATCCAAGGCAGTCTGTGCCAAGATATGAACTCCAAAGGACTTGAGTGGCTCCACCTCTATGACACTGCTGGTGGTTGTAGCTCCCATGGCTTCTTTCTTGGACAGGCTCTGCTCTCTTCTTGCAGCTTTCCTCAGATGATTCATATTCCTGGGTTCTCTATAATCCTGGAGTCTGTGCTGCACCTTCAGCTTTACACTCACATCTTCACACACTTCCCTCTTGGAGACACACTGTCTGACCTCTTGGGCCTTTTTCTGAAATCTGGGTGGAAGCCTTCCTGACCCTACAAATCTTGCATTTTGCATTCATCTGAAACCAGTGCTCTGTGGATAATGCCAAGGTCTGCTGCCAGCTGGAGCAGTGTCCAGGCTTTCTTCTCTTTTGGTTGTGGAGGTCTAGTGCCCCTGAACCAAATACCAAGGAACAACTTTCCTAGGCCAAAGCCATTCTGGAACATGGTGCTCTGGGGCTCTCTTCTCAAAGTGAATGAAATCTTTCACTTTTGCAATTTTGAGGCTGCAAGGGTTGGAGTCCTGGTATTTCCTATGATGTCCACAGACCAACTTTTCTATTCTCCTGTTCCTCCTGAGCAATCAACATCTCTCCTCTGTATTGTCAGTGCACAACTTTACTAATGCTTCCTTCCTGGCCAAACTCACAACATTGTAAATCGTTCTACTGGCCTCTACTTTTGACTCTCAACATAGATCTGGGTTAAAGACCCCAACAACAGCCATGTCATGGGGTCAACATTAGACTGCCTTGACATTTTTTCTGCAAAAATAATTAGCCTGCTGCCCTTAATCTTAATCTCAGGTAATCTTAGTCTTTGTCTTAGTCTGTGGACACCAGAAAAATGCAGAAACTTTCTGTCAAAGTATAGTACACATTGGCTGCTGGAGTCCAACAGTCAATGCAGTCCTTCCCAGCAGAAACTTCTGGAGTGAGGTCTTTACTGGCAGAATTTCTATCGGCATTCTGATAGTCTGAATTCTGACCAGAATTTCCCATTGAGTACAATTTAAGGCATTCCCACTTTACTTTTTCAGTCTGCATCTCTGAGCCTTTCCTAACTCTTCTCACAAGCCAACTCCAAAAGTTCCTAAGCCACACGGTCAGGTATAGGCACAGCAATGACACCACTTCTCTGGTACCAAATTCTGTCTTAGTTACCTTTCTCATTGCTAAGACCAAATACCCAACACCCATAAATTAAAGGAGGAAAGTTTTATTTACCTTACAGTTTGTAGTGGTTTCAGTACATAATCATCTGGCTCCAAGGCAGGGTGGTTTGGCAGAGGAGCATTGTAGAATAGAAACAGTTCATAACATGCAGAAGACAACAGAAGCAAGCAAGCAAGCAACGGATCTTTGCAGCTTTTTTCTGCCCCTTTTACACTCTATCTAGGTTACAGGGATTAGGGTGGCTCCAAACCTAAAGTCAGTAGATTGACTTAGTAATCACACACCCTTAATCTCAGTATGGCACCATGAATCAGTCACACACTCTAGATCCAGCCACTTCTGAAAAAGCCCCACCTATGACCACATGAGGCTTTTGGGGGGCCGTCTTTAGGGGGAAAAGCCAAAAGAGTGCCTTACGCAATTACCTATCTTCCCTCTTCCCAAAATGGGATGGGTGGAAGCAATTCTTTAGCTAATTTGCCAGTTATATGGAAGTTATATGCTTCCCAAATCAAAAAGGCTTTCAGATTAAACTGGTAACTACCACACAGAGATTTCCCAATGTGTCACTTGTCTGTGTCTGGTACTGGATAATTGGCTGGGGTTTTCAGTGGTCTTTCAGCTAGGATTAAGTATTTTATTATCTAACCAAAACCCATCACCTTTTCATATATAGCAAGGATGTCTCTCTGCCAAAGCCATCCTTGACTCTTTTTCTCCAACCAAGCTGGATAGTTACTCTAGATCCATACAACAATGCCATGCATAGGGCTTTCTATATCTCATAACAATTCTTTATGTAATTTGAGTTGTTTGTCTCCATAGACTGAGGCTAAATTTTAAGTCAAAGATTATTATGTTTGGTGCCTATCCTAGCATCTATAATACAGCAGGTGTGCAGTGAAGTGATATTTGAAAGATACAGATGAGGCCTCTATTAAAGCTCTTATCATTTCTAATTTAGCATTTCTAATTTAACAGGTCTCTCTGTTTTCTGCTGTGTGACATGCAACCTGACTACCACCAAATCTGACTTGCTTTCATGTACCCTGTGTGTGGTCTCTAAAATCTCCCATAAGAATTGCCTGCTCCCTTCAGAGACATAGAGATAGAGATAGA
>NW_004955433.1:22033979-22060969 GCF_000276665.1 Chinchilla lanigera | reverse complement strand
GGAGATGGAGATGGAGATGGAGAGATATAGAGATAGAGATATAGGCAGAGAGAGAGATACATTTATTTCCAGCAGTCTTCTCCCTGAAGCCTTCTCCATGTATCTTGATTACAATTACATTTGGCACATACAGGAGGGAATAAAACAGTACTACCTTCTATGTCCCATGTTAAAGAAATATGAACATAACCAGTCAGGATGGCTTTTCTCTTTGGATCTGTACAGACCCAGGGTTCTATCTTTCTGCTGCATCACATAATTAGGGTCATTTTATGATTCATGACTATCACTGGGAGTACAGCCAGCAAGGTCAAATTTTAAGAAGAGGAATGTAAGAAAAAAAATGAACAAAGTGGAAGTTTCCCCTTGTTATAGTTTATATCTGAAATGTCTCCTGAAGCACCATGTGTTTACAAGGTAGTTGGATTATGAGGGTTTATTGCTGACTTGCTTTTAAGAGATGATGTCTGGTCCAAATAGCTCAGTCACTGTGAGTGTGACCTGGAAGGTTTATCTCTTTTCCTGGTTCCTCCATTGATTCTCTCTTTCCTAGCTGCCATGAGGTAAGTGTCTTTCTTCTACCCAAGCCCTTACATCATGACTTCCTGCCTTGGAGCTGGCAAGGTATGCACTAAAAGTATGAGCCAAAATAACCCTCTTCTTTACACTGTGAGTTTCAGATGTTCTGACCCAGCAACAACACAAGTGACTAAAAGAACCCACAAAAGAGGCAGCTGAGTGAGTGTTCTTTAACCATGAGTCAGACTGTGTCACATCCACTGCAACACTTGGCCAAAAGAGAGGTTAAGGAAAACCGATTTTTCTTCTTGCAAGGAATGTGATAAACTGAATATTTCTACTTTCCAAAAATATGTACACTGATATCTTAACCCTAAGGCAATGATATTACAAGGCAAGGTTTTGAGAAGCAACTAGGTTGAAAGGGTACAGCCTTCAAGAGTGAGATCAGTGCCTCTATAAAAGAAGCCTCACTGAGTTCGTCTAGCTCCTCCCTCTCCACCCTTTGTGAAGACACAGAGAGAAGCACCATTTACGTGTTAGCAGACCCTCACCAGATACTGCATGGAAGTCTCTTGATTTTGCACTTCTTAGCCTTTAGAGCTGCATGAAATAAGTTCTATTGTTTATGAGCCATTCAGACTGAAATATTTTGGGATACTAGCCAGGATGGGCTAAGACAGAAAGTAATGTGCTCCCTAATTGAAACTGGGTTTTAAAGAGAAAGGTAAGTAACTAGCAGCCACTTTTTCAGAAAAAAAAGAAAGAAAAGAAAAAAGTCAAAGTGAAAATAATCATGTTCCCCTCCTCTATAAAGACTCAAACACCTAAAGGCCATTTCTTCTGGCAACTACATGTCACATGTCAATCTCTGAGAGGCAGAGTATAGATGCTTGCTTGTTGGTTGCATGCATGGGAACAGTTCAAGGAAATCAACCACTGGAAAAGAAGTAAATCTGTAAGAATTTCTTACTATGCCCCAGGCCCAGGCCCACATTTTATCTTATTTAGTTCTCACGATATCCCCAAGAGTTAATGATTATTAATTCCATTTTATATAGAGAGACTGGTTGGTTCAGAGAGGTTAACTTGCCCCAGTTGCAGAGCTAGCTATGAAGTAGAAATCCAGACTAAATCATACTACAAATTAGCTCTTGCTTCTTCCAGCTCACTCTAGACATGAAAGTAGAAGAGGGAGGAAGACTCATGACAACATTTCTGATTCAAAGGACAAAATGCCCTTGGATTTTCACTTTTATGTGTGGTACAGAATATTAAATGCTCACAGTTCCTTTCATGTGCAGGCATTTGTCTGATAGACAACATTTTCTGCATACATCAATTTTGAGAATGTTTTGAATATCAACCAAAACTCTATACTGATGGTAGGAGGGAGGGTGGATAGTTGACTGCAAGACTTCAAAGTCTGAGTGTGAGTGGCCCACAGCTCACCAGTCTCAGCCACTCTTTCATTGCTGGGACACAACCCTCAATATCCAGAATTTAAAGAGAAGAGGTTTATTTTGGCTCACATTTCAGAAGTTTCAGTCTGTGTTTAGCAGGCTCAGACATAGGAACAGCATGACAGAAGGCCCTGGGCAGAGGAAAGCTGCTCACCTCCTGGAAGCTGGGAAGCGGAGAGTGATGGGAGGAGCCACAAAGACAGACACAGCCTTCCCGGTCACGCCTTCAGTGCATCTCTTATGTCTAGACATTACCTTCTAACAGCAAGTCAGCTCTAATCCAGTCCTCTTCGAAACACATGAGAATTTTGGGTCCATTTTAGATGTAAAACATAGCAACACCTAACAACTGAGGATTTCTTTTGTGCTAGCAAAGTGCTCATGCTTACTGTATAAAAGTGAGGTTTCCTGGGCTTCTAGGATACACAGGCTAGTAAAGGAAGTGGCTTTGGAGCTGCAGAAGAAAGCAATCAAAGTGATATGTTAGGCACTGAAGGACACTTAAAGGATCTTGAGGCCAGCATCTCCTGTCTGGCAGATTCTGTGTAACTCTGATGAGCAGACATTCAGCCTTTGGAGGGAGACCTTCAGACAGACAGAAGTTCTGCTGTGTTTAAGGCAGGGCATTCTAATGATAAGCATCCTCTTCTAAAACAAAATAAAACCTCAATTTTTAGGTCTCTGAGTCAAGCTGCAAGTATATATTGAGGGTCTTTGTTCTTGAATGCAGTGTTGTTTTATGTAAGTTATTTTCAATAATCGTAACATTTTGCCTATGTAGGCAGTAATAATGACTCCTTTTCTTTTGCCACTGAATAATGAGTCTGGCATCCAGGCCCTGTGGCACATTCTTATAATTCCAGCTGCTCAGGAGGCTGAGGCAGGAGTGTTGTAAATTCTAGGCCAGCCTGTGTAATTTAGTGAAAACGTATGTCAAAAACAGAAAAAAAGTAAAAATAAACGAGTTAGGGATATGGCTCAACGTGAAGGCTGTGGGTTCAATCTCCAATCATGAAAAAAACAAAATCTAGGATTTTGGATTTGCAAGAAATCACATGGGTAAGATGAGGATAGGTTCTACTATCTGGTTTCAGGTTCTGTCTGTCTGAGTTTTGATGGAGCCATCAACTTTCCCACATAGAACATATTTTTCAGATTTTTTTCATTTAATTGACTGTTTTAGAACACTGGTCAACATTCGCTATGGTTTTCCTAATCAGTTCTCTCAGAACTGAGCCTGATATGCTGTCTGTGGTCAGGATGACTTGGAATTTGTACTCCTTGCATGTGGGAATCCACATGTCACTTTTAGGGAATATGTTCTTCAGTTGACTTTAATCACAACTGCTCTGGAACAGCTGGGTCAATTAAGTTAATCCATGGCACTTGTGGACTCAATTGAAAAACCCAAATTAAATGCCCCAGCCCTATTTTCCTTGAGCTCTATCTCATGCAGTTGTGACTGCTTACTCAGGACTTCACATGTCTTCCTGTCACTGAGAGCCTTGTGCACGTCTGCCTTTCCTTCCAAACTGTTGCCATCCTTTCTTTTAGGCTTTTCCTTCCCAGGAGGCAATACAAGATACAGAGAAGGCAGTCATGTTAACACTGAGTTACTTACTCTGCACAGAAAACTCCACCAAAACTGAATGACTTAAAGCAACTATCATTTATTTTGTTCCTGTTATCTACCCTTTGGGTAGTGGTAAAGACCAAACTCAGCTCATGTCTGTTCTCACCATGGGATCTCAGTGGGGCAGATTCAATTATGGGCTAGAGGATCCACTTTCAAGATTGTTCACTTACGTGCAGCAAGCAGTTCTGTTAGCTAAGAGCTCAGATGCGACTGGTGTCTCTCAGCATGTGTCTCTCCATGGGCCCCTCTGCTTCTCTCGTAGCGTGGTGTCTGAGTTCCAAGAGAAAAAGTCCCAGAGAAACCTCGTAACCTAGCTCAGGAAGTTATGCAGTATCACTTCCACCATACACAGTGGATCAATGTCACTAAGCTCAACCGATATTCAAGGTGTAGGGACACATACTCCACCAATTAAGATGAGGTTTGACAAAGAATTCATGACTATAATCTAAAACTGTCCACAAATCTACCTGGGAAGGGAATCAGCTCTCATACATAATTCTGTGTGAACTGGAGTGTTATGGTTTAGGTATAAAATGTCCCTCAAAAATCTCATGTGTTTGGAAAGCAATCAAATAATGGAGACTCTATACTTATCAGTGGGTTCATCCACAGATGAGTTCAGGGATTAAAAGTACCATTAGGAAGTGAGGCCTGGTTGGAGATGCGTCACTGGGGGTGAGTCTTAGGGGTATTTTCTTGTCCCTGACTCCTCCCTTCTCTTTCAGCTTCCTAGATGCCCTGACATGAACAATTTTTCTCTGCTCTGCCCGTCCACAGTGCTAATTCTGCCTTGGAGCTAGTTGACTATGAACAGAATCCACTAAAACTGTTACCAAAAATATATCTCTCCTGCTTTAGGTTACCAGTATCTGTCCTGGGGCTGGGAAAGCTGACTAATCTATGCAAGGAATTTTTTAATAAAGTTAATGACCTTTTCTGTGAGATTTGTGGCAAGATGTGCCTCTATGCCTGCAGTTGCCCCTGTCAGAAGTGATACTTGGCTTCCTCCCTTCCACTCAGATCCTTGTGTTATTCAGTTCATGATATCTGAATGCATAAGTTCATTTGAAATGTCCAGTCTGTCCTCTCTAGCTTCTTCCAAGTTTTCCAGAAAGTTTCAAACAGCTCAGAGCTCTGGAGTACAACCTTGGTGACTTTTTCTCTCAGACTGACCAGCCAGTATCTACCAGCTGAAGTTACTGAGTCCACTATGAATACTGCTACCTCCTGGTGTTTGTGTGATTTTCTTAATTGTTTTCTTTCAAGTGTGCCATGTTTGGTGAAGTAGTAATAGGTGAATTAACAAATGAATGGAACCTAGATGGGTAAATAAAACCCAATAATTATTTTAATGCAATGCATTTAAATCATAATTTTAAGAAGGGGCTAAACATTCATTTTCTGGGTAATCAAATTAGGCCAGTTTAGTTAGGACAATTTTCCAGAGCAAAAGCTGGAAAAATATGGATACACACAGTGTTTTTTTTTTAAAAAAAAAATTGCATTGAGATTTTTGTAATTTTTAAATTTAGGAAGTCACGCAGCATCATTTCTGGAATACCCCATGGATCAATGCTACTAAGCTCATCCGATATGCAAAGCATCGGAACACAGAATCTAGCTATGGGTCCCAAGTAACCTTCATAGCAGGCCACTGCATCTTACCTCAGTGCAAGTGATTACCAAGTAGAACTCTCTCAATAGAATATTTGCAAAAGATTCACTTTGTTCTGCCTCCTGATAACTAGGTATCATATCATTTGATTCTTGGAGAACTTAAAGTGGTTAGAAATCTTCAAGGAAATATTTTATATATTTGAATAAAACTGTTAATTATTGCTTTCTGTTGTGAAGGCATGAACCAGGGAAAAGATAAAAGCATCTTTCAAATTTAATGTCCCAATTAATTAATTTTTACTTATAAAACTGGAGCCTTTGCCAAGGCTTCTGGAAATATTATAAAAGATTGATGTCATAAAGATAAGAATTTAACTGGGTCAAGCCCAACCATCAGATTATTCTTAATTAGGAATGAATCTCTCTATAATTTCTATAAAATTGGCTGAATAACAGATGATACACTGAATTACTAATGTAATTTAAAGGGTATATCATTTAAAATTGGAATGCTCCTTTTCTTGCTTTCATCAATAGTGCTTTCTGCCCTGATTTATTCTGCAGGTTGTTGTTTATTTTCCAAGTTCAGAAAAATGTCATCTTTAATTATAGATGGTGGCCAGGACATGTATCCCCCCTCATGCCTACTTTCAAGATTGAATGTAAAATATTGGCCTGGCTAGGAAAACATGTGCTTATGTCAGAAGAGGCATCATTTCCCAAAGGTCACATTTGAAACTTGTTCAGTGAGTTAGCCTGGAAAGTGGGGGCTGTGTGCTATGGTTTTCAAGAATCAGAAAGGTCAGTCCCTCCAAGCAACTTTAGATATTGCTGAGGAAAGTGGCTTTCATTGGAAAAAGAGAGAGACAACTTTTGAGAGACTTAATGTATATCATGTTATAACTTAGATGCAATGATAATAAATGCAAAAATATTGGTTAGCTGGGAGTTGAATGAGGGTGGAGAAACAGCATAAGGAAATTACTGTGTTGGAAATGCTTTAGGTCTTTATGTGGGTAGTGATTAGATACAAACTCACAGAATTAGGTATATACCTAATATATGATTATATATGTATACATATAGATACACCCACATGTATATAGTATGTGTAAAACTTTGCGTTTGTGTATTGTGATATCAGGGAGTTATACCCCAATACAGTGGCACATACATATTCAAATAGTCAACATGATAATAAAAAGCATATGTGTTAAATACTGTGGTTCACAGTTCCAATCTTAGAATAAGTGTCTGTCCAGTTGTGTTTGTCAAACTGTGTTCCCTAGGCTTCTGCATCAGAGAATCAGCTGCATAGTTGAGGTCGCTTCTGGAAAATACTTTATCCAACTGGACTTACTGGAGATGAGGTGTGAAAATCTGTCCGTTCAGGAAACTTTTCATGTAATGCTCATAGCTCCTAAAAAAAATCCTGGTTAGAATGTGATTTAAGTATGACACACATTTCCAGTAATTCAGTATTTCCTGTTAGCAAGGGTGGATAGTTTCATTGGAATTATTAAAGGGATTCCAGGGAGCCTCAATTAAGAACCAGTATGCAAAAAAGTTATGAACCCTCTTACTGAGCATAAGCTATAACTCTTTGCTAATTTTATCCTTCAATTTTTACACCCATGCTGTGAGACATTAATATATCTCATATTTAAGAGGTGCTAAGTTTAACTGGTTAAATCAACACCCACAGGTCATACCTAGTAATAGGTCAGCAACCCAAATATGGATAACTCTATTGCTTCTAATTGTAGCCATATTGAATCCTAAAATAAGGTCAAGGTGCTCTAGTAAAGCAAAACACAAATCAAAAATCAACTCTGAGCTATTTTGAGACAGTATGCTGGGGAGGAATCCACCTATGTGATAGAATTGGATTCAATGAAGTTGTTAATTCAATAACTAGACATAACCTTCCTGTCTTTCAGCCTTATTTTAATCTCTGAAAGAGATATAAACATTCCCACCTCTCACGTATTGAACACCATTCCCTGAATGGATAGTTTTCTTCTTCTTTTTTTTTTTTTGGTACCGGGAATTGAACTCAGGACCTCACATTTGCCAGACAAATGCCATGCCGCTGAGCTATACCCCTGGCCCTGGATAGTTTTCTTAAAATGCAGTGCCTGCATACAGAAGTTACATCTTTACCTTTTACAGAATAATTATTACTAACTGGTATTTCAGTAAGTTTTTGTAGAGTACAATTGTGCCTGGTGCTTTGTGAAAAGCATAGATATCCTGGTCACACGTTAAGGAGACGCTGATGTCAGGGGTTCCCAGGCAGGCAGTGAGAGAAACATAAGGATTATGTGGGCTGGTAAGGTCCAGGGCAAGAAGGATGGGATTAGGTAGCACAGTGCTGAGCCTTGGAGGAAAGGTTGGGGTATGACCGTTAAAGAAGAGTTAAGGAATGATTTAGTAAATAGTAGGTTTCAAAAGGAAAGAATGAATTATAAACATAGATGGAGAGGCTGATGAGGTGGAGGTGACTCAGGATCTTGAATGCTAAGTTGTTAGGTTAGCATTTGCTTGCAGGTTATAGGAAAACAATGAAAATTACTGCTCTGGTGTGTATCTCAAAGCCTCATGTGCCTATAGGTGGGGTTTTCTGGAGCTGGCTGAATCTAGGGCATGATATTAGGATTAAAGTTGTCATACTGGGATTAAGGGTTCAAGATGACTAAATTAGTCGATCAGTTTAGCATAATTTTACATGTGGAAAGGCCCACCTTGGGTGTGGGTGACACCACCAGAAAGTTGGGTAGCCTGGAAGGGATAGAAGGGAGTGGCAGGCTGCTGCTGTGTGCTGCTTTTCTGTTTCCTGCCTGCCTGCCACAAACTATTTCTCCCCTGTGATCCCCCTCTGCCATGTTACCCTGCCTTTGTGTAAGATGACTATGGACTAAAACCTGTACAAACTATGAGCCCAAATAAACCTTTTCTTTTTTACCTTTGGGTGTTGGATATTTTGTCTCAGCAATGAGAAAAATAGCTAAGACAGTTACAGTAGGAGCATGAAACAATGATGCCGGATATTTAGGGAGATTCCTCTGAGGCCAAGATTAATGATGAACTGAAGTACCATTGCCCAGCAAACCTCAGGCCTTTTTAATATTGACCAATCATCTGCTTGTCTCTTCTCTTTTCCTTTTTTACCTTAATCTCTCTCTTTCCTTGTCAAGTTTTGGGGCAGGACTTTTCTTTCCCCAGTAATAGAGTAACTTAATCTTTTGAGAGCAAAAGTTTGGGCTGCTTGAATAAATCCTGCTTTGCATATAGCACATTCAGCCATTCAACTATGGATTGAATTGATGTATGTATATCGCATATAATTTGATTCCACACATTGCTATTTATAACACTTTTTTGTTGTGTACTCTTAAAGCTATTATTCTGTTTAGATATGTAGGTAGGGGAGGTTAGCCCATTTGTAACTCACAAATGAGTTTAGTTATTCGTATGCTCATTTCAGTATAAAATAGCAAATACCTAAAATGAGCATGGGAAAATCACTTATGATTTGAAGTTAGCTAGGGCACATTTTAATTTTGTCAAGCTTAGGTCAAATTTAGAATCTCTTACACTGCTGAATTGCAATGTTGCACTGAAAGAGTGTGACAGACCACACAGAGCTGGGGTAAGAGAGAAAGTCTGTCTCAGAAAGAATTATCTCCTATGCTAAAGGAGTGACCTATGCAAAATCTGTAATTGTGAAATTTGACCTTATGAATCATGTACCATAATGGCCACTGGGAACATGAGATCTTGCTTGTGCTTGCCTCTCCTCTCCTCTGTATGAATATATTTTTCCCATTTGTCAGTGAAATACATTTCAGTTTTGACTGTACCATTTTTTGGTTCTTAAGTGCAAGTGGACTTTTGGTTGAGTCGTAAGCTGAGTGGAGTTTGGTTTTGGCAGGTACAGATTTCCACTTTTCCCTGTTCTCACATGAACTCTCTTCATTTCTGGGAACCGCCTTTATAAACCAAAGCAATAAGTTACAGAAGGCAGTGAGTCAAATGTTTATTTCTTGTGACCACATTTCTCCAAGGAAGGGTGTCTATAGCTTCTGTCCAATCAGAACAAGCTATGGAACCCATTGTTAGTCATAAGATTTGTGGTAAGATTGTAAATAGATACCTCTTAAATTCTGAGCTGAATACCATTGCATATTTTCATATGCAATTGCCCAATTCCTTTCAGTTATTTCTGCTTTAAAATGGAAGAAGTTGAGGCTCAGATACTTGTGCAAGGACAAAAAAGATGACACTGATGAGGAAGGTGAGGTGTAGAATATAAAAGGAGAATCTGCTGCAGGTAGAAACTAAGACCTGTGAATTGAAAATGATTGAAAACTGCAAAGGAAGCTACAATACCCAACAAATGCAAATACAGCCACAAGGTAGAATGGGAGCAAAACTGAAAAGAATACTTGATCCTGTTAAAGAAAACTGGATCTGGAAAAGAAGAGCTTTAGCAATGACTTAAACCGTTATCTCTAGCACCTTTTCATTGAACTATGTTTTAGGGCAAGACAAGGAACACAACAGATATACTCTCTGACCTGCTGGAGTTTACAGCCAAGGGGGATACGGTGATGAGAAATGCTGGCAGTAAATTTTATTCACTTCATGGTGCCTTTAAGACAGCCCCAGAGGAAGCAAGAGCCGGCTGTGACAAGCCTGTTTGAGAACACTCTGCGTAGATCTGAGGTGCCTCCCTCCCTTCTTCCCGTGTTGCCTGAACCCATCATTTCTTGTCTCAGGCTCATATCACCTGTCTATTCTTACACAGAACAGTTTTCCTCCAGTGCTTCTTTAGTATGTGTCCCTAAAAATGTATTGACTTGCTGTTTACTCTCTGCTCCTTTGAAACTAACTTTTGCCAAATCAATGCTTTCAGTTTCAGGATACTGTTTCACGGTCCAACAACAGCTGAGCTAGGAATCCCATTCAACCCTCCAGACCCTGTGCCCATCCTGTGCCATGCCCAGAGGATCAAGCAGGGGGCAAATTCACATTCACATGTCCACCTCAGTCCTAGACACTTTACAAATGACTTGACTTTGTCATCTCACCAAATTTTCTCCCTGCCAAGTGTCTACCTCCCCAGTTTTTTATGTAGTTATATTTATTTTATAATACACCAATAAACAACACTTAAAAGATCACATTCATGGAAACAAGTGTTGCCTCTTAGAATAATAAGCGGCTCAGGAAACTTTGCCCCAAAGCCTAGAAGTAGGTAGATGCTCAACTACAATTAAGCCTCCCTGGAAGAGAAGTTTTGTTTCTGGGTCAGGAGAGTAAGGCAGCTTTGGGAGTTTCTCACAATGCTTTTTACCAATGTTGCAGCATTAGTCATTTCAATAAGACTTTTGTGTAATTCTTGATATTTGAAATGGAAAGCCTGAGTAGCTCTAATTGGAAATAAGAATTTCTGCTATCATACCTGGAGCTTAAATTTTGATTACTTATTTCATTTTACCCGTATGGATTTTGGACATAGAGGGGACAACATGTGCAGATAAATGCGCAGAAGTCATAAGGACAGGTTCTGGTGTCAGCTCTTTGTCAAAAAGAATTATTTTGAGTATCATCAAAATCATGTTGATCTTTGATTTCAAGATAATCTAGGTATAAGTCACTATACTGAACTTTACCAACTATATCATATTGAAAGCAATTTGATATCTCCAAGTCTTACATAACATAAAAGGCAGATAGATGCAGGTACAATGGCCTTGTACATATTGAATTATTAAAGTTAGAACAAGATGGCACATGTGGAGGAAGCAACTACATACCATAATTTTTTATCTGTTACAACTAATCACGCATATCCTTGAATCTCTATGACCTCAAATTTAGTACACTGCTGGTTAGGACAGGCATAGAGACATGTTGAATGGGGATGTCAGTTTCCAAGGACATCCTTTCCAGAAGCTGATAAGGTTTTCCCAATAATTATCTCAGGTTTATGTGAAAAAAAGACATGCCACAAATAACCACTTGATGAGCAGTGAAGACATTTAATTCTAAATCCCATCTCTGATACTTTGTATAAAATTTAGGTAAAATCACCTGACCTCATGGCTATCAGGTTCACAAAAATAAAGGCATAGTAGTGGAGGGAACAGGAGAGAGTACAAGAGAAATCTCAAGGTTTTGTGGGGTTTTACTTTAAATAACCATGCATTTATTTCTTCAGGAGGCTGATTCTCAGCAAATATAGGAATCTAATGAAAATATAAGAAATAAAAATAAATGAAATAAAAGATCTCAAACAGATGCACAATATGCTACTTTTTCATAAAGAATTTATTGGTATATTGGGATATTGGCATAGTGGGGTGTTTTCTTTTTCTCTTATAAAAAATAGTTTTAAGCACATAAATACATAGTCTTTATCAAACATATATGCCTGTGTTTTCATTTAAATGTAAATGTTGCCCTGAGTCTCAGGAAATACACATAATCCACTTCACAGCCTTTCTAGAGAAATCCAGGGACAGTGAGCTTTTCAAACTGAAATTGCTTCTTAAATTATTTTTCAAGTCTCTCAAGATCTTCTTGGTAATTAATTTCTTTTATATTTTAGGCATCTTTCTTCTTTTCCTGCAAAGAGGAAGAAACAAACAACATTGGAGGAAGCGCTCTGATTGTCAAGACAACACAATGTGCAGCTAGCTGGGGAGACATTTTTGCAACTTACAGAGAGATATAAATATATTAGTTTGGGGATTGTTATTTTCAGAGCAAATATTACATTGTCACAAATATCATCCCCTCAAGCTAAGGTGTGCATTAATGGCTTCATTATTAAAATTTTGTTACTGTTTCAGAACTGTAAATCCATCAGTTATGATAATTTTATAAAATAAAACCACAAATATTAATAAAAGTTTTTGGTTCAATAGAGCATCAACAATAACCTGATATTATAATTCTGGGAAACTTAAAAAGCAATAATTCTGAAGTAAAAGAAAATATTCCTTAGTTCAAAACTTTAACTGAAGTTTACAAAGCACCAGCTTGAAGAATAGACATCTTCTACCCTCCTCCCCCACAGAAATGCAACATTCCTTACTGTTTACAGGACAAAGTCCATCATGTTTTAGGCTGGTATGTAAGAACTTTCCCATCTTGTTCTATGTTATCTTTCCTCACTGTTTTTTCCAGGCTTCCCTTCATGAACACTGCATCCTCTAATACAAATGCATCCTTAAAGCCTTAGGACATCGTGATGTTTCCTGGTGTGTGCACTGCTTGCATACCTCCACTGCAAACAGGACTCAGTATGACTTTCTACGTAGTCTTCCGTGTTAATGGATGGGCTGGTCTTGAACAGATGCATGGCTGCTTATTGAAGTGTTCTACTACTGAGTCAGCCCTTGTTGCTTTTTAAAAATCAAGCTTGTAACCAGTTATGCAGGCACTAAGTAGCCAGATTGTTTGGCCAATCTTCTTTGGAACAAATGCCCTTGGTTTTAATACATGCACTGTAGACTGGATGAGATTGAACGAGACACAGAGAAAGAAAGAGAAACCTATTTTCTTTTCTAAATTACACAGGAGTCTGTTTCCATTTTTTATCTCTTTCTTTCTGCACTCATTCTCCTTTTAGTTTCATTTGCCAAGATTACATGCAGGACCACAGCAATACTGCACACCAAACATGTCCTGGCTTCATCATAAGTATTTCAAAGTACACTATTAAAGAAAAAGAAAATCGAATCTTATTAACAGGATTAACTTCTGAACAAGAAGTCTCAAAATCCATTAGAAATAGAAGCGACGGTGTCAGCAATAAGGTTTGGCAAATCATTTCATTAAAACTCCTTTATTTTCAAAAGTTGATTACTTATGTGTTCTAATGACTTTTAGCATTAAAACCTGGCAGAGTGGATAAAACCTGGCAGAGTGATTCCATAGTGGGTCAAAATCCTTTACAGTTTGGTGGGGACTGTTTGGTAAAGTCACCTATACGGTACTCTATCTCAGCCTAGCAAGGTGATTTATCCTCCAAAGGAAACACACATAAAGGCCATACACAGAAGAGAAGGAAATTAATACCATAAACCTGTCATGAAACATTTCAAGTCAAAATAAGATCTGGTGAAACTGGAGTGCTTTATGGGTGATGGAGTCTGTGTAGCCCAGTTACAAAACCGTATCATGTGGCTCCAACTTCTTGAAAATAAAATGCCCAAGTATTTTTTAATGAGAAAGCTACTTTTTGTTGTTATTGTTTACTTCTATGATTTCCACTGTTCAATCAAATTTAAGGTGATTTATCTGCTCATGCATATATTTTTCATTTTAAAAATATTTGGGACAGGGAAGAAGGTGGAGGAAGCACCAAGAAACATGGCAAAGTCCTAAGCTCTGAGGAGCAGAGGTGTTCTGCATGGACAGGGGGTTCCAATTTAGCAACATTTGTCACTGAGAGACCTCTGATTGGCTTCCAATGTGGCCACCCAACAGCTGGTGTGGTAAAATTTGGCAGTTACTAGAAACTTACCTCATTCTTATAAATATGCTAATGATATGAGAGGACTCAGTAAGGTTTACTTCTTGCTGATGAGATTCCAAGTTTTCCTTTATAAATATATAGGTGTCAATTTGGTAGAAAATATTAGTTACTTGGTACATAGGCTCAAGTTTAGAGAGAAACTAGTGAAGTGCTTCCAGATTGAATTCAGGGTTTATGTTGGGTTTGAATCAGGGATACTGTGGTCATCTTGCAGAGGCACAGCCCACCACCTCATTAGCACAATGCCTTCCTTGGAATATAGATAGCACTTAACAGATGCTTATTAATGGATGAGAGAAAGGGAATTAGAAGTAGCATTCCTCTTATCTCCAGCATAGCTGTGGGCATCTCACATAGTGGTGGCTTCTTCGTTCCTTCAGAACAAACTGAGCCTTTGGGTGGGGCTGTCTGTAGAGGGGAGGTAGTTTCCCTTGCCTTGACTTCCAGACCTTCTTTGAAGGAGATAGTAGTTCCTTTTGTAGTACAGTTCTCAACAACCCATGCCTGAATTCTGCAGGAATAAATATTTTTAAACATTTGTCAAACATCTATGTTGTTCTCAATAATATATTGGATTTGACTTTGTATTATGAACTGTCTGCAGGTTCATTTGGTGATACTTTGAAGATTATAACAGTTTTCTGCCTATATATATATATATATATTTGCTTATACTCATAAAATTCCATATAACCTTCAACAGTACCTTTTGAATATACTGTAGGAAAATAAGAAAAATTCTCTCTAACAGTGAATTGTCTTGGATATGTTTCAAGGAGTTATTAATTTTTTTGGTTGTGAATGTTTATGTCCAACTTGGCTTAAAATAGTATGTAAGAGGAATATTATTTCTAATTTCTTCTCTCTCTCATCCATTAATGTGCATCTATTAAGTGCTATCTATATTCCAAGGAAGTTATTCTAATAGAGGTAACAGTTGAATCATATCAATTCACAGATTCCAATTAACTGAGTGGCCTGCATTTGTTAGAGGGTATGATCACTTGTACTGTGAATCTGGCATGCTCTGTCTTTTCCTTTCCCCTTCTCTTTTCTCCTTCTTATACTCATGAGATAGATTGGAAAGTTGAGCTAGAGTCTTTTTATCTCAGTCTTCTGTCTTTTCCTTCCGATGTGGATGAATGAAAGATGATAAGATTCAAAACACAGGTTTGGACTTAGTTGAAAAGGCAGCCTTTTAAGTGTTAATAGTGACCCTGAGCTCCCATCAAGCTCACCAGAATCTTTGCATTGAGATTTGAGGCTCAGACCTAATTGACACGGCAACATCACAATTATTTGCTCATCTTTCTCCTGTTTTCATCCTGCTTGGAAAGAGTGGAAGAAAGGGTTGGGGTGCAGGGAAGGAGCCCAGAAATATAAGATCCAAATGCCATCTCAAATCCATCAGAAAGACTGAAACTTAACATTGTTTCTCATATCTGATTGTTTTCTAAATCAATGCCTGCAAGTTCTCTTGGATGGTGAGCTCCTGAAAGAGGTCCCAAGCTGGTAACACAGCACACCTGGTGTCACCTCCAGTTTGAGGTTTTCACTGGATGATGGTCATGGTGGCCCCTGTGTTCTCAGCAGACCCCGTGGACTTACCTTTGAAAATAAGAGATCAGAGAACAAGAGGTGAAATGGCTTTGGGCCATGCGTAGAAATTAACTTCATGAGGAAAAGTGATTCTGACCTTACAAAACGGTTTGGGTGCCAACCGTTGCTCTCTTTTGAACATTTCCCTCAAATTTGATCTTGCTTATTGGGTTTTGTGATGAAAGGCTTTTATTGATTAGCACTGAGCACTTGAAGTTAAGTGGCTCTGTGGAAAATAGGGAATTAGACGATCATTATTTTTTATCTTTTCTGAAAAGTGCAATTTCTAGTCAGACATCTGACTAAATAAAACTCAGGGTATCTTTATACCAGAAAGTATAGAGACTGCACTTAGATGCAGTCTCTGTATAATTGGATTTAATTAAATGCTTACCTGGAGCCTTGGGGGAGGAGGCTAGTTCTCAGTTCCCACTGGGACTGATGTGGGAATTTTTTTCATGAATCAGGCTAGGACAGAACTGGCAGACTGCTTTGACCATTAGAATTCATTCCCCCACACTCAATCAAATCCCTGAAGGGACTTGGGGTTGATGCATTTTGTCCATCTATTTCTGTTCCCAGGCATTCTCTATAGGTATTAAAGACTTACCCTCAAGCCATCTTACCCTATCTAGTATCTAAGTCAATCTTAGGAGAAAGTCATTGACAAATATAAGCAGGTGAACTGATACACTCCAATACTGAGGTCCTGGTCCAGCCATACTTAGTCATTATGCTTTATCTTTCATTCCCAGACACTAGACGATGCTCTTAGGATTTGCCAACCAATGCCTTTGTTGCTGACAATGGCCCTGACCATAACATTTTCAGTTGTAAAGATTAACTGCAACAGATGGGTGGTCTGCTAGGCAAGAGGATAGATTGTTAGAGGGAATGAAAATATTTCTTTTTGTTTCCATGCACAAGCAAGAAAGGTCTCTGTCTGCCTGGTACACATACTTTAGATAGAGAAAGAAAACTATGAGCTAAAGAGGTTGATATACTAGACAAATTCAGGTTGTGTTAAATTCTATAACAAAACCCAAAAGGCCTTGTGGTAAATTTTAAGTGAGTTAGTAAGAGCAGACACAATTCCCTAAAGTTCTTCATGTCTGTAGCAGAGTAAATGAAAGTCAAAGCCTGGTCGATCTGGTGGCCTAGCCCCAAAGGGCTTACTGAAAGGATCAACTTGCTTTGAAATTCTTTATATTTAAAATAATGCTTCAGACAAATTTTCCTACTGTTTGTATTCATGCTTATTTCAATACAGAATGTGTTTCATAAGCAATTAAGAAAAGCTGAGCAGAGGCATCTCTTTGCCACCCTTTCTCTGTTGCTTTACGTCTCTGGGGATATAACCTGCTCTAATCTGAGAAGCGGTTTGGGCCTAATACTCTGGAGCCCTCTGTTACAGAGAGATCTTTTGGATAAAACAAGAATTGAATCATATTTCTGCTTGTCCCCCTCCTGGGTTGATGGGTCTTCTTTCCCATCTCATTGCCTTACTAGTCAGCTGGTCTCTGGCTCCTCACGGGCTCTCTTAGAGTCTAGATCTATAGAGTGGCCCCACAGGAGTCCCCACTGTGCTCCAGTTTAACGCAGGCTATGATCCTGAGAGTCCAGTGACCCTGATTTTTAACACTGCTTAGAAAAATGGTTAAAGACATGGACTTGTATAGAATTTTGGGGATATGGTGCTGGTTAGTCACTCTTTACTTACCTTTATCTGAGTTGTGGAACATTCTTAGGTCTGGAGGTTTGGCCTGTCAGAATTCCTGCAGTGTGAAGAGGAGACTGAGATTACTCTGCCTGGGAGGAGAAATGAGTCCAGGGTAATAAACCAATGGAAACGAACAGGAGCTGGAGCTTAGCAACCTGAGGCTCTTAGGAAGAAGAGATGAAATCAATTTCAGATGAAAGCAACTGGAGGTTTTGGAGTGATTGAGAGTCAGGAACAGAGAAGTTTCCCATACAGGCCTTGATAAGGAAACCAGAAACTGACCAACAAATAAAAAACACAATAAAGGTGGATCTAAGTAAATTCATAACAAGTAGGGTTATCACTCTGTGAATAGAGAATATACATTGTTCTACATCATTAAGATATTTATAAACTCCATTTCCTTAATTATAAAACAAAATACCATATTCTTTGATTTTCAACCCTACAATGAAGAGATCATTCATAATCCAATCCAGACTCCATAATACAAGCTTTTTGGAGATTGAGATACTTTTTTGATGAACCTAAACTCAGAGGCATTAAAAGAAAAATCACAGCTTTGCTAGACACGAATGAAAGATATAGGAGTCAACTTTTCCACAAACCTTAAATGCACTCATTATTAATACAGATATTAACAATCAGTGAAATTAAAGAAAACAAACACTAAAAGAAAGTAAAAGTTTCTGTACTAGGCCCAGACAAACCAGACTAAAAAAGAATCAGTTGTGCTAATATTACACAGTCCAACCCAAACTTTAATAAGGAAACATATATTTCAGGAGCTGGAAAGTATTCCAGTTAGTATTATGTAGTCAGCATTATTTTAATTCCAAAATGGTAAAGATAGAACATGTTAAAGAGATAAGTAGTTATACAGAAATATGACCTTACACATAAGTATGATATCAATAATCTGTTTAAGTATCTTGGGAATTAAGTGAAAACTATTATGTCACTTCCCAAATTTTGAAAATATATTCAAAAAATTCAGTGGAATTTTTAAAAAGCTATATAATAAAAACTGTTCATTAAAAATTGGGAACAAATCTATCCTAAAGAGAAAAATATTCAAGTAATTTCAAAATTAAGTCAAGAACTACACAGCACAATATCTGTCATCATAATTACCTTCTCTCTCCTGAGTGTTTTAGCAGCTGCAATATGACAAGAAAATTGACTATTATAAATATTCAAGAATGAAAGACATAAAATCTGTCTTTGATAAGTAATTCAGAATACAAAAGAATAAAAAACTACTAGCATTGGTAAGTTTTGTAATGTGAGAAATATGAAAAAGTAATAACTGCTGCTTTGAATTTGACAAAAGAACGCAATCCATTCTCAAAATTTCAAAAAAGAAGTAAGATTAAGTTGTACAAGAAAGCAGAGAAAATATACCAAGAAAATGCTTACATAAATATATATATATTATATGCAATATATTATACATAACATATCTCTCTATATATATGTATTTTTGAAAACAGGGTCTCTCTATGTAGTTCAAGCTGACCTCAAACTCACCATACTCCTACCTCACCCTCTTGAGTGCTGAGATTATAGGCATGTGTCACCATGCCCAGTGAAAATGTTATATCTTATTGAAAGACAAAATGTGATTGAAACTAATGGAAATGAACACTGATTAAAGAGTATTTTTAAAGGCAATAAAATTATTGCCAGAAGGTATACAAAATTAGAATGTAGATGAAAGACAGGCATACTTATTCAAGAATGGAAGTACAAATTACATCACAGATAAGATGCTTAATGTCTATGTTACACTAATATATCAACACATTAACCAAAAAGAAATAAGTCACCTAGTGGAAAGATTAACAAAAATACAACTTACACAAAGGCAAATCAAAATGGCTGATATATTTAAAAATTCCCAGACGCACTAGTGGTAAGTCAAATGGAAATCTGAGGAGCAATGAAATGTTACTTTATATCCCTCAGACTGGTATAGAGGATGTTTAAGAATTACTGGTGAAAATGTAAAGAATGATAAGCTTTCAGAAAAGCAATTTGGCAGCAGCAAATAAACTAAGAACATTTACCATTTGACAGAATGAACTCACGTTGAGGAACGAGAGAGAAGAAATCAAAGAAACTTTATATAAAGTGATCATAATTAGCATGGGAATGGGGAAGAGAAGGCCTATGGATCAGAGAACAGGTATATAAATTATGGTGTATTTATAGCATTAAATGTAGTATTTATTCAAGTAAATGATTATAGTAAAGTTTAGCAAAGTGCACATAATAGCTAGTGTTGTAAAACAAATTGTGGCCAAAGGAAAATATTACCACAGTCTACTGCTGCACTTTAAGATGTGGAAAAGCATAGGTTGATTCATACATTGCCTTGGTGGTGGTGGATTATACATTCAGATTTACATAAAGTGAAACATGTGGCTGAATACATAAATGATGGAGGAAGAGAATAACATTGTTGGTTTTGGAGGTAGTTAGAATTTCAAAGGTAGGATGCTCACAAAGTCCTAATATAAATCACAAGGAATATAATATTTCTGCTGAGTTAGTTGGGACTCAGAGACAAATACTTCAGCATCATCTCTTGAGTAGGTATGCAGAATTATCTCTTCAACCTTAAGATTGAATGACCAAGTATTTATACAATGTTTTTCCCCACATTCCCTTTCATCCTTGGGTAATCACTTTGGAATACCTATTCCAAAGTCTGCAAATTCCTTTCCTTAGAATTTTAGGATGCTAAGGTTCAGAAAGTATGAGGCAGTAATTATTTATCCTTCATGGACCAAGGATATAACGCAGTGGCACAAATGTCTGCCTGGCAAGTGCAAGGTTCTGAGTTTGATTCCCAGTACTACATACAAAAAAAGGAAACCGGTTCAATTTCTCCTTTGTATGTGATTAATAAAATAGATTTACTTAGAATTTCTGATGAATTGTGTAGAACCTAGACGAGTCCAACTGTGGCTCATTTACCGGTTGAGTTTGGAGATGTATGGCTGTCTGAGGAGGAGACACTAGGCCTAGAAGAAGTGATTATCAGTACTCCTCCTCCATCTTCCTGATGCCAATCTTGGTCAAAGGGTGGTCCTTGAAGAAGACTGACTAAGATATTGGGAATTAACTGTGACAGCCTCCCAATCTGATTCAGACATGGGAAGGAGAATAGCTGAACTCTCTGAGTGTGAGGAAAGCAAAAGAACAAACATGATATTTTATATTTCAATGGAAACAAAACCAAATAAAAATCATTCATTTGGAATCCAACACCTAGTTTCTGGGGACATGTGCAAATTGTTCACCTGCTTTGATGTCCACTCTCATCTGTACAAAAATGGGTAAGAAATCTGTCTTGTGACTTATTGCAAACAGTTAATGTGAATCTACACAGAACACTTGGTGTCCAGGGATCAATATCTGGTGTCATTCTTTTGCATGAGATGAAATGTCTTTGGGAGAAAAAATGTACCATATTCCAAGAGGGAACAGGAAAGCTCAGCGCACAATGGAGTCTTCCAGGAGTATGTTTGCAAAGGTTCCAATGTCAACAGACACTAAGTGGCAAACAAAATGCCTTGTCAGTCCTACCCAAGATGCTATTAAGGAAGTTATTAATTAGGCACCAACCAGCCATAAGGTGTTACGGAGCCTGCTAAGTTTAAAGATGCTTTATTATCTGACATCCAACATATGGCACATGGATATGAGGTGAATGACAGTAGTTTTAAAGGTCATTGTTATCCAAATGAGCATTTCTGAAGTGGAGAAATTCATGAATGTTCTCATCTGCTGATTTAGTGTGAACACATCCAAAGGTCCCAGGCGCTCCAGATGGCGGGTGGCAAAAAAGCAAAGAAAGATGATGTGTGTTAACTGTTTCTTAATGACACCAGTGGTTCACAGGGGGAAGAGGAGTGAGGCAGAGAGAGGAGGAACCCTTCTTCAAGTATTGATTGAACTCATAAGCAAAGCAAAGTTCTCTTATTCTGGTTCTTATGAAGTTGAATCCCGCCAGCAACAAACAGAAAAACTGCTCTTGCATCCCTATTGTTTGTATTGCTATGGATTGTTATTATCGCTCATTGTTTTATTTAATATTTAATAAAGGCTTCCATATGCCAGACACTGTGTTGTGTTTAACATTCATAGTTTTAGTTATTTCAACAACTCATTGGGGCAGCTGTGCTTAAGAATGCTAGCTGGGGTTTCAGACTACATAGACGATTTGTGGGACTTTCCACCAGTTACTTCTCTGTGGCAGCTTGTCTTTAAAGCAAAGATATGTTTCCTACTTAGCTTGCAGACAACTGGAAAGCTCACCTGAGATAACACAAAGAAAGCATTTACAAGGCTGTTTGGGACAAAATAAGTAATCAGTACTTGGTAGCTCCCCCTACTCTTTTTGCATTTAAAAAAACAGGAGGATTCCTGGTGTCATGCCCATGTTTACAGGGCTCAAATATGCAGACTGAACCAAGTCTGACTTCTGAATTTATATTACACTGCATCCCGGTAAGGAAGCCTTCACAAAAGCACCTAAGTCACACTTTCAGGACAGCCAGGATAACACTGGAATATCACAGCAGAAAAATTCAGAAGCTGAGGAAACACTAGGTCTAAGTCATTTTACCTTCCAATAAAAAAACAACCAAGTAACACAGTTGAGACTTTGAATTGGATGTTGAAGGTGTACACTGAAAAAAATTTAAATCATTACATTGCAATATTGTTTGGGCATCTCTAATCTACAAGCCTGCAATTCTGAATCCTCTAAAATTTAAAACTTTTTGAGTACTCACATTACCCAGGTGGAAAATTCCACAACTGACTTTATGTTGCAGGTCACAGTCAAATACAGGCACACTAAAAATGTTATATAAAATCACCTTTAGGTTCTATAAAGATAAAACATGGATGAATTTTGTGTTTGAAGTTGGATCTCTTTCCCATTATATACAAATATTCAAAAAATTATAGTGCCTCTGATCATAAGCATTTCAGATAAGGGATGTTCAATTTATAATGACAAATAATATGTAACTTGTCCCTATAGTATGTTCCAGGTAAATGTCTTACATACATGTATCAATATTTTTTATCCTCATAGCAATAGAAAGTTTGTCTTGATATTAATACTATTTTACACACAAGAAAATTACATCACCAGAAATATAAATAATATAACCAGAGTTGTACAGTTAGAAAATGGAAGAACAAGGGTTTGAACTGAGGTAGTTGGGAGCTGAAACACCTATGCTCCACTGTTGGGTTCTCCTGGCCTGACTTGATGGTTTAGGGCAGAGATTCTCTCTCAAATTAAGCTCACACCATAGTCATTTGGATAGCTTGTTAGACCAAAGATTGTGGACCAGGGCTTCTGACTCAATAGATCAGAGGTGGAGCCCAAGAATTTGTGTTTCTGACAACTATGAGATACTGATGCCTTTGGTTGGGGAGCCACACTTCAAGAACAACTGACAAGTCTGACCTCAGATTCTGAGTTAGAAACTCAGAAAACTAGCTTGAGTCCCAGGCCCAGGCCCTTGGTTGTGTGGCATGAATGAGATCATGTAACTCCTCTGAGCTGCGTTTTCACACATGTGCTAAATACAGATATAGTCTTACTGGGTATATAGATAGTCATTAAGAGTGCAATTAATAAGATTTATCCTCAGAGGTGGGCTACTATCTAAATGTAACCACCAAAATTGATATATTAGAAAGTTAATCCCCAATGTGATAATGTTTAGAAAAGGGACCTTTATGAACAGAGCCCCTGCATGAATGAATTGAAGTCACCTTTTGGGGAGTAGGTTCATTATCCAGAAAGTGGGTTTGATACACAAGTAAGTTTAGCTCCCCTGCAACATCTTACCAGTGAGCAAGGATGATGTAGCAAACAAACCCTTGCCCAGTGCTGGCACCTTGACATTGAACACCTCAGCCTCTAGAATTGTGGGAAATAAGTTTCTGTTCTTTATGAACACCAAGCCTCTGGTGTACTGCTACAGCAACACAAAATGGACAAAGACAAGTGGTTACAGAGATTCAATATAATATCATTTATAAAGTACTTCATTAATATACAGGAACTTAATAATGACTCTTACATTGTGGTAAAAAAGTGAATTTGTCACCAAGTTATTAAGCTCTCCTGTGTAAAATGCATACAGGAGAGAGAGAGAAAGAGAGTGAGAAAAGAAAGAAGAAAGAAATGAAGGAAGAAAGGAAGGAAGGAAGGAAGGAAGGAAGGAAGAAAGAAAGAAAGGAAGAAAGAAAGAATGAAAGAAAGAAAGAAAGAAAGAAAGAAAGAAAGAAAGAAAGAAAGAAAGAAAGAAAGAAAGAAAACACATTTCCTGTCTGGAACAAGTATATTTAAAGATGCAAGGTTAATGTATCTAAAAAGATGCAAGAAGATATAGGTGCAGTCACAGACCTAGAGCACTCATACATCCCTGCACATACAAATACATCAAATAGTGCAAATACAAAATAAAATGTGACTACACTTGTCCAGGGCCTTGCAAAGCACTAAGGAAGACTTGGAGAATGAGCACAAATGCTGACTTGAAGAAATTATGAAATGTTTATGGAGAGAAGACAATCTTAAAGGCCTTGTTCAGTATGAGGCATATATTTATATTTCTTATATTGTATTTTAAGAAAACAAAGATGTTCCATCAGCTATGCTAGGCACTATGCTTAGTATTTTTCACTTAACTCTCCTAACCTCCAACCGGCTAGATCTGAGCATTGCTATTCTCATGCAACAGATGAGGAAACAGGCCTGGAAAGACTAAACAGGTTGCCTTACATCTCTCTAAGTGCATGAGACATGGCTGTGAGGGGAGGGAGTGGGTGAGCAGGAAAGCTTGTCTTCTTTCACTTAAACCCTACAGAGTTATCCAGTCATTTTGCCCTAGGATTTCCTCGAGTAGAGCATTGACAATCTGAGCTGTGTAATTTCAGAATCACACTCCTCAGTTTCAAGGATGTTCCTTAGGAAGGCAGAGAAGATGCAAATGCTTGGGACCTCATAAGCAAAGTGGAGAGCATGCCAGGGTAATTTGATAAGAAACTGTCTGGAGGCCTGAGACAGACACATCATTTTATGTCCCCCTAACCTGGTGCAGCAGGAATCTTCCTCTGCAGCCGCTCATGGGGCCCTATGCCTTCTACTGAGCACTGCAGGTTCTCCGGTAGCTCTTTTCAGCAATACTGTGTAAGGAGGGTTGTGATTTTCTCCACATCTATGCCTACCACACTTTGCTCTCTAATTGCAAAGTGCAGGGTCCATGTTTATGTTCTGCAAATAATACATTGCGCCAGGTAGTAATGTTCCTCACCCCAGATGCAGAGACAAATCATTTAGGTCTCTTATCTGTTCTAAAAACACATCCAACAGTCACTCTGAAGGTGCAGGACATATGAATCGCATGCCTCTACTGACAGTTATTCTCCACTTTCCTAAGTACCAGACTTCTAGTAACTGGACCAAAATTTATTCCTGAAATTAGAAATACACAAGGGTTTGAGATGGGCAGGAATGGTTTTCCAAAAAAACCTTTTAAACACAGTCTCTCTCTCTCTCACTCTCTCTCTCTCTCTCTCTCTCTCTCTCTCTCTCTCTCACACACACACACACACACACACACAGAGCTTTTAGAACTTTACTTAGTGTTCGTAGGCTCCAGCTATGTGCTGTACATAGCTCTAATAAACCTTGTCATCTGATTTCCAACCTGTAAAAGACAATTAGAAATTAGCATTTGCCATTTGGCAGAAAGCAGGAGAATAATAAAGCAAGTTACCTGCCATTTTAATGAAGGATCCAAATTTAAAGACTCAGGAAAAGTTCTCCTCCAAAACATGTGACCAACTTGGAATTTTTGAGCATGTGGCAGAATAGAACTGAGAGGTGAGGAACAAAATGTGCACAAGTCTGGCTGGGTTGGTAACCCCAGGCTCTAAAACATCCCTGACTCAGGGACTCAGCTCCACGACTGTTGAGGTTGTGGATTGGGGGGGAATTATCACAAGAAGAGCTGGATTCCTAAGGAGCAGAAGTGCAGTGTGCTCCCCATGCACTATGCAGCTCAAGACTTGAGACTAGCGGGGCTTAACATTTGCCTTGGCAGAAGAATACAACTCACTCCAGATCTCCATGACCATGTCCCTGGGAGAATATGCTTTGCACTTGGGCTGATCTGAGCCATTTAGTTATGTCCCAAAGCATTAACCTGGATGGGGAAGGGCTTCTTTCCATGGGGCTACTCAGGTCTGTGATTTTCTAGAGCCTCTTTTGTATGTCTGGTTATTCCTCCCAGGGGCTCTTTCTGTGCAAATTCCTGTGTCCAGGATGTGGACCTATATACCCTGTTGTGGATAAAGAACGTTTCATTTGTTTATTTTAGTTTATCTTTTTGAATTTTTGAGACAGAGTCTTACTATGCAGTTCAGGCTGGTCTTGAGCTTACTTTGTAGCCCAGGCTGGTCTCAAACTTGCAATGATCCGCCTTCCTCAGCCTCCTAAGTTCTGGGGTTACAGGCATGTGCCACTGCACTCGGTTTTCATTTGTTTATTTTTGCTGTTCCTTCCAACATGGGGATTTCTGATTTCTGGTGCAAGCAGACTTCCTCAGACCCCAACAGGATGATGTACAAGCTGAGATGTGAGGAAAGACAGAGCATGCATGCCAGCGCTCTGCATGGGAAATGTAGTTCTAACTTGGCTCTGGGGTCAGTACTCCTCAGAACCCTACAGTCTGGCATTCCATGGTTCCAGCAAGCAAGTGAGATCTCCGTATCTACTCAGAAACTCATTCTCCTGCCCCTGAGGAACTCTTTTGCCTTTCTACTCTCTCCTTACCTCTTCCTTCCCATTTTTGTTACAGAAATCAAGAATGGTGTAAGCAATCCTGTTTTCTGCTCTGTTTTGGGCACTGGGAATTTTAAATGAAAATCTGAGTCAACTGTGAGTATTTCATAAGACCCCGTGGAATGTTTCTGCGGTGGCTATGGCTCCTGTCTGAGGATTATCCCTTGTCTTGATCAGATAACAGGCTTATTCACCCAACTGCGGAGATAAGCACTGGACTGAGACATGATATTAAACATCCTCCTAGCAAGAGTGACTTGTCCAGAGATGTCCATGTGACCCAAGTTGGGCCAATATGGTGTAAGAATTGGGAGATAGTATTTCTTGTAGGTCAAGCCATCTCAGTCACTTAACTATGGGGAGAGCATGGACCCAGTGCTCATAAACATAGGAGTCATAAATCTCCACAGAGAGCCCTGACAGTATTCAGGAACTCATTCTGCTCAACCTCAAGGTCATTTCTACCATTTTTTACTACTACGATTCTCAATGTTCAGGAACTAATTCCTTCTTAGTCCTCAGTCTTGAGTTGGATTTTTCCACTACTTGCAACAAGCATTCTAAGAGAGAATCATGGCTCACTGTATTTTCCCTGGCTTTTATATTTCCCAGGCTAAATTTTTCCCTCACCTTAATTCCTTTAGCTATTTGTACTTTCCCCTTTGTGTTACATGCATTTTCATAAACTGCATCAAATTCTTAGTGAAGAGAAGCAAAAAGCAAACGTGTACATAATGTCAAATAACTTGAGATGCATTATAGCTTCTCTCTGCCTAAGTTACCAATAATGGTAGCAGAGGACACCAAGACAAGGCTAACTTGGTTTCCGAATTGTTGTTTGAAAAAATTAAGAGGTATGTGACACATGAAATTAAGATTTCTTTCTAAAAGGGTCACCATAAATAATTTTCAATAGGATCAATGTCTCTGTTATTTTAAAAATTTGCTTATGTAGAAAATTATACTCTCTCTCTCCATATATATATAGTTTGTTTGGT
>NW_004955433.1:22028807-22033879 GCF_000276665.1 Chinchilla lanigera | reverse complement strand
ATATATCAACCAAAAGTGACTTAATGAATGTTATCTTTTACTGTTATCTTCTTGTTGGTATTTTTTGTATAAACAATTCTCCAGGCTACAGAGATTTCCTAAAACATAACAGTATTCATCCTCGGCTCTAATTTTCTGAAGACCACTGTACGTGATGATTTTGTGTGTATGCCTCTCTGTACTGTGCTTAGTCAACTAAACACCTCTATGTAATAATGTCTTATTGGCTTAAGCCTTGAAAGTGATAGAAGTACTGGTTTCCTTGGTTATCAACAGACTTAAATAAAATAAGAACTTTCTTGATTTTTATTTTAAATTGCATTGTTTTATAAAGAAGCAGTCAGAAGTGTACTTATTCTGTGTGTAAACACTTCAGCTGCATCAGTCCACTAATGGGCATACAGTGGCTGTATTGTCATGCACTAAGGTACCACTGAGCCTGGTGACAGAAGATATTTATTGGACTGAAGAAGCAAGAAGAACTGTGAAGACTGTATTCGCCCAATGAGTAATCTGATTTTGCCATAACTCCAATTGGAGCTAATTCTCCTCTTAGGAGAGGATCTAAAACATTCATCCTAAAACATCAATGGTTGGAATTATCTTCCCACCACATACATCATTAACACCATCAGCTCTGGAAGGACAGTGCAGGGCAAAAATGGAACATTTAGGTTGGTCAAACAGAGAACTTTGTTTGAACACTCAACTAAGCATGGCAGCAGTAGGAAGAGTATTTGGGGAGGAAGTAGATGAGAGTGAGACTCATCCTTACATGTGTATAAAGACCTTGGACTGTGAAATACAGAATCAAGAGAGGTTTAAGTTCTGTGGTATAGAGTAAGCTCACATACACATATCCACATAAGCACTTTTGTACTCACACAAACACAAATACACAGGAGCTCTGCCCAGGTGGACCTGACCATTTACATAGGACATTGTGGTTAAGAGTTTTTAATTAACAATTCTGGAATGATGATTGATCCAATATCAGCATGGGATCCAATAGTTGTTTATTTAATTTCACCTAGCTTATTCCCGATGAGAGTGCATCTCATTCTTCACATATGTACTTTCTACTAAGTTTTCTGTAGAGAATGTTGGTCCAGTCATACTTGGCAATATAAGCCATCAAACAAAGTTTGGTGAAGAATACAGCCTTTTCATTGGACAATGACAAGTAAGTTGTTCTTTCAAAACTTCAAGTTCCTTGCATTTAAAGTACAGATATTAACAGTATCAATGAGAGTATTGTATTTATAAGGTTACATATATGTAGGAGGGTTGGTTTAACAGGTGGTATATTTAAATATTTAATGTGCCAGCTCTGGTCATTTCATTGTAAAAAGCATTATTAGTTTTATTAGCAGGATTATCATGTTCATTAATCCCATGAAGGACTTCATCTTTCTTCCAGTTATTGACATGGAAGGATGAAAAAATAGACATAGAAGGAAAGAAAGAATAAAAGGAAGATAGTAGGAGGAAGGAAGAGGGATCTAAGAAGGAAAGAAGGAAGGAAGGAAGAAAGGAAGGAAGGAAAGAAAGGAGGAAGAAGTAAAGGAGGATCGAATAATAGTCTAATTGGAACTGGAAAATGATTACAATTAAGATCAGGTGAGTAGAACAAGATAAAGCACCTACATCTTGTTTATAGAATTCTGCCTTGGGTTATTTGTGTTTAGGAATACTGAGCACCAGAACAGCTCTCATAGTTTGAATTGTCAGAATGTAAGTCAAGATCTGAGTGGCTAATGAAGAGCAGAGGAGAATGGAAACTCACCTGGATCCTGGACCTGACATCTACAATCAATTTCAGCCTCCAATATGCCAAGAGACAGGTTTATCTGATGTAATTGCTTGAGCTTTTTGAACTTCGGTGAGGAGGTAACTGAGAACAAATATCAAGATATCCATGACCAGGAAGATCAAAGGGAAGGGGCAGGCAAGGAGAGATCAAGGCACAGCTAACAGGACCCCTATGGTGGGGACCCCTATGGTGGGGATGTTGTGACTACAGCAATGGAAAGGCAGAGCAAACACCTCTATGGAAAACTTCTAGAAGAAAGCCTCAGTTCTGAGTAGTGAGAGAGATTCTATATGAGTAGATCATGTTTTGTCTCTTCCTGCAGCCCTTCCAAAGCATCCCTTTGCACACAGTGAAATACTGCTGTGGTTGGCAGGTACCTGCATGGTTGGGATCCTGCCCATCTACCAGCCTCATCTCCCACCTGCTCCATCTCCTCAAGCATGCCAAGCTCCTTCTCATTTGAAGGCATTTACACTTGTTTTTTCTTCTCACTAGAAGGTTTTTCTGTCCAAGTCCACATGACTAGCTTGGCCTCATCAGTCAGGACTCAACTCTAATGCCATCTCCTTAATGAAATCTTCCACCATAGAGTCATTCTCTATTGCATTACCATGTATATTCTCCTTAGAACACACATTACCTTGTACATTTCTTTCTTTCTTCACTCTGTCTTATCTCACATCGTATCCAGAGAAAATGTGTATTATTATGGTTTTTGTCTGGATGTCCTAGCAAATCATGATTCAGTCATAGGGCAGGCTTTTAGAATTTATGATTAATCTACGATCCAATGATGGGATTATGGGTGTGAGTGCTACACCCACCCAGGGGTGTATAGTTTGTATATGTAAGGGAAAGAAAGAGGCTGCTTGCTGCCACTCCTCCCTTTTGCTCTGGTTGCTTTTGCTCTTCTGCCACCATGAACTGTTACCCTCTACCATGTGCCACTCTGCCTTGGAGCCAGAAGAAAAGGGACTGAAACCTCCACCAACTGTGAGCTAAATAAACCTTTCCTTCCTTAATTTTGGATGTCAGGTATTTTGTCTTAGCAGTGAGAGAAAAGGAACCAAGACATGTGTCATGCTTTATTCCCCACTGCTACGTACTCCAGCATCAAGCAAGAAGTCCAACAGTGTAGATTATCCAGAAGATATTTGTTGATGAGGTGAGCCTCTTTGGGGTGATAGTTCTGTTGCAAACCTTGTACACTATTAACCCAACAATGCCAATACTTCAAATTGGTCAGGAGTTCCTGCCTCACTGGGGCCAACTAGAACCAACCTGGTGAGCACACAACTGTGAGTCATTATGAGTATCTTCTCAGTTTGGTTCCATGTTGCAATTTAAGGACAGACACTTGGTGGGGCAAAGAGGCAGAGGATTCACAATAGCATCACTCAAGGAAAAAAAGGAACTGAGTAATAATGGGAACAGTAGAAGGCGTGGTATGCAGAGAGCAGAAGATGAAATTCCCCTTCTCTTCCACCTACACAAAGGAAGAGGAGGAATTTCATTTTCAATGTCACAGTTGGGAGCCATTCTGTCTAGAATTTTGGAAGTGGAAGAACACCATTTTTTCTTAATAACAAATGATGTCAAAAGAGAACTGAGGAGCTTCCTTCCATGGAAACTGCATCATTTAGAATAGAATGAAAAATTTAAAAAGATTTTTGGAGAGACGTCCATGCCTTTTTATATTGCCGCTACATTCTGCATTCCACAATACTCACAAAGTAACCTTTTAAATCTTAATTGTAACTTTTATGTCAGCTTGCAAACTATGTTCAATCCTCTTCTGATTCTAAAAAGGAAGAAAGAGGGGCTGAGAGCAGAGAAAAACAAACAAAAGCCTATTATGAGAATTCACTAGATGAGAAATATGGTTCCTAGTCCCACCACCGAGCCATAGAGATGGAAAACATGTACAGAGAATAATATATGCTGTGGACAAGGCAAAATATGTGAAAAAATTTATATCTGTGCTTTTGTTTTTGCTATGCAGTTTACACAAATCACTGCCTAAGCATTAATATTTATGCTCCTAAGCATTTTTTTTCTACTGTGCCCATCAAACTGTCACATAATCAGGGTAGTCAGTATATCACATTGCACATGGGAGAGCATCTTGCTAGTCTCAGTTCCTGTAAATATTTTTCTTTTGTGCTGGATTAAGATTATCCTCATGGTAGGAGTCCTTGTTGGAGTGAAGTTTGCCGACATATTTTATGATTTAGAAAAATATGAACATTTCAAGATTCCATCAAGTTGGTGTTTATGTACTGCATGAAGAGACTTCCTGACTTGGCCCCTGAAGTTTTTGAGGTTTATTCCTTGTAAATTTATTTTTAAGCCGAAGAGGGGACCATTTGCTGCTGAGAGATATGTTTCTTGGCTGAAAACACAGATTCTAAATTCATTCCTGGGTTACGGCTCATTTGAAAGGTCCCCACTGCCCTGATGCTCCCTAAAGGGTGAGCCTGTACACCAACCCTACTCACATAGTTGTAGGTCTGTGGCACATCCACAAAACATAAGTAGATACGGCTCTTTGGGCCTGTGTCTAGAAGCCTATAGTTTGACTTCAACCTTTCTTTATGATGGTGTTTCCTTTTCAGAGTTTCCTGTTTGTGTAGGAGAGCATATGCAGCCAAGTTTGAGGCCCTAGGCACGAGAAGACCTGGCTTTGTATTTTGCTTCTGCTTCTCAATATGTGTGTGACTTTCCTTATTTCAAGTTAGACTGCAAAATTTGGATTAAAATGGACAGGCAGTGTAACAGATCTCCTAAGAGTTCTGGCTTGAGAGGATAACTAAATTAAAATACTGCTACATTTGATTTAGAATTAGTGAGTAGACTTTCTTAAAGCTATGGTTACTCTCCTCTGTGAAATGGGGATGAATAATAGTACCAAAGCCCATTTTGTTTGGAGGAGCCCATATATATCAGCTAGCTTTTGCTTCATAGCAAACGGACAAAGTTGAAAGCCTTAAAATAACAACCATTTATATAACTTATGATTCTGTGGGTTATCTGGGGATGTTTTGCTGCTTCACCTGGCCTCACTTATCCTTGTGTACTTAGTTACAGATGAGTAGGCCACCTTAGTGATCTTATCTATTTGAAAGTTGGTTCTGTGAAGATTAATCTTGAATGGTCTTGGTTGGGACAAATGTGTTTTCTTCTGGAAAGTGTCTCATTCTTCAGTAGGTTTGTTCTCAGATGGTAAGAGTGGGAGAGGGTCAAGAGAGAGAGAGGGAGA
>NW_004955433.1:21938960-22028707 GCF_000276665.1 Chinchilla lanigera | reverse complement strand
GAGAGAGAGAGAGAGAGAGAGAGAGAGAGAGAGAGAGAGAGAGGCTCAAAGTATACATAGGACAAGGCTCAGATTTAGTATAATGACATCTCTGCCACAAAGCTAGAGTAATGAGCCTGGGTACAGGAAGGCTAATAACTGGAGGCAAGAATACAATCAACTTACCAAGATATGCAAAGCAAGTACCATAAGGGGACTATATAGTAACTGCTCAGTAGAAGTTACCTCCTATGATAGATTATATACTGCTCAGCAGCATTGCTGGCAGGAATAAAAATTCCAAGATAACCATGAGTATAGTACTAGTATCCACTTATAAAATATATCCTTGGTAAATAAATAGCAGCAGTTATAGCTGCCTGTAGTCTAAATCAAATCCCTGACTCTTCCATTCCTTTTAAGTATATTTGCTCTGTTTGTTTAAGTACCATAGGATGTTGTATGGTTAATTTTGTTTGTTTGTTTGTTTTCTGGTACCAGGAATTGAACTCATGACCTTGTGCTTGCCAGGCAGGCACTGTGCCACTAAGCTAAATCCCCAGCCCCTGTATGGTTAATTTTATGTATAAACTTGATTAGGCTAAGGGATGCCCAGATAGTTGGTCAAGTATGAGTTATTTTTGAGAGGGTGTTCCTGGATGAGACTAACACCCAGTTGATAGGCCAAATGTACTCCTCAGTGTGAGTAGAAGTTATCTGATGTTTAGAAAACTCAAGTAAAATGAAAAGGTAGAAGAAGAGATTTGGTGTTTCTTCTTGAGCTGGAACAACCATGTTGTATTACTCTTGGGGATTGTGTTCCTGGTTCTCAGGCCTTAAGATTCAGACTTGAACTTGCACCAATCACACCATAGGCTTTCAGGCATTTGAGTTTGGAGTGGTATTATGCCATTAGCCTACCTTGGTCACTTGCACATAGTACAGCAAGAAACTTAGCATCTATATTTGCATGAGCAATTCTCTTACAATAAATCCCTTTCTCTCTATTGTATCTGTATATTCTATTAATTCTGTGTCTCTAGAGAACCTTGACTAATTCAGATGATTTTCTCCATAAATAAAATGATCTTCTTTTAGGTCTTGTTTCTGATTGCTTCCTCCCCCATGTAATTATCCTTCCAATGATCCCATAGAGCCTTGGTCTCCATATTGTATTGTTCAGCATCTGTATCCTTAGATTATGCTGACTTATGTCGATGACTTGTCTCCCTGATGGTCTACTTCCTTTTAGAGATCTTGAACTCTTCAGGAATCATATAATTTATTTCTTTCTGCACATGATGAATACTTAATAAACATAGATATGAGGGAGTTGAGGTGTAAAGGAGAACTAGGGAGAAAAATTAAACTGTGTTTTCCCTCCTAGTTTAGGGGTTATTGGCCAGTCTGTTAATACACTGAATTATTCTTGCATCAACAATGCCATGGTTTACTAGGAGTTATAGAAATAATTAATTTCCAGTTGCAATTTTCTCTCCATTTTGTCTACTGGCAGATTTAAAAGTTTATCATTAGAACTTTGCTTCTCATGTTAAGGCTTTGCTTCTTAGACTGGCTGCTCTGCAAATTACTTCTATGATAATAGATGCACTGTTTCAGAGGAATCGTTTCCATATACTCCTCTGTACCTAATTTCTCACTTCCTAAGATGTCAGCGTGTGTTCTTGACCTTGCTGACCTCTCAGTCCTGACCTAGTATCCACTGATAAATGTAAGACTTGGTAAGTGTTTACATTCCCCAGAAATATGATTTTGTGTGTATACAAAGATTCAGTGTTACTTGGCACCACTTGAAGTACAGGTCTTAGAAATTCCCTTTCGAGGGCACCCTTCTCTCAATCCTTTCTGCACACTGCTCTAGCTCCCCTTTCTTGGGCAATAATTGTGCTGGAACCTGTGTTTTTATACCTTTCACTACTTTACTTTCCTCCAGGATTGAAATTGAAGCAACACCCACCCCGAAGGGAGTTAGGACTAGTGATGTGTGGCACATGCCTCTCTTGTCTTACAGGCCAGATGTTCATGTTTTGCACACCATTCATTTCCCTACTGCCAAAGAGCCTTCTATTATGCTTTCTGTTTTTTGGGGGTGTCATGCTGGTGTTAATTCAGGGGTTTATTTTTTAATATCCATGTTAGATTTACTTCACTCTGTCAATGTCCTCAGAAGAAAAGCAATGGATAAATACAAAGAATCATTATTAGCTATTATTACATTGATGTGTAAAATATAACTATTATTACTGACAGTTTAGTCTTTTGGAATTATATGGCACTTAAATATTTCAGGCCAGCTCTCAATACCTGTGATTTTCGCCCATTCTTTTGATATTTTCAATGTTTAGATCCTTGGTGGAACAGGCAAACCATTCTTCAGAAGCACGGAACAGTGGGTGGAAAACTCATGGGCCTGTGGAGATCAACGGTTCCATTGTACTCTCCTAAAACTGGATGTAGAAGCTGGTGTGAATGGCAGTCCCTGCAGAAAAGTGGGCTGTTGTGGTTGATCCCATGCTCACAATGCCCAGAAACATGAAACAGCTGCTGGAAAAACCAGTTGTGAACTTAGTGTGCCTAATAAAAATCAGTGAAGAGAAGGAGACAGGCGAACTATCTTCCATAGCAATGCAGGTGCAGTCACCTACACTTTAGGATATTGTAGTTGAATGGGGCATGCACACAGCTTGACATTCTTCCCAGGAGAGTTGAGGCTACTGGAATATTTAGGTTGGAGAAGAGATCTCAGCAGAGTGGAGATAAAAGAAAAATGACTGCCTTCAATTATAAGAAGGCTTGCTATAGGAGAAGGATGGTACAGTTGTGGCTTTTCTTCCAAAACGCATATCAGAACCAAAATTAAGAACATTCTAGCATAGTTAATTTTGACTATATAAGAAGAAATTCCACCTGTAATCCCAGGACTGTGGGAGAGTGAGGTAGGAGAACTGTAAGATCAAATGCTGCCTGGTCAAATTAGTGAATGAGTGAGACCCTATTTGAAAAATAAATAATAAATAAGGCTTGGAATTGTAGCTCAGTGTGAAGGCTCTGGGCTTGATCCTCACATGCCAAGAGAAGAAGAAAGAAGAGGGCAGAGGAGGAGAAGGAAGAGTAAGAAGTGGTAGAATATAAAGAAGAGGAAGAAGAAAAAAGAGGAGGAGGAGGTAAAGGAGGGAGAGGAGGAGAAAGAGAAGTAGGAACTGCTAAAGATAAGAATGATTCAACAAGGAGCACAGCCATTTAAGAGTCAAATCATTATCACTGAATTTTGAACACTGAGCAAAAATGGTAATATTCATAATCTCAGAGGTAGACAGTGGAATTGCTGAAATCCTAACTGCTTCCATGGGAGCCGTGACCGTAGATGATCAAGCCAATGAGCTAATGTTCAGTTTCATAGCCATATTTGGAAGAAGTCCAGAGAGAGCTGAACCCAGAGCCGGGGCTTACGTGAAGTTGGGAAGGAATTCCATAAGCGGAGGTATGTGGAATAGGAGAAGCAGAAGCAATGAAAGTTGTGAGTTTCCTGTGAGTTTGAGAAGGGTAATGGAGTGGGTTTATGTGGAATGCAAGGTTTGTCGAGGGAAGTATAGGATATAAAATCCTGGTTTATAGCATGAACTTGCAGAATACCCTTGGTATATTTTCTGATTTTATTAGTAGTGGGGAGCCCTTGATAACTGTCAAATTAATAAGTTAGAAGTGAGAGCAAATACTGACTTCTGTATTAAAGTGTGATGACCTAAGTGCATAAATGAATTGAAATGTGATGGGTAACAGAGGGAAAAAAGGAAATATTAAATAAAGAGAAATAAAGACCAGGTAAGATTCACATCTCCATCCCACCAGGAGAGATGATCACTATTTTTTGCACCTCATTGCATTAGCCCTTTTTGAATATTTTTGTCTCACACAGTCAGCTTGAAGTTAGCAGAATTTCTAACTGTACCACCTTTCCCTTAATAGGTACTTAATTTATGATTATTGAATAAACATTCCAGTGTGAAATAGGGAGAGCTTGGGCATGTGTCACAGTTAGAGGAAATGGAAATATGGAGAATCAATCACAGAATTATGGAAATAAAAACATACAAAGAAACTTGTGGTGATAGCTTTGATCCAGAGGTGAGATCTACTCTCCATCTTTGATAAACATTTTTCTATTCCTGAATAGTTTGAGCCACTTTCCTTACAGAAATGGTACAAAGTTTTTAAATTTTGCTTTTACAAGAAAATGTAGATCTAAAATGGAATGCAAAAAACTGGAATGAAAAAAGAGAATAGTAAATACCAAGGACACCAAAGAAAGTCACCCATCACCCACAGGACTTTGAAGGCACACTGTCCTCAGCTGGGCACCAGATACACTGGGGCCACAATTGTTTGTTTAGGTGAAGTCATAAATTTTCCCTCACAGGAAATCATAGCCAGAAAAGTGGAACTGTAGTAAAATGGGGGGTGGAAAATTTGTGTAGCAGGTGTACAGCTAACAAGCCAAATTCTCAAGGCAGATGAAGTGCCTGGTAATGAAATATCTCGTTCTGCACCTGAGAATGGAAATAGACTCTATACTTGAGTCTGATGGCTGTCTACCTCACTCTGTTTGGGAATGTTCAATTTTAGGGAATTTCTGGTGGCTTATAACCTATGTCAAATTGATTGACCACATGTGGTAATGGACTTGGTCCCACTATGGTCCATAGAGAGCTTCTATCATATAGTAGTTCTTGTTGGACACCTTGTTAAAAAAGCAAGTCCTATACTAATCTCCCTTTAGAATCAGTTTCATGTTCAAAGTTGCATCTCCAGGAATCATAGCACAATGTTTCTGATGACCCAAGAGCGAAAGCATGGATCCGAAGCCAGACATTACTCATCTTGATTTCAGCTGCACCACTGTTACTATGAAGACTTCCCTCATTATGATCCACAACCTTCTCACCCATTCAATATGTATAATTAGTGCTTAGGGATACATGAATTCTAATACAGAAGCTGATTTGATTAGAATCCTTACAATACTAATTTATCATTAAACGTAGTTGTAAGCGTGTGTGGATGTGTAAATAGCATGGCCACTTTTGATTTCACAAATGACTTCTTATCACTTGGGTGTGTTGCCAAAGCTCAGGAAACCTGCAAAAGGCAAAATGAGAAAATTCAAGTTTCCTGATTTTAAGGCTTATCCTTATTCTATACCACAAATCTTCAGAAGAGGTTGAATGACAGCCTGGGCCATCCAAATATAGATGCTGTTTCTTCATGTTTTTGTTACTGAGAAATTTACTTTCATAGAAATTTTCTTGAAGGGTCTAAAATAACTAACAGTAAATCTCTTCCCAAATGAGGGAAGACCTAACAAATTGTAGAACTTTTGAGACTGATCTGTTATGGCATTATTGAGAGAATGGATATATTTTGTTATTTATGAAGTGAACCATTCCAGAGTCACAAGAGAAGCACAAACCACCAATAAGCAGGGTTTTGGATTAAAAGGATATTTCACAATGAGAAGGATCATAGTAGAGTATGAGGAGTCAGGATAACTTGAGTTAGAATCTATACTTTGGAAACTAAATGCATTCTGAGTTTGACAAAATTACTTAACTCACATGAGTCTGTTTATCTATCAGCAAGGTGCAGATTCTATGCTTAATTTGAGACTTGGAGGTATTATAAAGCAATGGGCATTATTTATCAGGCAACCAGTATTTAGGAGATAAACATGAGAGCATTTTATTATCATTGAATGATGCTGCTTCAGGTTCTGCGGTGGACAAGCCTCTCTGCAGAAGAAACTCAGCTGCTGTGAGGCAGTCTTTATTAGGAAATCAAAGCCAGCTGCCTGTTTTACATAGACTTTGAAAGTAAAACACCAATGACAAACCCAGGCTGCTTGATACTGTTGGCATTTCCGGTGTCAAGATCCAGACAGGGATGAGATTGATGGTGTGGGGCAAAAGTCTCCTATTGTATTCATTACTTTTCAAGGCAAGGCCACAAAGGACAAATTAATTAATTAATAAGCAAAAAAGCAAAGCAAAGAATACCCTGGAAGCCCTGAGAAGTCCAGGAGGCCCCGAGCCCGGGCTGCAGAAGGAGGACTTCTCGTTATAAACTCACATTCAGGATGGTGCAGGGAAGGGAGCCACTGTTTTTCTACTTTATTAGAATCATACCAGGGTTTGACAAATCCCTTTATATCCCACTCTGAAAGTGGATTCATAAGCATCATCTCTTTTGAAGAGAATTTGAAGATAGTTCTTATTTGTAATCACACATCAAAGAAGGGATGACATTTCTCTTGTACTTAAGTGAACTGTTACTAGCCTACAAAAGAAATCTGTTGAGGGTCTTGAAGAGAAATTAGCATTTCCTTTTCAACAGGAAATATGGCAGCTTCGGTGACCATATAGGTTTATTGCCTGGAACATACCTTCGATCTTTCATTACTGGGCCTGCCAGTTTTGGCATAAACGAGATTTTAGGAATCCTGCAGATTTCCTCTACTCCTAATGGACCTGAGCACCAAAACTAAAATAGCTATTCTTTGGCTTGAGATCCTGATTACCTCATAGAAAGAGTGTAGAACATTTGCATATGATTGGGTGAAATGAAATGGGCCTCAGCATAGCATCATGCCACAGTGCTCTCCACTACATACAACTTCACCTTGTGGAGTCTCACTTTTCCTTCGTTATAATGGGACTGCCAGGTATAGGAGTTGAAACCTAGGGTGGGTAACTTAGTGACTTAAAGAAACTTTGTCTCAAAATAAAAAATAAAATAGGGATCACCATATAGCTCAGTGAAAAATCTTAGATTCAATTCCCAGTACCATAAGAAAGACTGTTGCTAGTATCTTTCTAATGCTTTGGAGGTCACATTTAGCAAGTTAGTAAATTCTAGTGTTTCCTACCTCTGAGTTGGTGTAACAGGGGGTATTAGGCCCCCTCCTATCCCTCATTAACTCAGCAGGTGACCCTATTTAGAGATTGGGTCTTTACAATGTGACTGAGTTAAAATGACATCAGTAGCGTGAAATCTGACTAGTGTCCTTATTTTAAAAAGAGACCTTGGGCACAGCTATCCTTGGAAGAAACAAGATATGACAATCCTGCAAGAACACCATGTGAACATGAAGACAGCCCTCTACAGACCAACAGGAGAGGCCTGGAGCATGCTTCCCTCACAAGTTTGAGAGGAAACCAACCCCGCTGACATTTGAGTTTGAATTTCAAGTCTCCATACCTGTGAAATAAGAAATTTCTGCTGTTTAAACCACTCAGTTTTTAGGACTTTGTTACATCAGTGCAAGTCAGCTGAGAAAGGAAAAGGAGTGATAGATTTATAACCTGCTTCTGAGATGGAAGACTGTGATTGTAGGACTTGTAGTTGAGCAGGACTCTCCTTCTCTAACCAACCTCCTCTCCAGAAACAATTGGCCCTTCCAACCACTCAGGTTAATATCTAATTGTCTCAATAACACAGTTGTCATGACAACCAGATAGAAAGTTTAGTTCCAGAATTTGAATCTGAACATGCTCAAATCTCTCTGGGATATTTTCTGTGATTGAAAGTGAACTACACAAAGCATGTGCACGCACACACAAACATGATCTCTTGAAAACAGCAGAAGAAGCCCACACCCTCTGATTCCTACCCCAGTGTTTTGAAAAAGGAGACATTCATTACTGCCACCACTTTATCTATTCCACTGACACTTAATCATTCAGTTGGCATTTACTGAGCAACTACAATGTGCCAAACACAGAAGGAAAATTCTTGGCAGATTGTATCAGATAAAACTGCTTGTATCAGATAAAACTTGAGATTGTTTTAATGTCTGCATTGAAAAATGGCATATTTACTTCTGCTGGGTTAGGAAGTATATTAAGCTTCATGAGAAATATGACTATGCTTTGCTTATTCATTATCTCCTCCCCAGAGAAATAGTATAGTTCTAAGCATCTTAGAGATGCTTAATAGATATTTTTTGAACAAATGAATAATGAATGAATGAATGCATGAATGCAAGAAAATTCAAAAAATTGCTGAAACCAGCCTGGGAATTATGAATTACTAGAACATTTGTTTGCTGGTATAACACTTGTATTAGCTAATAATTATTGAGCACTACTTACTATGTTCCTGGAACTGAGCAGTCCAGGTACAAAAAAGTCTGCAACAGTAAATCAAATCCTCATTTCGTTGATAAACAACATGAGACTTTTAGGCCTAGGTAAATTACCTGTGGTTATACAGAAACAATCAAATGTATGTCTGAGGCCAGGTCTATTCATTCAGGTCCAAAGCTGGTCCCCTTACAGTCACTGCCCACCTTCCCTTTTCTAAGCACTCTGAACATGTTTACCTCCTCTCTTATGCTGGGATCTTCTGAGGGAGGAAAGAGAGAGTGAGATCTATGGTTAGTTTCTCATTAGTTCTCTTAAATGTATCTGATTAATTTTCATCAATAATAATCCCTAAGGAACCCACATCTGTATACTGTCTTCTTGACCCTCTCAGGAAAGCATCTAGCAAGTTTTTAATCAACTTTACAGGATAAAAAGAAAAAAATCATATGATTAAACCTAGACATTTACCTGTAGAATATGAATCCCGACAGTGCCCTGCTTGGCAGGATCGTAATACCAATTCTAAAAAATGTCAAGGCATGTCTTGGTTTGAATTTCCATAATTGATAAAGTAGAGTATTGATTCATGTTAGTAAACCAGAAGTCTTGAACTTAAGATGTGAGTTAATTGGGGTTAAACGGTGTCATCTCTTGACAGAGAGTAATGATTTAGGCTGGCTCTGTGGAACGCTGCAAATTGCTGCTGCCTTCCCAGCCCCCCACTCAGATAAAAAGGGGCTTATCTTCTGTGATTCCTAGAAGTAGAGTTAGTATGATAAAAGAGGAGTAGGACTCCAGGCTCCTAAACAACAGGAACAAAAAATAAGAGTGCAAAGCAACCTGACCTTCCTTATGGATGAATTTTTAAGAATAAAGGATAAACTGCAGATTAAGTTGTTTTGACATTTCAGATGTCCGTGTCAAGAAGCAAGGGACAGAACGGCAGCAAGTACCTGACTAGCTCATTTTTAATGCACAATACAAACATTAGCTTGTGTAAATCTCCATGCATCATGAACTTGATCCGCCATCATGAGGCACATTTGCTTTTATTCATGTGTTCATTCATGCGTTTGTCCAGCACTGTACCTGTTCAGGCTAAAACTGTGTAGGGGAACAGGGTAGGTGGCTGCCAGTGCTGAAGACATATATCAGTGACTAAAAGATGGAGACATCAAGGGCAGCATGCTATGGGCCTCAGCAGCAGGTTCAACTGAGCTTGGGAGAGAGGCGTTAGAGACCGGATTAAAGGGAAGAGCTCATCTAAGGAAACTTTCACTGTGGATGGCTACTTACCCAGAATTTGGAGAGTAGGACATTATACCTGAAAATTAGCATACATGACCTCAGATAATGTTGGAAGCTTTACCACGTTCAGTGTGACTGGAGTAGAGAGAACAGTCTCCATCTCACAGCACCTGGCCGTTTTCTTTCTTAGCTTTGGTCAAAGGTGCAAGTCCTTCCTGTCATAGTTCTGACAGTATGCTCACCAGGCCAAAACTTCCACTAGGACAGTGAGTCTAACTGGCTCATCCCTATTTATCCTCAGTCACTAGATCAGTGACTGGCAGGCTCTAGATGGTTAGAGCTGAATGAACAAATGAATGTACTTGTAGTCATGCATGATGTGGGGTAGGAATCAGGCTGTTGTTGGGTAACAGAGAGCCTTGAGAACAACTTTGTAGGTGCTCAAGAGGTGCTGATTAGCTAGGTGTGGTTGGTGTGCACCTGTAATGCCAGCATGTCCGAGGCTGAGGCAGGAGGAGTGTTGTGAGTTTGAGACCAGACTGGGCTACAAAGTGAGCTCAAGAAAGACAAAAACAGAGAAGTGTTTATTGAATCAGTGAATCAATGAATGAAGATTCAAAAGGACATCGAAACAGGTTGAAATCAGGAAAGCTACAGTGACAGGGAGACTTTGAAGGATCCTAAAAATGGCCTGACATGGTTTACTCTGTCCAGAGGATCTTTTATCAAGTGCTAATGACATGGCAGTGCTGAAGACATGCTGCATATCAGTAACTTGAACACAAATAAACCATAGCCTGCTTTTGGAGAAGATAATCTAGACAGGAAGTAACAGATTTAGTATTCGATCGTGAAATATTTTGGAGACTTTTCACAAGGAAATATCTAGGATTTTTTTTCATGGAAAAAATGAAAAAACTATTGTGTTAAAAAGAATTCTAATTGTCAAATGCTAATATGCTAATAGTGCAAAATATATGGAAAGTGATTATGAATATCTTATTCTATACCAAAGATTAGCAAACTCTACCAGGAGGGATAACTCCAGCTCTAATGCCTGTTTGTATATAGCCATGAGCTAAGAATGGTTTTCACAATTTAAAATTTTTTTTTCCAAGTAAATATGTAAGATTTTGTACTTGTAAAAAGTATATGAAATTAAATTTTCAGCATCTTTCAATAAAGTGTTATTGGAACATATATACCTATCCCTTTCTGGGTTGCCTATGGCTGTTATATGCTACACATAAAGAACTGAGCAGTTTCTATAATATGGCCCAAAATATTTACTATCTGACTCTTTACAGGAAAAGTTGGCTGACTGCTGCTCTGGATTCGCAGTGTGTGTGGTGGTGGGGGCAGGGCCTGGTTTACTCCAGCATGCATTTTGGTGACCTTCTCTTTAAAACCTTCCCTTTACTGAACCAGTGCTTCCCTGCAAATTAAAATGTAGCTACCCTGGGAAATTTCATTTCCCACTTCTCAAAATGAATGCCTTGCAAATGATGATTGATTATGTCTTTGATTATAAAGTAAGGGGACACAAGGCTTAGTATGAAATTTAAAGCTATTTTAGGTCCAGTGCAGAATTGAAGCAACAGCCTCTTAGGATCAGGAAGCCAATGCTTTATCCTGCATGGATAAAGCAACCATGGCCATGTCCTCCATCTGTGCCCAAACCCCTTATTTATTAAAACACAAGATCTAGAAAGAGCATTTACAAATCTTCCAGGATGAAAAGTCTGTAATTCTGTAAGAACAAGTCACTGTTTCTTCTCTGGGCTCTGCCTACTCCAAGTAGATATGCATTTTACAAAGCAAGCACTCATTGACTGCTAGCTACGTTTGATTATTTACACATGTGTGGGGTTAACAAGACCTGCCTGGGAATGCAGCACAGGCTGGAATTTCAGATCTTCTGGGAGCATGGGAACGATTAGGGTTCTGCATTTCATTGTGTAGCTTCGTATGCACTTTATCTCTTCATCTGGACATGTCTAGGGAAAGAAACTTACAACCTTTTGGAGGAGAACAGTGAATTTTGAGAAAGCATGTACGATTACAATGTATAATCAGAACATCCCCACCCCAAATTTCTCTATGGTTTCACAATTCCGTTACAATCCCTCTGAGTCCCCCTGGTATTTTATTCAAATGTTTCCTAACAGAATATCGGTGGCTGATACCTAGGCAAGGACTTAAAGACCAAACTGATCACTGCATACCTTTGGGTGGTTTATTTGGGCCCCTGAATGAAATGAACTCATTGTTCTGTCTTTTAAGCCTAGATTGTTGGCGGAACCTTTGGAAAGGTGCTTGCAAAATATCAATGCTTAAGTGACTGTTCCAGTTGTTAAATCCTAACATGGTGTGATTTTGCTGAAATGAAGTAATTACAGGGGGAGAGAAGAAAAGTCAAATGATATAAAAAAGGTCCTTTTGGATTATCTAAGTGTTAATGTGCTCCCTGATGCATATGCATTACTAATTTCTATTATATCCATCACATAAAAGATTCCACTACTTTAAAGATGGGGGTTACTTTTCTTTTTTTTTTTTTTTTTTTTTGGTACAGGGAATGGAACTCAGGACCTTGCACTTGCTAGGCAGGCACTTGTGCCACTGAGCTATATCCCCAGCCAGTTACTGTTATTTTGGCTGTAGTTCCTATCCCCAAATTTGGGTGAAGATGTTGCATATACAGATCTCAAACATTTCTCTAAGTAGTTTAAATTAGTCTAAATCAGCACATTTCTTGTTTTAATATTTTGACTTGAATCTACAATTTAATCTCCCCCACTTCTACCCTTCACATTAAGCAAATGGATTCTTTTGTTCAAATCTGGGACCTATCATGTTCTAACTGTAATTTTGAGAAAATTACTAGAAAAATTCTGGCTCTTAATTTTTGCACCTTTGGAAGGAGGGTAAAAACAGAATACCTCATATGGTTTGGGTTATCTTAAATATAGATGAAAAGCACTTCCTAGTGTCTGGAATGCGGTAGGGACTTACTGATATCAGTTATTCTGTGTCCTATGAGTTTAGTTGTTATGCCCTGCCCTGTTTACTCGATGGCTGTTTCTTGTTTTCTTTCTCACTTTCTTTTTTCTATCACTGTTTACAACTGCTTCTTCATTTTCTAAGTCACATGTTTTCTAAACGGTAGATTCCTGAAGGTTGAAAGCCTATCTGACTCACCTCTCTATCTCTGTCCCCCTGCTCAGACCTGGTCAAAGTGTTTTTGTGGGATGTTAAGTAAGTAAGAGAAATATGTGTGTTGACGCAATAAAATCATGACACTTACTTGTTATGGAAACTCACTGATCTTAGAATAATCATTAAAGAAAAATTCCAAAGCCTTAGTAAGGCATCTGTATGGTTTCTTCCTTGACCTTCAGCCTCTTCTTAAAATGTACCCATTTTCCATTTCTACACACTCTTTTATTCCCAATAACAATGGAAGTTTTTCAGCACTTCTGGCCCCAAGATGTTTGCACATGCCACCCCCTCTGGATGGAGCTTTCATCTGCCACACACAGCTTCCAGAGCACAGCTCAGGTCTTACTCTTTTGGGAAGCTTCCTGTCATCTCTCAGTGCAGGTCATGTATGTTTGTTACTTGTACTCATAGAAATGCATTCCTTCTCATTTGACTTTTAACTTCAATTTTAATTAATGATTTAATTTTGTGATTATTACATTAATATCTGTCACTCTCAGTAGGTCATAAATCCTATGGGAACAGAGATCACATCCGTAAGTACGACTGTCTAGTAAGTAGCTAACAGTTTCATGAATGAAGAGCCAGTATCTTGACTTTCAGGAGTGGATTCAAAACAATTTTCATTGTCTGATAAAGAATTGAAATTATTTATTCAGAAAACTCAGTAAATGCCACACTTTGTACATGGTTATGTCACCTGCTGAGCTTACTTAAGAAGCTATATCTCATCCTTTTGGCAAACACTGGGCAAGACACAAACAGAACAGCTAAGGTGAACTAACCTTACCTAAAAGAGAAGTCCAGTTTAACAGAGGACTCGTTCCAGAGCTGCCTGCTTCTTTCTCTCTCCCTTTCTCTCTTCCTCTCTTTTTCTCTTTCTCTCTTTCTCTCTTTTTCTTTCTTTCTTTCTTTCTTTCTTTCTTTCTTTCTTTCTTTCTCTCTTTCTCTCTTTCTCTCTTTCTCTCTTTCTCTCTTTCTCTCTCTTTCTTTCTCTCTTTCTTTCTTTCTTTTGACCACTTGGTCTTTTCTGTTTCCCCTGACAGGCACTGGTCTAAGGCCTAAAATTGAATTCTATATCTTTCCTGGTAATAGCCCAGATACTTCTACAAAGATTCTGTTTCTTTCACCTCATGTCCACTTTGTTCTTCACCCTAGTTGCCCTTGATGCTTGATTAATGGAAGTAAGTAATGGAAGGTTTCCGGTAACTCTGGTGGTGAGGTTGGAAAAGTGGAAGCAAATTGTGCTGTCAGACCTTCTGTACCAGCTTAGCTGGGCCAGTAGTTACACATCATAGTGTTGGCTCTCGGGCAGGGAGACTACAAGTTCATGAGCAGCCTGGAAGACTTAGCAAGACCTATTTCAAAGAAAGAAAAAAGAAAAGAGGGATAAATGCAGCTTAGTGAAAAGGCCCTGGGCTCAATCTCTAGCACCAGCAAAGAAATAAATAAATAAATTTTAAAAAATCATATATTGTAACCCCCAGAGAAATGTAACTGTAACCCCCAGAGAAATGATATTTGGAGGTGAGATATTTGGTGGGTGATTGGGGCATGAGGGTGGGGCTTAACGTCAGTGGGATTAACGTCCTTATGAAAGAGGCCAAAAAAGGTTCCCTCTTGTTACCATGTAAGGCTACTGCCAGAAGAGACCTCTAAGAAACACAGAGTAAGTCTTCATGAAACACTGAACCTGCTGGCAACTTGATCTTGGATTTCCCCGCATCCAGAGCTGTAAGAATTAGATGTCTATTATTTATAAGTTGCTTAGGTAACAGCATTTGATTATAGAAGTCTAAACTAAGACATTTTCATTTCTCTAAAACCATCCCAATCTTTTGGTTCCAGCCCCTGCAAACCAAAGTAACTCCCTCCACCCCCTCAACATAAACAGACTGTGTTGCAATTTGTAATCATTCCGTAATCTTTGGTTTCCACACATTCATTTCAAATGAACCAAGCTAGGTTTCTATCTAAATTGAAATTAGGTAACTTTGAACTAATTTCATAAAAAAACTCTGTGTGCTCCCTCACTCAATCACTGTCTTCCCCTCCTTCTTCATCCTCATAGCCAAGCCTTTCATGTATTTGATTCATCCTCCAGAAAGCCTCAACAACTGTCAGCAACCTGATCGCCTTTCCTTCACTTCATTCCACAGCCTTGGTTCACACTGCATCCAGAGCCTGGGGTCTGCAGGACCTGCAGCTCATTTGGGTGGGAAATCTTTGAAATCAGGTAACGGCTGAGGTTTTAAGGAACGAGCAGAGTGGACTTGGGAGGGGGAATAGAAGGGAGTCTTTGTGCACTGGGAGCAGGGAGACGCAGAGTTAAAGCCTTATGCTTCAGGCTAAGATACGAGAGAAGAGCTCAGAGTTCTTTGCAAAGCAACGCCTAATTAGTAGGCTCTTCTCCTCTACCACCCAAGGAACTGATCGAATTAACTTTAAAAATGCCATACTTATTCATTTTTAATTCAAGGCCCTTAGCAATTGTAATCTCTGGTTTCTCCGGCTGTATTTGCCTACCCCTTGCCATGAATTAGGTCCCCCAGCCAAACGGAACTTTCCATCCACACTTTCCGCAACTCCAGCCTGCTGGAAGCACTGTGAACTCCTGATGAGCCTCAGCTGCCTTTCTCCCACTGGAGAATACCCTTTCACTTGCCCCTTCAGTGTCAGATAAAGAATCATCCCTTCTGGGAAGCCATTTCTAGCCTTTTAGGGAGAACCACTCTCACCACGTCTTCTGCCAAACCATAATGCTGTTTATCCATAAAGGAGAAAAAAATTTTTAAAATAATTATCTCATTGCATGTGTCCTCTTTGCTGGACTATGAGGTCTTAGTATAAGATCTGCATCTCATAGCCCAAATCTTCCCTTTGTGATTAGCACAATGCCTGCCACCCCCAAGCCATTAAAATAAATCCAGTGAATAAATAGAGTTTAGTTTTAAAATATATATTTTTTCTTCTTGATTACAACCATTTACTCCACAAAGGAAATATGGTCTCCCTTGACATTGAAATGGTATTTTATTGAAGCAGCAGCCAGTTGAGAAATATAAAAAGTGGGTAACATCTGCATTTTGATGTGTGCACATCTGTAGGACATTGTCATTTATGATGATCTGAAAGAAAGGGAGTCGAAGGAGTTTATGTTTTAAGACAGACTATAAAAATAACCTCGATTGTGATTCTGCCATTTCAATTTTATTTCAGTTCTGACAATATTTCCCCTTAAAAGACTTGCCCTCCTAAATAGTGCTGATAAGCTCTCCAAACAGATCTCCCAACTCCTTGCATTTCTCAGCCTTTGATTTGAGTCCTTAGTAAAGGCTAAATGATAATAATAATACTCAGTGATATTTGTAAGGCTCTAGAAATACTCTTTTCATCTAGTTTTCATTTTCATAGACTTACTACACATTAGCATTCCAATGCTTCACTTCAAGGGTATTTTTTATTTAAAGAATTCAAATCATTTCAAATTCTTGCACATTTATTGAGCGTCTACTGTATCCTAGGCTTTGTGTTGGGTCCTGGTGATTCTATCATACACAAGACAAGGTATTTTAAAAAATTGTAAACTAAGCCCGAGATTTAAAGAAATAAGATTTAATCAGTGATATAGTCAGGGAAGTGTATTTATCACAAGGAGCAAAGACTACTGAAAATGTGGGTTGTTGAATTGCCTTCAAGAGACAGTGGTTTCAAGCTGGGCTTTGAAGGCTGAATAGGAGTTTGCCACTGTATATGTTAAGAAATCAAAGGATTTAATGTTTTCATTGCAGTTGATTTCAATCTAGTCCAGCAAACAGATGTTAGAAAACAGGGAGGGAGGAGAGACAGAGGAGATGATGTGATTAAAAAAATAATTCTCTCCTTCTGGCCTTTTTGCTGTTGTTTCATTGTCTTTGAGGCTGCAGAAAAAAATACTTTGTAAGGGCCTCTTTGATGTGTATGAATTATTCATCATTAAAAAGTCAGGCTGCTGACATTAGTCTTTGTTAATGCCAGCGAGGGTGTCAGCTCCCGCAACACCTAGAAAAGCAGTGTGTTTGGTTATTCTTCTCTTCCGTGTGTGACCATCACCCACATGGGTGGGAAGGTCTTGGTCAGCTTTTCTCCAGTTGGTGCAAATCACAGGGCATTTTATGTCTTTACATCCTGTCACTTTTTACGCTAATTTTTTTTTAGGATGGAAAATGTCATTGGAGACACTGGCACCTACACACACACACACACACACACACACACACACTGGCACTGACCTCAAATCTGTGGGCCACTTAATTCATTAAAAACCCTCAGCGCAGTCAGCTGGAAAGGCATGACCACCTAGTCCATTAGAGTTCTGCTGTGACACAGACAGCTTGACCTGGGAGCAGCCAGAGCTCGCAGCGTGTCTCATTAAAGCAGCTGCTGCCGGAGCATTTTCTCCGCCATTTAACATTCTCCAGAGCAACCTGCAGGATTTGGGGCCTGGCATCCGTTTGATCAGTTCAGGGTAGAACAGCATCAGTGATGGGGAGGCGCCAGGGTATCCTGAAGGCCCATTGTGTGCAGCTTTACGCAACCCACACCAGTAACTGGTATTTTCACAATGGCCACTTTGCACACATGTTGATAGTGTGACTCAAAGCCAAGACAATATATGTGCTACTGGGTCTCCATTGTATGAAATGCTCTAGACAGATGCCTCACTGAACCCTAAAACATTCCTTGATATGCATGTTATTGCTGTCCTCACTTTACACCTGAATTAAATATAAGGCCCACAGATTAAATACCTTGCTCAAAGGTTAAGAAATAGCATTTGACAAAAACAGACTTCATGTGCTTGATCCTTCTACTACACAGTTGTGATAGGATCTTAAATGTTCCGTGAAAGTACTTGTGTTGAAGACTTGCTCAGAGCTGGGGCCTTTGGGGGATGTTTATATCATGAGACTCTGGTCTTATGAATGGCTTAATCCATTTATAGGTTTGTCATTTAGTAGGTTTGAGCGGAAGGTTTTGCTATACAAAGTCAGCTTTCTTTTTGATGCCTGGCCACCATGAGATGAAAAACTCTGCTCTCCAACCTGCTCCCTCCAAGATGCTCAGAGTACCAAAGGAACAAAGTGATGAGGCCAGGCAACCATAAACTCTGAAGCTGAAAGCCAGTGCAAACCTTTCTCCTTTATAAGTTGTTTATCTCAGGTATTTTGTCACAGAAAAGGAAAGCTACTCTGTATCCAAGGTACTTCTTTTCTGATGCTTTTTATCTTTGCAGTAAGTAGTACATTCAATAACAAGAAGAATGGTTGTGGTTGTCATTGTTATGATTAAAACAAGCATTTGGTGAGGACTAGCTCTGGGTCATGACCTGGACTAGCTTATTTACATAACTCACTTAAGTCTATTATAACATTATGAGGTAGTCACTCTGTCCTAGAAATAGAAGCTCAGAGTAGTTAAGTAACAAATGTCAGCCAAATGTCCAACTCTTTCTGACTTCAAGTAAGAAGGGAAAAATGATGGTATCTTGGGTTAGAATGATTTATGAATAATGTATGAACAATTTTGAATGAATTTTATGGTTTATAATTGAGAAAACTTGGTTATTTTTGTTGAAATATAATTTAATTTAATAGCCTAATACTGTCTACTTACTGCTATATGGCATTCTGCTAAACTCTAAGTAGATTCACATATCACACAAAGTCTGTCAAACAAAATCAATGAACACATAACTTATGATACATGAACAAAAATGATGGTACAGTGCAGTATTTTTATTAGTGATATGTGCAAATAATAATAATAACAAACAACATAGCCTTCACCAGGCATGCTTGCAAATGTGATGCCTACGCATTTACATAGGAATGTGATGTGATAGATGCCATTATCATTCTTGAATTATCAATAAGGAAAACAGATGGGAAACAAAGGCACCAGGAAGATAAGTAAAGTCAGCAAGATCTTAGAGGTAGCCACAGACTCTGAGAGACAAAATACGTGAATGTAGTTAACGCCATCTGTTTGGAGGAGTGTGAGGTCATGATCTAGAATGAATCCTACTGAGAAATGGAATTTGAGATGGAGGAGACTAGAAACAATCCCCATGTAAAAACCAGGTAAGTACCGAGAACACAGTGATTACTGTGCGTTGCCTCTCCACTTGCTAAAAATGCTACACATCCTCACACTCATCCCAGTTAACACTGAGTAGAGGCAATGATTCCTTGTGAAATAGCTTTTAAAATGTATTTATACACTATTTACATAGGATTTTTAAACTGACAGAAGTTTTTGTATGTTTTGCTGTGTAATGTTCAAGTCAAGGTAAGCATATCTGTCTCCTTGAACATGTATGTATTTATCATAATAATATTCTAAACCTTGTCATCTACTTTTGTAGAACTTACAGTGCATCATCATTTCCACAGTTGATAACTCAGTACCCGTCCACCAGACTTTCCTCCTTCCTCCCTTCTTTCTCCTCTCCCCAGCCTCTTCTTTTTTTTTTTTTTTTTTTTCTGGTTTTTCTCCGGTACCGGGAACTGAACTCATGACCTTGTGCTTGCCAGGCAGGCGCTCTTGCCGCTGAGCTAAATCCCCAGCCCCTACCCAGCCTCTTCTAACTATTGTTCTACTTTCAACTTCTATGGGAACAATACTTCTAGGTTCCACATGAAGGAGATCATGAAGTATTTGTCTTCCTGTGTCTGGATCATTTCACTGAATGTACTCTCTCCCACATTCATCCACATCATATCACATGACAGGGTTTTATCTTTTTTATGACTACACAGGATTCCATTTTGTAAACAGGCCATATTTTTTTTCTCCATTCATCAGTTATTAGATGTGTAAATTGATTCCATTACTTGGCTATCAATTTTAATTCTATTCATACAAGCTACCATGCCTCAGTTTCCACATTTGGCACAAATGCCTATGAATACTTATCAAATGATCTGTGATTAAAAGTGATGAAGTAGGCACCAGCCTCAGCAGAGTCTGTCTGCACACAATAAATGCTCAATAAATGTGGGTGTCTAAGACACTGTGATGTACTACCATAGTCCCTGTTTGTGAAGTTCTGGTGGTCCTACCAATAAGAAATGCCACTTGCAAGTGACCATCAGCTCTGAATCTCTTCAGGGATTCTGTTGAGTGCATACAGCCAAGTTGATAAGGACATTACATGTTTTGGAAGACACCAATATGGTAATTTTTCGCTATAGAGGAATATGACTTGGTCCACAGATCCTGGAATAGGACAGTGCTGATTCTAGTTCCAGGGCTCTCTTTTGGGTAAGCCAAGTCTGTTATTTTTCCTGCTTTCTAAATCATAGATCTAGATCATAGTTTTTTTTCTTTGTCTGCACCTACTTCCTCTTCTTCCTTCCCATAGGTATTGGTTTCTAAGGATGTTCCTTGGTAAACAACTTGTAATCTATTTTCCAGATGTTCAAACTGTGAGTCTCAGAAGTCACAGGACCTGAAATAGCCACGGAAGTGGAGCATGTCAAGGGTCTATGTTGGCATCTTAAGAAGCATGACAAGTACTCACTAGTAAAAAGGTAGATTTAATATGCTGCTGACTGTTTGACAAGAGGACTCGTGTTTTCCCTCTGCTAGTCCATAGCACTCCAAATTTAAATGTTAATTGATAATGCAATTATCATTTACAGATTTCACAGATGAAGGAAGTTGAGTTTACACAAGTGAAAAGATGTGGTAAAGTCAGTGCCTCGGGCACTAGAGCTGGCTCATTCTGGCCTCTGGTCTACCAGTCCTTTCAGGATAGAAATATCCCATTGCTACAGTCCTTCTGTCCATGTTTTTGTTGTCCTAAATTATCTTGGGCCACATAGATATGTAACAGAAATAGTGTTGTCTACCTTATAGGACCTTGGGAGACCAGAGGAAGGTCTTTGCTGCCATTAACATTCTACCCTTTCTCCAAGGGCTGTCAGCCAAAGATGGCCAGGTAAGTGATGGAGCTTTAAAAGGTTAATTATCATTAATCATTAGGGGAAGGTGGCTTATTATGAATTCATAAATTCAGAATAAATTTATTTTGCTGACAAGCAAAATGTACCAGTTGCCCTGTGGAGCTGGTCCTTATTCTAAAAATACATGATTTTTTCTAAATTATCGTCTTCCTATAAACTGCTGTCTCTTCCAACACACCATGTGGTGAAAAGCTTAATTAAATTCATAAAGTTGGTTAAATTATTCCAGACTTATCAGAAGCCTTTAGGATTGTGAGTATTTGAGTATCTGTGCAGACCCAGCTGTACAGTCACATGTATATAAATAGAAATGCATATAGACTGCTAACTAGCACCTTTAAAGTGTGTTCTACAGGTGACTCAGAGATGAATCTTATCACAAAAGTTCCCAAAAACTCTTTGCATATTACATCTCAGCAAACACCATGCACAAGATTTCAAGGTTACAGCTGACAAAACACAATTTAGCCAGCATCAAGGTTGCAATTAAGGTATTACTGTAACCATGCCTAGCATTTATAATCATCTAAAATGTATTTACCAGTGGCTTACATTTAATGAAAAGAATAATGGAGACAAGATAAAGTGAGTCAAAATATTAAAAATAATGAGAATAACCAATATCCACCATTTCTGAGTTCCCATTATGACAGATATTATAATATACCATGATGGCTAATTTTACGTGTGAAGTTGAGTGTGTCATGGAGTACCCAATATTTGATCAAATGTCATTCTGCATGCTTCACTGAGGGTGAAATTCAGAGATTTAGGCACTAGAGGGGTGCAATAGGTTAAGATAAGATTTAGGCACTTAGATCAGATTAAGATACAAATCTTTAAACCAATGGAAAAAGCTGGTTGTCCTCTAGTGTGGGTGGACCTCATCCAATAGGTTGAAGCTATCTGTGGAAGAAAAAGCCTGACCTTCTCCTGAGTAACAGAGGATACTTCAGTCCAACGGCCTTTAGACTATGATACTGTGTTTTTCCCTTCCCTCACACACTAAATGAAACATCACATCTTTTTGGTTTAGAGCCTGCTGGCTTCAGACTGGAACCGCACTACTGCCTCTCTTGGGCCTCAGATCTTTGGTCTTGGACAGGAACTATTCTTCTTTGACTGAACCTCTGAAACTATGAGCCAAAATCAATCTATCCTGCTTTAAATTGTGGGTTAGGTATTTTCTCTCAGCAATGGGAAAACTGACCAATATATTATCCACTTCATATTCCCTTCTCTTCCAGCAACTACCTCAGCTTGTCATGGTTCTTTACCTGTTCAAGTGACCCAAACCTTTATTCCTGCGACGTCTGGGCCATTTTTAGTTCTGCCTGGATTGAAATATATTTTTTCAGTGACTTTAGTCACAGGCCGTGGTACTACCAAGAGATGCCTCAGAGGATCTCATGTACATCATACATCCTTCCTGCCTCTACTGTGTGGTAGTGGTTAATTTCTTGATGGTAGTAGGGATCAATTACTCCAGACAGGGCAGTAACTTCTGTCCTCACCTGCTGTTTAAGAAGCCTGAGGAGTGTGTGGTGACCTATTTTCACTTCCTCTCTAATGGTATCATTGTTGTATCTCCTTGGTAGAAAGACTCCTTTGTTCAGAACCAAGACCTGAATGCTATGAGAGCAAAAGGTCATGGGAGCAGGAAGGATGTTTGGTATGGAAAGATAAGGAGTTTGTCTGAGCCATACCAGTTTACCTGAAAACATCAGCATACCATCTATGTCTGTGGTTAGCCTCTTCTTCTGGAAAATAAAGATCAAATCCACATATCAACTGAGGCCTCAACATAGAGACCCTTGTTATGGTCACCCAGTTGTCATGGGTGATTGTTCTGATCTTACAGAATGAGTTAGTTCCCATGTGAGTGGGTTATTATAAAATAAATGAGGTGACCCCCTGAATCTCTCTGTTTGCCTGTCTGCCTGTGTAGTATCTTATTTTGTTTGCACTTCCATGATGATGTCATCTGCTATGGTGAGGCACAACCGAGGGAGGTGTTCACTGGAGGCTGAACATAAGGTGCTGTCCAATCTTGTACTTCAGCCACCAAATTGTGAGTTAATAAAGTCCTTTTTAAACTTCTCAGCCTCAGGTAATTTATTTCATCATAGAAACAAAAAATGAACTAACCCACGCATTAAGTGAAGGAGGTATTGTTTGAACACTGCAGTGAGCCCTCTCAGATACGGAGCATGTGAGACGTCCCAGGATATGGTGTTGTTAGTAGCCTTTCTGATGTCGGCATCTGAAACCTTATGAAGCCCATTTTTCCAGGTGTTTTCTGAGTACTACACTGATTTGCTTTGGCAGAAGACCTTGTTTAGACATGAAATAATGAGATTTTTTTTTCCTATCTTGGCTCACCAGCTAGTCCCATCTTTTCTTCCTGTGGGGACACAGGTGCTGGTTTTGCAGGTAATCCTTCTCAAAATGTGGACCAGGCTGTCATCTTTCTGCAAGGAAATCAATTCCACAGGAAATAGGAGGAGCTGGGAAGATCACTTCGATCTCAGTTCAGGTCTTCTCTCTACTATTTATTCAATTTGTAACCTTAGAAAACTCTCTTTTCTTTGGGGTGGAAGTTTTAAATCTGTGAATGAGAAAAGATAGTTGGGCACTTGCCCTTTTAAATGTCTTTAGCTACAAAATACAATGATGTCCTATGTCCCCTTTCCAAATTAAATTCAAACTCATGAATTCAAACTTTGCTTATGTTTTCTTGATTAAGAAACATTTTCGAGGAACCTCCATTTACAACATAAAGGAATAATATTAAATACATGATGAAATATTGAGTAGCTTTTAAAACGTTTATGGCAAATTTTATCAGTATGGGAGAGTGTATATCAGAGATTCTTGAAAGAAATAAGAAAACATATAAAATGCTATGTACTATGATATTTGTGCCAAAAAAGATAAATGAATTAAGGAAAGAGTAATACAATTTATCAAACTGCAAACAGCTAATTCTGAGAGGTGAGAATATGTGTGCTTTTTGGTTGCTTCAGTTTCTGTAATAGTTCCCAAATTTCTGAAAATGATTGTGTATTTTCATCAAGAACAAAAATAATCATACCATACCCCTTTCAAAAAAGTTGTTTCATGTGATTTGTGCATGACTTTGAAGCAGATTAGTACACAACACAAAGCCTCCCATTTTAGCTTTCCTATGACACTCTTTTGAGATCAAGTTCATGTAAGAAATGCATTCCACATGCTAAGAAAAGCTGTGTGTGCCTATATGAGTGCATCTGAATCTATTTAGATATTTATTTTGAAGTCACCCGTGGAACTGATTTTCAGAAGCCTGGAAGCAGAAGCTGAGCCTACACAAGGAGCCAAATGATCTGGCACAAGGCTATGACAATAATCACATTGTTTTTATTCTCCCTAATATAAGAGAGATGCAAAAGCAGCAATGACCTCAATTTTTAAAATTCATTCTTCAAGACATTTCTCAATGTAATTGTATTAAAAATTATTTTCTGCCCAAGTTTTTCTACTCTTAGAAAATGATCAGCAATTAGTGGTCTGCTGCCTGAAGTTCCCCACAGTTATTATCCACTTGCTGGCTATGTCCTGTGATAATACCCATACCCACACCTCCACTCCTGCTTTTGGCCATGGCTCGGGTCTCATTCTGTTTCCAGAGAAAGTGAATCGTGTTTGATAAAAGCCTATATATACAGGAAGGAATCTAAGGGAGCCATTAAGGTCAAAGCAGACTCTTGCTTTGCAAGCCCATTTTTTTATTTAATATATTCCTTTAAATTTACTCCTTGTGTTGGGAAAAAAGATTTATTTGAAAGAAGCTGCTAAGGTAATATGAAAATATAAATCTTTTGGCTGATTGTGGAGATTTTTTAAATGGTACACAAGGAAGAAGCTGAGCTTTGGTTGCCAGGTGAGCTAGGAATCAGGACACACTTTCACCTCCCTTCCCCCACGTCCTCTGCAGAAGCATCACATTTTCCTAAGCCTCATTTTGCCCACCTGTAAAGAAAGCAAGGCGCTTCTCCTATTGCAAGATGTGAAGGTTAATAAAATTATGATCATAAAGAGCACCTGAGAAAATTCCCATGCAGATATAATATGTCACCAGGACTAAGATCAATTATCTTGCCTGGAGTCTAGAAATAATGCCTTTCTTTGGCAGTTGCAGACAGAATAAGAAAGTAGATTCTATTCATCTTTACACACCTGGACTGATATTTTTTAAAAGTGGCTTTTAGGAGCCTTGGTCTCTTGAGGATGTGAAGTATCTGCCCCTAGCAGGATAAGGACAGGTGACGAGCTTATCTGGTGGCTGCTACTTCCGGTCTCTCAGGGTCTCAATTTTCACCTTACAGGTAGGTCTCAAACATCTGAGTTTGAATCAAGTCATACCTGAGAAGAGGCACACCTCTGAAGCAGGTAGATGTGATCATTTCCCCTCACTTGTTGGTAGGCAAACACTCTGGGCATCCAGCTAGCTAGAACACATGTATTGCGTCCCTACTCCTATCCCTTTGAGATAAAGTTTACCCAGGTACACTTCCTCTTTAGCATCATCAAATCTCACTATTCTGTTTTTCATCTTGCTCAGCGTGGCTGAATATGCAGTGAAGAGAGAGCAATATTCCCTTCAAACTGCCTCACCTGATGCAGAATTTGCTGAGATCACTCTCTCTTCCATCAGTTTCCACATCCATTGAAAAGTCCATTGATATTGAGTCATTGACTAAACAGCTACAAGGTGAATTATTGTTATAAGTGATATATTCCTAAAGGAAGCGTACTATAGTTTGCATCTCCAGAGGGTGAAGAGATTTGAAACCTTACAGAGGAGTGGACAAGAGCCAGGGGACATGCGAATGAAATGTACCTTGGTGAATGGGAAGGTTTCCACTTTCTTTGTAGATACCGTAAGTTTTCCATTAACTCATTCATTTACCTTTTTTCACTCAACTTTTAAGTCTCCCTGCTTGGGGTTAAACAGCCAAGCGCAGGGTGGTACTGTCTCAGTCAGTCCTTAACTTTAAAAATATCCCAGTGTGACAGATGCACCTATAGACACACTTACAAACCTGCGTGTTGAGTTGCTGATAGAATCGGCACAGGGCTTAATGAAAGCAAATGTATATCTCTCTTGCAATGGGCCTGGAAAATCTTAACTTGGATGTATTCTTTAACTGTGCCCTTTTGGATGTATGTAAGGGCCAGTAGAACATATCCACATGAGTTGGGTAATAATGGTGAAGACAGAATAGTTCATCATGGAAGCCAGGTAAGGTTTTCAGGGTTTTAAGAAAGAGAACAATGTATAGGAGATGGAGATTATTAGATATGCACGTATTTGCTGAAGTAAAATATTCTCAGATGCTGGATTTTTCAATGGCAGAGATTTTAAGAGGGTCCCTAGTTTCAAACAAAGCACTGATTATCACCCCCCAAGAAGATTAGTGTGTTTCTCTGAGTGAGATAATACAAGACCCAGGGGACAGGAGGTATCCACAGAAGGAATGCAGGTTCTACTGGGCATAGAATATTTTGACATAAAACTTATAGGCGCTGAGGCAAGAAGGTCACCTCACTGTGTAACCCTCTGTTTGAAAAGATTATTTAGAAGCGTTCCTAGGGAACTGGGTGTAATTTTATTCAACCTTTATTTAAAAATCCACGTCTATGACGGCCATTTTTTACTGGCCCCTTAGGTGATAACTTAAGACAGATTTCTCTTTAATAGTTTTATAACAATTTAAGTCTCAGGCTCATTCATCTCATTTTATTTCCCATATCCATAAAAGGGTATTGAGTTCACACCAGGGAAGAAAGAAGATCTCAGGTAGGTGGAAGGAAGGAACAGATTCCTACACTTCCCTGGCTTCTTGTGTCTTTATCTAGATCTCAGCCTTTTTGAGACACCTGAATCTCAGCCTTCAGATGCCTAGTCAATCCTATGAGCAGACCCCTATTATGTTATTTAAAGATCATGACTTTGAAGAGTCATTAAAGCTCTCTGAGAATCAATTTCCTCATCTGCAAAATGGAGTTAAAAGTTGGTGTGATTAGTCTTGACTGTTAAACTGTTGCTTTCTAACTAACTGGTTAAATTGTGAGGGAACTAATCTCATCAATGGATTAGCCTATTGATGAATTCATAGCTTATTGTGCTGCTGGAAGACAGGATCTAGTTGGAGGAAGTGGGTCCCTGGGGGCATGCACTTGGGGGTATGACTTTTCTTCAGCCTTTTGCCTTATGCTCTGCTTCTACTTATCATGAGGTAAGCAGCTTTCTTCTGCCATGATCTTTAATGTATCTACCTTGGTACCATCTGATCATGGACTAATACTTCTGAAATGTGAGCCAAAACAACTTATTTCTCCTTTAGGTTGTTAATCTCAGGTATTTATCACAGCTATGTAAAGCTCAGAAACACAGTAGCAGATATGTTGTGTGACTCAAATGCAACAACGTGTGAATATGCCCCAGAAAGGGAGGCACAAATTATCATTGTAGTTACCTAAACAGAAAGACAACAATTGTCTGTATTTCCTGTTCTACTTTCTTTTCTAGCCATTCATTTCTCCTTCCTTGACTCTTTACAGATCTAAAAAGTAATTCTACATTACTCTTATGTTTTAATTTCAAAATTTTCCAGAATAGTAGATTTCAAAGAGACCAGCTTATCCAGAGCTGAGAGTACGTGCAGCCTCCAACCCACGGCCTCTCCATAAACACACCTTTCTCTAGTGTTTACTTGTAGAGATTGCTCTGTGCATTCTGCACATGTATGCCAGTAAGCTTGGAATTCATCACCAACATGAAATCCAGAAAATATATCCGTGTGCAGGAAAGCCAAGGTACCAAATGGAGAAAAAAAATAAATTTGTACATTATTGTGTGATTTTCCATTAGCAGAAGAAATGCTCCTTTTCATTGCTGATAGAGACACAGCCATTAATCAGAGCTGCAGGCAAATGAGTGTCCTTGTAATACCAACTTGGGGGCACATCAGCAGTTGAAAACAGAGAGACTGGAGCCAAGTTCTGAGAATTTTAGACCTAAAAAGTTACAGAATGAATGCAAGACACTGATTTTTCAGCCAGTAAATGTAGCTCAAGGCTGAATTTTCAAACTCTTTCAACCCTAGCTAAATATAACTTAGAGGTTTGAATTACTACAAACTCATATTACATTTATCCACAGGATGAGGGTCACATACTAAGTGTTTTTCCAAACATAAAAAAGGTCCCAGGCTGTGAATTCTTTCTCTTTTTCAGCATATTTGGCCAATATTTCTTTAGGTGTAAATAGTAGTGATATTCTCATTAAATTCATTTTCTTGCGTGGTAGCATATCTACTTCAAATATGATCTCATTATCTGCAAGGAGGTAGATTCCCACTGGACCCCTCCAAATTAGGCCATCAGACTCCCTTGTTTATATCTTTTAAATTCATTCATACTTGGGCAGCGCTATCTCATTTTTCAGAGAGCAGAAACTCAGCAATCCACACTGTAGAAGATAAAGAAAAATGGAGCTAATATTTTTCTTTGTTACACCCATATTTATGCTTCACCACAAAGCAGCTCTTTTGCTACCCTCTCTGATGGGCACTAACACAGAGCCAATGCATTTTCTTCCAAGTTCAGCTTAATGTGCCCGCAGATAAATCTTCTGAGCTGCTCTGTACCGAAAACATCTAGCGAGTCTAGGTAAATTATATGCCACCACTCTAGTTTTGTCTACTAATTTTTTAATGTACATGAAATATTCAGGGTGATTTGTGAGGCATGAAATACCTCTCATGAATCCATTCTGACACCTCCCTTGCTGAAAATACATTTCTAACGGCTGCCCACGTTCTTCTGGGGCTGAAGTTTTCTAACTAGATTAAAGATCCGCTGGCTGAACTGAGGGGAAGATGGAGCATAAGAGCCCCCCAGGGCTCTCCACTACTCTTTTGTTTTCCTCTTTTGCAGCTTGTTGCTGCTGGAGTCTTTGTAACTTCTGCTGTTTGGCATATTTACTGAGATGGAAGGATCGAGAAACTAGAGCAGGAAATTCATGGAGTCCTAAGATACCTATGTTTCGGGGAACTTTCTCCCATCCTATGGAGTGGAGATGGAGGTAAACTGCTCAAATATAAGACAAAGCATAGGACTCTAAATACTAAGGGTAAGTCATGGCCTCCAGGAATCTGAACTAGACAGATTCATATGTTGTAATATCTCATATATTGTAATTTATTGATACAAGAAGAGAGTAGTGCTTTTATATACAGATAATGGAGTTTGATTTCTATATGGAAGCTACTAATGGAAGTACCTGAGACATTTCATTTAAGCTTTCTATACCTCCATTTGCTTTCTTAAAATTTGTGGAAATTTCATTTTCATAGGGTAATTCTGAGGATCAAAAGAATCAACATGTATTTGAACCCAGAACACTGTAAAAGCTCACTGGACTTTGCGTTTCCATCTTCCTAGCTCATTTTTGCAGTGACTCCATTATACCAATCTACTTTGCCATTGGAGTAGTTTCCTGGTAGGGAGGGAAGTGCTTGGTCTCTTACATGCATCTTTCAGATCAGATACATAGGACAACACTTCAGAGTAGGTAGTTGCCATATTCCCGCTTAACAGATGAAATACTGAGGTTTGAAGGATGGGAAATTTGGCAAAGAGCACATCGCAATAATGTGTGACAGAATTTTAACCCTAAATAGTATGATCCCCAAGTTCATCTATGCCACTTTAAATATGCCTCCTTATTCTGTTTCACATCTCTTAGCTTCATCCTCCAGGAAAAAAAAAAAAAGAAAAAAAAGCCTCTAGAATATAACACCTCCCATTGTCTTTGTCCGCTCAATTATAGCACTATCTCAGATTCCTCTGAGTGTCTGGCTGATCAGTGCCTTTGGGGCTGCCATGTTGGAGCTATAATTTCATAAAGGTTTTAAGAGCTACATGTTTTTCACCAATTAGAGCTTTATGCATTGTTCCAAGGCATTGTTTACCTCATTTTTGCCATCTACAATCTGTTCATGCCTGTTTATCTTTCTACATATCCATTGCTGAGTCTGTATCTTTGAAGGAAGTTTAGGATTTTAGTATCTCATATTATTGGCCATTTATTCTTTGCTTTATTTATTCATTTATTTTCTTTAACTTCTGCTTATCACAGAATAGCTTTCTTACTTTTCCAGTTGCATTAAAATATTAACTCCATCCACTTTTTTCTTGTGTTCACCTACGCTAATATTCACATATTGAGTCCTCTTCAACTTTGTCTACTTGAAATCTGATATCCATGGCTCATGTTTTCCCTTAGCTGCTGTATACTCTTATTTTTAGCCTGATTGTGAGCATAATAAAGATTTGATCATAATTTTCTAAGTTTTCCCTTCAATGACTTGAGTCATAACCTCTTTAGTTGCCAGGTCTGTACTTTTACCCCTGTGAAATAGGAATAAAATGTTAAATTAGAAAGCCATCATTCCCTATATCACAAATTCCCTGCCACTGTTAGTTCCTTTTCTTAATTCTCTGCAATTTGTATTACATTTGGTAATTAGAAATGACCCATTTTGAAGACACTTGTCTTTTTATTCAGTTATGAGAAGGGATTATCATTGTGGCCAAGTTTCTAAATGTGCTGGCTGTGTTCTGTGCCGAACCCCATTGGTAGAAATAAAGGACAAAAGCCCTGGAAGTACCTTTAATTGTCATTAAAAAAGAAAGACCTGAAAAGGATCATTTGCCAGCTGGGCTATTTTGAAGTCATCCCCTAAGCCACTTTCCTATATATCTGCCTTACAGAGCTATCATATAGCATAAATGAGTTGGTGTTTTTGAACAGTCCAACACAGTTCCAGGTGCACAGTATCTTTTCAAATAAAAGTTAGTTAAATGTGAACCAAGTACATCATAGCATCGATCTCCAGAAATCTTTGGCTACCCCTACCACATGGTCAGCCAGTCTACATTTGACCAATGCAAGTGGCAGGAACCTCACAACCCTCTAGGCTGGTTATATCAGTAGACAATGCAGGCTGTAGAATGTTTTTCCAATGTGAGGAAGGGCCTGTTCCACAGTTAGGGTGTTGAGTGACAATTGTTGTCCACATACAAAGCCATTATCTGCATCCACTTAACATTTATTCACTATACCTTGGCTTTCTTTCTCATCTAGGTGACATAGTCACTTTCACTATAAGGGTTGAAGTTATTCATATTTTTAACAGAGTTCCCAAGGATTTCTTCACTTCCTTCAATAATACTGCATAGTTTCCAATCATCCTTGGCATCTCCTCTTCTCGCCTCTGGACTATTCAAATATATAAGGTCCTAAGGTCCCAGACCAGATGAGAATATTTTAAGAACAGCCTATACAGCACAGAGTAGAACAGAAGTGCCTACTTCTCCTTCAGGGTAGCCTACTTCTCTTTATAAAGTCCAGGACCAAAGTCACTTCTTCATAGTAAGCCAACAGAAATTTATTTTTATTAAGTTTATAGACAGCTAGATTCCTCTGTGTTTTTTCCTCCTTTCACACCCAGTAAGTTGATTTTTGGAATGCAAGTTCTGAACCTCACATTTACATTAGGTCCTTCTGTTTCTTCAGAATAATCCATCGTGATTCCAAGAGATCAAATGTCATCCACAGAATTCACTTATTCATTTTATAAATACTTCGGTCTCTCAGGATACAATGGCTAACTGAAGACATCTTTTCCTGCATTAATGAAATTCATAGCTCTAGCACAGTAGATAATTATTAAACAGCTAATTTCATCAATGATGAAAGTCGTATCAAGGAGGCTTAGATAGGGATATATTTCTGTGTAGGAGGCCTGCTAATAAAGCTTCTTTGCAGATATAAGTTTGATTTCTATGTAATATGGAAGTCACCCTGAGTTCTAAGGAACAAAATGAACTCTCGCATTCAATGGGAAAGAAATGTGAGGAGGTCTTGAAGACAGAAGAATGGCAAATCTAAGGATTTATTAAAAACAACTACTAATACAGTAGAAAAAAAGAGAAGCACAGGTAAGTCCACAGGGATAAATGGAGGTCTTATTAGAAAAGAATATGTGGATGCATTAAGGGTTTTGACCATTTTCTTAAGAGCAATGAGAAGTTGTTGAAGATTTTTTTAAGCACTGGAACAGAGTGGAGGGCATAGTGATACTGATGTTTAAAGGATAAGGAGATTCATTTTAAAAGCTTTAATAGGTATATATAGGGTTGGAAAATGGACTTAAGTGGGAACAAGAAGGGGATGTACCAAGCATGAAGTAACTAATGACTATACCAGTGCTCCCAAGGGAGAATGTTTCCTTGGACATTGATGGCATCAGTGGGGAAGAGATGGGTGGGAGATTGTGGGGGATGTTGACTAGTGGGACTATACAGAAAATAGACGTTGACTGCAAAAAAAGGAGAGAGGGAGACAGTATAAAAGGTATAGCCTGAATTACTCAGCTTTCCATAGTTGACTGAGGTAAATACCTAAGGTAATTAAGCTATGAAGAGCAAATGAGCTGGGCAGAATTATGCACACCTGTAATCCCAGCATTTGAGAGGCTGAGGTAGGAGGGCTACTGTGAGTTTGAGACCAGCCTGTGCTACATGGTGAGACTCTGGCTTTAAAAAAAGGGAAAATGTTTATTACCTGGTTCCGGAGGGTTCAGTCTAAGATCAGTTGACCTCACTCCTTTGAGCCTGTGACAAGAGTAGCACATCATGGCAGGAGCATTTGTCTGAGAAAATGGCTCCTTTCAGAAGCCATGAAACAGAAAGACTAGGAGAGGTTAGGATTCCACAGTCTGAATCTAGGACCCATGACCTGCAGACCTCCCATTGTTTCTGCTCTACCCCACCAGAGGTCTATAGTACCTCCTAATAGCACTATGCTCATGACCCAAAATTTAGTTCATGAATTTTGGGGGACATTCATCCAAACTGTAGCACTACCTGTTATGGTTTTGGATATTTAATGTCCCCCAAAGGCACTATGCTGAAAGGCTTGGTTGCCAGTATGTGGTGCTATGGAGAAGTGGCAAAACTTTTAGGAAGCGGTGCATAGAGGAAGGGAATAAGATCATTGAGGACTTGCCTGGAAGGTGGTATTGGGATCCTTACCCCTCTCTCTTCCTCTCTTTTCTTTGTGGCCTCCATGAGATAGGCAGTTTCTTTGGCCAGGTACTACCTGCCATATGTTCATGACTCACTGCAGAGCCAAAGGAATCAGGACCAAACAACCATGGACTGAAACCTCTGAAACCATGAGCTGAAATAAGTCCTTCCTCCTTTTTTTTTTTGTTTTTTCTTCTGGTACTGGGATTCGAACTCACAACCTTGCAGTTGCCAGGCAGGCGCTATACCGCTGAGCTAAATCCCCAGCCCCCAATCCTTCCTCTTTTAATTTGCTTATTTCACATATTTTGGCACAGCAATGAAAAACTGATTAACATACTACCCATGTGTCTGATTCACACATGGGGATGGATATTAGTACTATTTATGCACACCTTTGGGGACACAGGAGAAAGATCTGTGATGGAAGAACACGAGTGACGTTTGAGAGGTGCTGAGATTGAGACGCTTACTAGCTTTCCAATTAGGTTAGCGTTGGCTATTCCCTACATTTTCTGGTTTTCTTCTGTCAGTACACTTCAGCTTTATATCTGCTTACAGAGTTAATGTTCATTGATCAGTTCAGTGATGATGCTAGCAGAGCTAAGACAGTTCTTTTGATAGTGTGTGCACGTGTGTGTGTGGTTGTGTTTATTTGTGCACATCTGTGTGATAAGGAAAGCAAAAGTAGGAGGGAGACGCCGAAGAGGGAGGAATAATGAACACAGGTTGGTTTGCGTCCATCTTGATTTTTCCCTTGAGACATTTTCCTGTAAGTACCACACAAGTTTCTGTTTTTCTTGCATTAGCTGTGACCTTAAACATTGTTTCTTAATGAGTTTATGCTCAAAATTATGCTCCCAAACCCTCATCTGCCCAGTTGATTTAACATCAGGTGCCTACAGAAAGTAAATACCCAATTACCAGATTTTTATAATTGCCTCATTGGGGCATGAAACCTGAAAAATATGCCTGTTCAGGACCTTGGCACCTCCTATATTTTTCATCCCTCCATTTTGAGTTTGAAAAATTGGCATGAAAATTGTTTTCTGACACCTCTTTTGAACCCTTAAATTATGTATCTATGACTAATAGCGATGTCTCAGGATGTTCTCTCAGAAAGGAAATCTAGTTTGAAAGTCTGTCTTTTGTTTTTCATTCTGTAATTTCCTAAAAAGATCACTTCAGGGATGTTCTTTGCAGTATGCACAAGCCTTCTCCCTCCTCTTCTAAAATGCCTTTTCTTCCCATATTCAGACAGCTTATTTGGGGGCAACATTTTCAAAATTAAAACAGCAGCAGGGAAATTGGGAGAGGCTTCTATGTGGAAAGAATTCACAATGGGATTAAAAGTCAAACCAAGTTTGCATGTAGTTATATACCAGCCATAGGGGCTATTCAAGAACAAGGTGCTCTATAAGCTCTCCAAAGGTAAATGCTGAGTTGTATTTGAGGGCATCTACCACATGGCATTGGATTAAGTACTACTCACCAAGTATTCAGTCATGCATACAATAATCCCATATACTTCCTTTATCTTTCATGTACCCTGGTCCTATGCACAGTTCACTGATTATTTTAAATCTTCTATCTTATACCTGTAGACATCATTCATAAGTCTGGATCCAAAGATTCTCATACTTTATGGTCTCTTTCTTGAACCTTTCCTTAGTTGGTCCTCTACTTGCTCTTTCAACCTGTGAATAATCTGTAACCATTGTCTCTAACATTAGCATACAGCTTAGATATGCCGGTTTAACTGTCTTCACATGAGCACTTGCACCTACAACCTCACTTTTCAGTGCTTATATTGTAATCCAGATGATGCAGACGCTGACTTTTGCTCAGACTGTGACTCCTGCCATCGTGGAAGCACATTTCTTTTTCATATGTGGAGGTTTCAGTATATGCCTAAGTGGTCATTCAGCCACCTCTGCACACCACTGTACTGACCCAGCCTGTGTCCCATCCTTGCCATGTCCTACTGCTGCATCCAACCACTTCCAAGAGCTGAATTCCTGTTTGCTTTCTGTCCTGTCACTGCCCATTCTGTTCCTCCAGCTTTCTTGATCTAAATAGTATTATTAATTGGGTAAGAAAATAATAAATTCCCTGCCACTATACTTAAACAAAAAAAAAAAATTGGGCAGGAATTTTATAAAAACCATTCAAATTTCAACTAAAAGATCAGACTAAATGATCTTCGATGACCCTCTCTGTCTTGAAATTCTGATTACACAAAACATATTACATAAGATACACAGACATCTAAGCTTGCATCAACCTTCCCATTTAGTGCAGCGTGAGTCTCAACTCTTCTAGAGAAGCTGAGTAGAATTCCCATAAAGCCTATGCAGGAGATGTTTGTTCCTTATCGAGTAGAGGATCTAAATCATTCATTTCACACTGAAGTGTTCAGGATGGCTGCCTTCTAAAAGGATGCCTGAGGGGTCTTATTTGATTGCTTTCTGATTCCTTAATATTTCACAAGATGCTTTTCTTAATCACAGAGTCCATGTAGATAAGGAGTAATCTACATGATGCACATTCCTCCCCATCTTTCAGAAGTTCTTCTGTGGCTTTCTGTTCTTCAAGGGATAATACCAAAGTCTTGGTCATGGCCTTTAAAGGCCATGAGGATGAGGTTCCTTCTCACCCATCAGTTTCACCCATCAGTTTCAAAGGGAACATGAAATGTTCCCTTCGAAAGCACAGGCTGACTGCACACAAGAACACACCAAGCTACCTCCTGTATATTTATCTTGTCCTCAAGATTCCCTGTTTGTCATTCTCTTTGCTCACCATGTCCCAATCACCTGTTTCTCAGCAGGTAATTTGAAAATCACCTACTTCCGGGATCCTGTTTTAATCTGAAGTGCTTTCCTCTAAAGCACTTCAGAGGAGTCATTCCACTCCCTAGACCACAAGTGGTCTTATATTACAGGCCTAGATCTCATTCATCTTTACCCTGGCTTTCAAAATTATTTTATCCTATTTTTAATTGCATATATTTATGGGACATAGTGTGATAATTGAGTATAGTGGTACAATATGTAAAGATGAAATGAGGGTTACTAGCACTTCCATCTCCTTAAATATTTATCATTTCTTTGTGTTAGTACCTCTGAACTTATTTCTTTTTTATTTTAAAGAGAATAAAAACAATAAAAACTGTACAGAATTTTAAAACAAGATGTTAGGAAATCAACTATGGTTATTATATTGCATATTGTTATCTTCAAAGTAGTTGTTCAGATTACTAGATATAAGCATGTAAAATTGATCAAACAATATGAGCACAAACTGTTCCTTTCAGTAAACTAATAGAAATTAGTGCAATTATCTTCACTAATATATATATATATATATGTCCCTTCCTTCTTTACTTCTTTCTCCCATCCCAATTGTTCTTTCCTTTCCTTTTGATCAGTTTCTCTTCTTATCACAATATCTATTATAGCTTTTAGATCTTATTTACTCTTTCAGTTTCTTATAGTAGGGAGACAATACAATGTTTACACATGTGAATCTGATTTATATCTTTATGAATATGGTTTCTAGTTGCCTCCATTTACCTATAGAAGCCCCCAGTTTATCTTTCTTTATAGCTGAGTAATACTCCATTGCATAAAAGTATCACATCTTTTTTATCCATGTCTCAACTGGTGGCTATTTGTGTTTTTCCCAAGATTTAGCTATGACAAATTGTGCTGCTATAAACATGAGTGCACATGCATTGCTGTGGTATGGTGTTTTAATTCTTCTGGGAAAATAGCAAGAAGGGAAATAGCTGGGTCGAATGGGACCAGTACTTCTAGTTTTATGAGGAATCTCCACACTGATTTCCACAGTGGTTTCACCAGTCTACACTCCCACCAACAGTGGAGAAGTGTTCCTTTTTCTAAACAGCCTCTCCAGCAATTGTTATTGGTTAATTTTTTAATGATAGTCATTCTTTCTGCGGTGAGATGGCATCTCAGTTCTGTTTTAATTTGCATTTCTTGATGACCAATGAAATTGAACATTTTTTCATATATTTGTTTGCCATTTGTATTTCTTTGTCTAAGAATTGTGTACTCATTTCAGATGCCCATTTTTGGACTGGGTCTTTGAATTTTGGGGGTCTGATTTTTTAAAATTCTTTATATGTACTAGATAGAAGTCCTTTGTCTGAGGGACAGTTGGCTAAGTTTTTTTTTCCCCTGCTCGTAGGTTTTCTTTTCAGTTTGTTCGTGATTTCTTTTGATGTGTAAAAACTTTTTAATAAGGTGAGATCCCAGTTGTTGATTCTTGGAAGTATTTCCCATGCAGTTTGGTTTTTGTTTATGAACTCTCTGCCTACCCTTATGTCTTCAAGATTTCTATGTATTTTCTCTTCTAGTAGATTTAGTGTTTCTGTTTTAATATTTAGATCTTTGATCCATTTTGACTTTAGTGCATGGTGATAGACATGGGTCTAGTTTTAGTCTTTGGCATGTGGAAAGCCACTTTTTCTAGCATCATTTATTAAAATGGCTACATTTTTTCCAGTGCACACATTTGGCCCCTTTGTCAAAGAGAAGGTAGTTCAGTGTGTTTGCAGTTGTGTCTGCATCTTTTAATCTGTTCCATTGATCCTCAGGACTGTTTTCGTTGCTATTATGCTGATTTTGTCACAGTAGCTTTGTAGTATAATTTCAAGTCTGGGACTGTGATGCCTTCTACCTTATCTTTGCCATTCTAGGCCACTTCTGGTTCCAGATTAACTTTAGGAATGTTTTTTCTAGATCTGTTAGGTATAGTAATGGTATTTTGATTGGGATTGCATTAAAACTGTATAACAGCTTTGGGAGTATATTCATTTTCACAATGTTCATTCTTCCTATCTATGAACAAAGAATATCTTTCCATTTTCTGAAATCCTCTTTGATCTCTTTTTTCAGAGTAGTATAATTTTCTTTTCTTTTCTTTTTCTTTTTTGCCTTTTTGCGACAGGGTCTCCCTATGTAGTTCAGGCTGGCCTTGAGCTCACTTTGTAGCCCAGGCTGGTCTCGAACTTGCAGTAATTCTCTTGCTTCTCATATTAGTTCAGTTTATATTTCTTTAACATTCCAGTTCCAGGCATTAGTAAATACATGATGGACAGAAATTGAGTGAGTATGTGTTTATTCATTTAATAAATGGAAAGAACCTCACCAGGATAATTTTAGTAAAATAAATTTCCAAATTGTTGCCTATTACAGTTAAACTCATACAATTTGTCTCATCCTTACAGATAGTGTTTAATTATAGCCCACAAATTCCTAGAGAAGTGAGACTATTAGGATGGAGGTCTAGGTACATCAATACCATTTCTTATGTACATTTTTATATTTATCTTTCAAAATTTATGATTATTTTATTTTATTTTGATTGGCTTTTATAAATGATGCATATTAAAAGAGGTTTAGTGTGATATTTCTGCATATGCACTGATCAAATCCAGCCTTTTATTATGTACCCTTTCTTTCACCCTGCACCCTTCCAAATCTATAGTAACCACTATTCTACCTTCAGGTTTACTTTATTTGATATCCACATATGAAATAGAGTAAAGAGTACTTGTCCTTATATGTATGACATTTTACTTAACTTATTTTACTTAAGTCCTTCAATTCCATCCATTATGCTACAAATTGTAAAATTTCATTCTTCTTATGGCTGAATCCTATTCCACAGCATATGTATACTGCATGTGTTTTCTTAATCTGTTGATGGTAACCTAGGCTGATTTCATATCATAGCCATTTTGAGTAGTGCAGCCATAAACGTGGGATCGTTGGCATCCCTCCGCACGTGTACCCAGAAGTAGGACAGCTGAATCAGACCATAGATTCACTGTCCAATTTTTGAGGATCCTCCATACTGGTCTCCATAATGGCTTTGATAATTTATATTCGTATCATAAGAACACTTTCTTTTCCTTCAGATATATTTGATGGACAAAATCCTGGCACATGAAATAGTACTTTAATCTATATTAATCACTTTGAACTTCCCTTTGCCTAATGTGCTATGCCAGTTGCCAGGCTCTGACAAATTCACAACTTCTGCCAAGTGGTGACACAACAGTTTTACCAAGCCCCCTTTTGGCTTTCACTTTCATCCTCTGTCTACCTGTCTCTAGTCTCCTTCTCTGTGACTTTCCTTCTACTCTTCTTCCTGTACTCCTTTCTCTTCCCCCTTCTTTGATGTCAAGTACCTCATGACTAGTCACCTATACAGACTGAAAGGATTAAGAATACATTGGTGATAAGTATCAACCTAATGTTTACTAAAATAAAATTCTCAATGAAATCATGCTGGATTTATTTCCTACTTCTGTGACCATAGCTATGTGAACTTAGACATATCACCTATATACAAACACATGGTTATCTCATCAGGGACACCTGCTTCGTCATGAGGCACTGCAAAGCACATTTGATATAAGGCAAGTGTTCATTTATGATGAGATATCCATCATAAGTTTCCTTAGACAACTGTCCACAGGATCAACTGATACAGAGACCAGATATTTCGATAGAAAAATGTCTGAAAGCCTAGAGCTTCTTATTCCTGAGTGTATATCTAGCCTTTTAGAGACTTCAGAGAATAGAATATAGAAAGACTTTAAACCTACTATGTGTCTGGTACTTCCTGTGTAATTTTGCATATTTTTCACACTTGAAGCTCAGAGAAATTCTTTAAGGTGGCTTTTATTATCATCTTTTTTCCCAAAAGGTAAAGGCAAACCTCTGAGAACTAAAATAGCTCATGATGTGAGATTTCAATGCTTATAAGTGCCAGACAGAAGCCTAGATAGGTCTGTCTCCAAATGTGTTTTATTTTTCCAAAAAAAAATCTGACATTGGGTGTATACTAAGGTTATCATTCCTGAAGTAGGTTCTACAGGATGTTAAGGGGGTTACAGTGTGGAGACAATTTTGTGATGAACTTAGTTTTGAAAATAGTAGACTATACAAACAGAATATGTTCTTCCTTTGTAAGACTGATTAGAATCTTGAATGACTGAATGCAGTTAACTCTAAATCTCCCTAAGTGGAGGAAACTACTGTATTTGTTTTTTTCTATAAAATATTCTAGAAACCCTGATTTAAAGAAATGGATCTATAAGTACATATCCATCTGTTCTACTAAAGAATTCAGTATTTCAATATATTCTACATTACTCAACCAAAGAACCTAGGATCAAATCTGTTCTTTGGGTGCCTATACAGAACCTATTACTAAATCTTGTAAGACTCATGGAGCATCCTCAGCAAATATTATTCTGTTGTTTAATGAAGGCAGATCTACACAAAACATGCATTTTTCAGTAGCATTTTCTCCCAGTTTATTGTGCAGAGCATGGCTCCTAGGTACCAGAGCCCCAGACATCCAGCTGCTGTAAATCACCTGAGAAAGGTGATCATTAAATAGATTAAAATGCATAGAAATTACCTAAATGTGGACCATTAGATTAAATGAAGCAGCTACACTATAATGCCCTGATGGCTCCAGGCACTTTATTTGGATTATAACTGTACCAGTGTTGTGCAAATCACATGATTAAGGAGAATATTACATATCTTACTCCCCATCCCCCTTCCGCTAAAGGTTTGCAATTGAAATTCCTCCAAGGCTTAATAAACAGTTACCTCCAAGAAGGCACTTTGAAACTGACTTTCTAGACCAATCTGCATTTCGATGTGGTTCAGAGCAAAACCTTATCTCTGCATGGCATGTTTGCAGGAATAACAATGTTTAAATAATGTCTGAAATGGAGCATAAAAATCCTTTGTAACTCAAATGGACATATTGAGAAATCTTAAGCTTCAGCTCACATTACCTTTTTGATATTTCTTTCAAAGACTGACAGTAAGACATCATCGTTTCCAGAAAGTAAATCTCCAGGAGACCTGTGCATATTTTTGATGTAGTTCTCTCTTGCAGACTCTCCTCATAATGCTAATAAATGCCAATTTAGGGAGCAAGAGTGGTTAGAGTTCTAAATTTTTCATTAAATTCTATATGAAATTGAAGTTTCTGTCTATTTCTGTCTAACCTGATCACTGTGAAAGGAGAGAGAAAAATCAGTGTGTGTGTATATCAACAAAAAAATACCTCTTAATTGGAGTCATTTAGGAAACTCTGGCTAAGATTTTCTTGGACAGAAAAAGCAACCAGCCAAGGTATTTTCTTCTCCCTTATGTCAAGTGCATTTTTATTCTATTAGATCATTTTATTTTATTGAGGCCGGGAGGAAGAAAGCGACGGCAGCTCATATTGGTGGAGTGTGTTTTGTGCCAAAGAGCGGTGATGGGGATTTTCTAATTTACCAGAGCTCATGGCATTTAATCCTCTCAACGGCCTGCCAAGGCAGACACTATTGACTCATCTATCGATTAGTAAAACTAAAAATTGAAAGGATTAACTGAGAAGCCATCATGGAAGACTTAGATTTTGAATGTATTTCTATCTTGAGCAAGTCCATGCTCTTCCCACATTTCGCTGTTTTGTTGAACCCCACACACGTGCCAACACAAAGCATCCACATTATTCCAAGTCTTAAAGCACTGTGACAGCTATTTAGAAGGTGCCTTGGTTGCAGATGTTAGAAAATGCTGTATTGACTAGGCCTAGATCCCTTTTCAAACTTGAATAAAAATGGGGAAAAAAGCAACTATTTACAAAATACTTAGTTGTATCAGGCACTCTGCTAATCATTTTACATACGTATTTAATCCTCTTTGCAAACCTATGACATGGGCGCTGTTATTTCCAGCTTAGATGTAACAGGGTAGTCTCAGAGATTCACGCTTAAAAGTCATAGAGGTAATAAAAAAGTAAATCTATGATTAGAACTAGGATGCCCAAACCAGAGTCAACTGCAGGAGAATATTGTGCTGTTTAAATGCTGTATAGTAAAAGCACATTGGTTGTCTGTTGGTGGGTTGGTTGTTCTACTTATTTTTTTAAGCAATATTATTGAGATACTTAGCTTGCAATAAGAAAACCATTTTTTTATTTTAAAGAGAAAAGAGCAAAACAAAATAATAAAAACAGAGACAAAAACAAAACAACAAAAACCATTTTAACATATAACCATTTTAACATATAAATTTTAATATATTTAGTAAATGCCCTAGCCCAGGTACCATAAGCACAGATTCATTTTGAAAATTGTGTATGTCTCTGAAAAGAAACCCACATTTATTCTTTGGCAATCACTAATCTAAGTTCTATCACTACTGGTTTTCCTTTTCTGATAAGTAGGCACATATAAAATATGATCATCTGTGAGTGACTCTTTTCTAAGGATAAAGTTTTCATGATTCACTCATGTTACAGCACGTATCAGTAATTCATTGTTTTTATTGCCAAATAACAACACTGTATGGTTGTGCCACATTCTATGAATTCAAAGTTCAGTTGATGTGTATTTGGGTTGTTCCATTTTTTTACTGCTATTTTTAATAATGGTATGTATATTACTTCACAAGTTTTTATTTGAATGTGTATTTTCAGTTCTCTTAGGTATATACTAAGGATGTAACTGAGGAATCATATGATAATTCTGTGATTGACATTTCTGAGAACCTCTAAGCTATTTCCCAGATTGACTAAACTATTTCCCACTCCCACCAGCACTGGATGAGTTCATCTTTTTCCACCTTCTCACTAACACTTGTTATTGTTTAATAGTTTCATGTTAGGTATCCTAGTGAATATAAAATGGTGTTTGATTGTAACTTTGATTTGCATTTTGCTAGTGACTAAGAGTCCAAATCATCTTTCCGTAGGTTCCTTAATCTTTTGGATAACTTTTGGGAAAAATGACTATTCAAAATTTTAGTCCATTTTTTCTCTTAGGTTGTGTTTTGTGAATAAATCTGATATTGTCTCTTTACTTCTTTAATATTTGTAGCACAATAATTTTTATATTGATCTCACTTATCTAATTTTACTTGTGCTTTTTTGTCATATCTAAGAAGTCACTATTTACTCCAAGGTCATGGAGAACTCTTTCTGTACTGGCTCCTGAAATTTTTATAATTTTAGTTTTTAATTGAAATCTGTGATGCATTTTGCACTAAATTTTGTGGATAGAGTGAAGGGGGAATCTAACTTCACTCTTTTGCAAGTACATATCCAGTTTTCTTAGAATCATTTGTTGAAAAGATATAACAGAGTCTTGGATTGACTTCTTCATTTAGAAGCAGTAGGAGCTTGAATAAATTACCCTCAGTTTCCTCATCTATGAGGTCACTGACAAACTTACCTTACAATGATAATATCTTGAAGAGATAAACGTTTTGAAAGTGAAGACCTTGCTCTATTCTCACAACATGGTCAATATTTAGTGTATAACCAGTGTCTCACACCTTCAGGACATTTTACTGAAACCAAATGATTAAATCCAACACTGGGGGTTAAAACAAATAAAAAGTAATTTTATAAATTTAGTCACTTGAGACCCTGATAAGAGCCCATTCTTCAGCTGTTACTCAGAAGGCATAAACATACAGAAGTTATGGAATATCAGACATTTGAGAATTAAGACATTTCAGTAGATTCCCACGTGATGGATGGCATTGCTATCCAATTTGCAGTTAAAGAATTCCAACTCTCTGTCCTAAAAGTGTACCAGAATTTTTGGAGGAGCATGAAGACTCTCATATTTGTATTATATTTCTTCCCTAGGATCTAATTATTTTGAGTATATAGTTTTGTGTCATTTTCTCTTTCTATTTGCTGGGGGAGTTTTTCATATGGTTTCTAAAAGTTAAGCTGTACCTTTTTATTTTGCTTACAAAATGATGGGTTCTCCTGGCTATCAAAATGAATAGACTGCACCATTCTTAGAAAAGATGTGTAAGCCAGAAGTATTTATCCAAAAGCACAGAACTGTAAGTGTATTGATCACTCCAGGCCTTGGGATGGAGTACTGGATACAGCCTCATGGCCTCTCTTGGGAGCAGAAGCTTTCTTATACAAGCTGAGAAAGGCATGTTTGGCTTGATATATACGTGGGAGAAAAATTTCCTTCCTTGGCAACTGCTCATTTCACCGCCTTGGACACTTCTTTAGACCCAAACAAATATTTCTCGTATGTTGTCATTCTCTCCCTGTCTCATGAGGTTTTACCAGCAAAACATAATTGTCTATCTTTCTCTGTAGTTACCCTTACCCATGCTCATGCTTAAATGAAGCCTACGTCATGCCTATGTGGGAGTTTCTCAATTTCTCTAGAAAAAAAAAGAGCCGAAAGACTCATGTTCTTCTAAAAGTTTGAAAGCACAAGATCCTGAGACCAATTCCCGGTACCAAAAAATAAAAATAAAAATAAAAGTTTCGATGATGGTGACTATTTTGAAGGTCCACACAGGCACTAGCATGTGTGGAAGAGGGGAGTTTGACATCTTCTTCATCCTTTTGCTTGATAATCTCAGAGATGACACTGAAAGATCCATTGACTTTCTGTTGTTCCTGCTAACTGAGAAAGGAGTCTACCAAATCCTCTTGTTTCTTTTCACTTCAGAGAAGCTCTTTCTGGCTGCTGGATTTCTGCAGAGATGGACTTCATTATTGTTTGCACAAAACTTTATGATTTCTTTTTCTTTTTTCTGTTCTCTGCTGCTATACCCAACTGTGTCATTTATAAAGACTGGAAGTTGGTTTGGCTCACAATTATGAAACTGAGAAGACCACTAGCATGATGCTGGCATCTACTCAGCATCTGAAGAGGACCTTTTGCGGCATCATACCATGGCAGAGTGCATCAATGCCAAGAGAGGCAAGGCATGAGAGCTCTTATTCTAAAGCCACCAATGCCCTCATGGTGGCCTCACCATCACGACTTCACAAACCTAAGTACTTCCCAAAGACTTCACCTGCAAACCACAGCTGTGTAAGTATTTGGGGATTCAATTTCCCACACGTGAATTTTGGGATTCACATTCAAACCGTAACATCTACTAATATGAAAATGTTTGGAATATTTTTTCAATATGCAGACATTTCCCACTTTCAAACCTTCGAAATATGACTCTTGCTTCCTAGAATTGTGTACCTTCTCTGCTCTCCAAAAAGCAAATCCATCCTAGTCTCCTCATGAAAAGGAGATCAAATGCAAAGTATTTCAGAGAGCCTTCCCTGAACACTATGTGCAACCAGTTTTTCTTGTTTTAGTGCTTACATAATGTTCTATACTTATATTTACTCTTTGTGTAGCAATACCTTTGCTATATCTCTGTCTTTCATCCTATGCTACAGTTTTTGACAGCATAGCCAGCTTATTGGCTTCTCATTTAGCAGCATCTATTACTGGGCACAGAGTCATAGCTGATGAATATTATTAATTTGATTTAGATCTAAAGGAAAGACATCAGGAGTTTGTGACACCATTTATTAATTTAGAAAAAGAAATCCACTGAGATGAATTAACACAACCCTCTGAAAAATTCCTTCTGGTGATGCTTCCATGTTCTAGAAGGCTGCTCACATCTTGCACTTGTGTAGCTGCCCAGCACACCAGCCCCTTAGGAACAATGCTCACCGGTAAGAAATTTAGCCTTCCTATCTCTGTCGAGTCCTCTGGCAGAAACAACAATTTCACCAGTTATTGGACCTGAAGAAAAGGGGGAAAGTATATAAGCAGAGGAGGAGAGAGGAAGACCTTTCACAACTGATCAACATGCGAGCCCTGCTACCTCATTTACTTTACAAAAAGGACCACAGATTCCTATATTTTTATGAGTTGGGACTCACAACAAGCTCCCTGGTTCCTCTCTGCTAGGCTCTGCTCTTGTAGCCTGTGGACATGTTTCTCGTCAACCAGTTGGTTTTTCAGGATCATCCTTTTCCTTTTCTTAAACTATCAGCTGGGGTCTTTTCATTGCCAATGGCCACTGCAGTGGTGCCAAATGAATGTTTCCTCATAGGGCACTGAGCCTAATCCCCCTTAATCAGTACGGAGCACAAAATCAAAGAAGTACATCTGCAGACTTCCTTTGAAGCAGATCACCCCATTAGGAATGAATTAACATCTAATCTGCAAGAAATCACGCCTAATAATTTTTAGATTTGTTTACTTTTCAGAATCATATCTCTCACAACATTTTCAGTAGAAAAGTGATGGGGCTCTTGCTGGAAGCACCTAAAAGAACATCTTATTATGTTCTTATAATTATTACTCAAACCAAGTCCTTCCCACTCAGCTTTATGCAATATTAATAACAATAATAATAACAGTGACAATGAATAAGATAAAATTAAATTAGAGATCTGAACAAAATTGAAGAAAAAAGACTTTTCAGCCAAGTCTATATAAATAGAATGTAGCTGACTATCTTCCAGGAATATTTTTCTCCTGCCAAGTTCTAATCAGTTTTATATCACCTCATCCCCTCCCAACATGCAGCTTGAAGGGCTAGAGCAGCAAAGCTTTCAAAACAATCCCTGGACCTCTGTGGTCCTTTGCCAGAACTCCCCTGGGGTCTTTCTCTTCAATGTCAGCCATCCATTGCATTCTTTTAAACAATATTTTTTTACACTGAGTCTGGAGCCAAAACATGACAGAATAAAGGAAAATGTCAGATGCAGAAAGATTGGGCCAGATCAATCTAGGCTTGGATTAAAAACAGAGATGCTATGGATTTTTCTGAGCTATTCATCCTGTTCAAAATATCTTTCCATCCTGTAAGGAGTCCTGTTGTAGTTTTCCTCACAAAGAATAGTGGCACAGATATTATCTGTCTTTTCTTTCTAGAACTGAGAATACCAAGGATATGTCTATGATGTACAGCAGGGCTGCAAGTGGTAGCTTGTACCACTTCTGCTCAAAGACAAATCACAGGGTCTTCAAGGATCCCAAACCCTGGCTCCTGCCCTGAAACAAGTCTGTAATCTCAGAGCACTCTATGTGACTAAACTTAAAGGTGATCTGTAACAGCTATCCTTTCCTTTCTCATCCTTACTTAGAGTGGTAGTAGCTGCTTGAGAGCTGAGGTGAAATTGTCACACCAGGACATTCTGTTGCCCACCTTGTGGCACTCAGCCTTGACACTGTCCTGGGCTGTGTTTGCAGAGTCTCTTTCCGGTTACCATTGGAGGTTAGACTCACTAACCAGTGACAGCGTTCTTCCAGATTTCTTACTCTGTCCTAGAAAATTTAGATAATAATTCAGGGTCTTAATTAAAAGTCAGTAGTGTTCCCATACACTGGCATAACTAGGGACCTTGACAAGAGTGCATCTCTCTATGTCATACTGACTCTCTAAATTGCAGGATCCCAGAATACATTTTCAAGAAAAATCTCTCTTCTTTTCTCCCTTCAAGACAGATGAAAAGCACTTGCCTCATCCCTATTTTTCTTATGGTAACCAGAAGTGTGTGTAGTGCATCCAGTAGCTATAACAACCCTCTTGCTTGCTTCCCCACTTTGCCCCACCCAGAACAGACTGGGGCAAACTGCCTCTTGCCTTACTTCCCGCTTGCCATCTGTGAGTTGACTTCAAAGCTGCTCTTCAGACTACTCTGACAGAAGATGCAGTTTGGACATTAGCCATGGTGATCCTTCTTCCATTCCCACCACTTCAGCTGCTGAAGGAACAGCTGAAGAATCACCATAACATGGTTCAATCAAGAAGGGAGGAATCGGGGCCCATAATTAACATCCAAAGCCTCACTGAGCTCTGATGAACACAGCTAGCTGTCCTGAAGATTCCCTAGTTTCAGCCCCATTCATTTTCCCAGACATGCAGGGGTTGTCAATCAAATAGTTTATGTCACACTCTCCTCTCTGATTTGCTGCCATGACAGCTGCAGATGTTCTAGAGTTTCTCACCCACTTGAACCAATCACAGACTTGTACATAGACAATGCCAGCAGGCCCACATGTAAACCAGTTCCAAGCTTAGACTTGGACCATCACAGACTTGCAGCTTCTGTATAAGCAGCACCTCCCTCACACCTCTGGGGTTAGTCTAGGAGGACTCCCTCTGGTGTACTGACCCCTCTGTGCTGCTGCACAAATCCTGTTAAAATGAAGATTTCAGTGTTAAAATGAAGATTATAGTGTTCCTGTAAAATCTGCTTGTGACTTACGTCTCAGATAGTATGGGCTTAGAAAATCCTATAAATCTAATCAAGTTGTGATTAAAGCGGTTACTTTAAAAGAGATCTGTAAACACTAAAGGATGTTATCCCTGAGGAGCTCCAGAGACCAGTAGCGGGTGAGGATAATGACCAGTGGCATCCAGCAGCACAAACAGGCACTGAATACCGGTGACTGGCAATAGACACGACCAGCTGGCTATATAAATTGATAGCAAACTGCATTATCTGATATCACTGGGTGGCGTCGGAGTCTCTAGCAGAGCTACAGCTTGCCGACTCATGATTTCTGCTTGAATTGAGCAAAAGAGCCTTCATTTGTTCGGCAACAGCTTGTTTTATTATAGTAAGCCCTCAAGTTTTAACTTGTAAAGATTATTTTTAAGAGCTTCTCTGGCATTCTTCGGGAACTCCTTATAAGTCCTATTGAAATCTGGACGTTTTTTGGAACACAGTGATATGACAGAATTTTCTAGTGAGATATTAGGATTGAAGGTCTCTGATTGTACACTCATTTTGGTGTGTGTGTGTGTGTGTGTGTGCGTGTGTGTTTGTGTGTGACAGAGAGACACACAGACAGAAAAAGAAAGAGATGAAGGAGGTAGATGAAGAAAGGGAAAGAGGAGGAGAAAAAAGAAGAAGAAGTGAAGGAGGAGCAGTTGGAGGAGGAAGAGATAAGATAGGAAAAAGGAACAGCCATAGTCTGCCAAAACCTTTGTAAATTTAGCTAAGGATCTATTGTCTCAGTGATTTGCATCTGGCTATATAATATCAATAACTTCTCTAATTTTTTTATTTTAAAGACAATAATAAAAAGAACAATAGCAAAATACCAACAATATAGACAAGAACAAAACAAAGCAAAAACAATAAAATGATACAGTGTTTCAGAACAAAACAATAGGAATTAACAGTGGTTGCTATATTACATATTGTTATCTTCAAAGAAGTTGCTCAGATTACCAGATGTAAGAATTTGGCACTTCAGCGAGTGCTGTTATTTTTGACCAAATTTCCCAGCAGCTTTGTCCTTGTGTAAAAAAGTCACCTCTCCCCACCCATGCACTTGAAAAGTGACTTCAGCCAAAATCAATATCCAAGTAGACAGAATATTTCACTGGTTATTTTTCATATTTTTTTTTCAAGAGCTCACCATGTTTTTGTTATTTTTACTACTGCCCCATAAAACCTGGATGTCAGAAATTACCAACTGAGATGCTTCTAAAATATTTTATCCCATAGAAGTCACCATTTTGTTTTCATCTCTAAGGATAAACATGTGGAGACTTGGCATTAAGATTCCTGCTAAGCCCATCTTTTCAACAAAGATTATGATTTATTTTTTCCATTTTCCTCCCTCCCTCTTTTCTTCCTTCCTTGGTCCTTCTTTGACTCCTTCCTTTCTTCCTACTTTGACTCCTTCCTTCTTTCCTTCACTTTTTCTTCTTCCTTCTGTCTGCCCCCTCCCTCTTTCCTACCCTCTATTCTTTCTTCCCTCCTCACTTACCTGATAGTTACTTTGGCCAAGACATTTTTAGTGACCTTTATTTTTCTCAGGTAAACATGACATATGTGAGGGCTCAGGGTGCTGAAATATTTACTGCCACTTAAAACCATAAATTTCTGTGTTTATTTCAAATGCCTCTCTCTCTTTCTCTGTGTGTGTCTCTCTCTCCGGGACTGAATCCTTTATCACTCTAACATACATTATATTGATGTTTTGTAACTATTTGGTTCCACCTCTACCTTTTACCTGTGGCTTTAATACATTTTCATTATAATGTGTCTGGTCATAATTTTATTTTTTGTTGTTTGTTTTTCTTTTAATAGAGGTTGAACCAAGGGATTTCCAGTGACCTATCTCCTAAACTCTTTTCATTTTGAGACAGGATGTGGAGGAGTCAGTAATTGCCCGGACTGAGCTTGAACTTGAAATCCTTCTGCCTCAGCCTTCCAGAGTCCTGGGATTACTGGGGTGCATCCCTGAGCCAGGCTCATGATTTTGTTTTGTTTTGTTTCTTCTTTTCAAATAAAAAACCACGGGGCTGGGGATTTAGCTCAGCGGCAAAAGCGCCTGCCTGGCAAGCGCAAGGTCGTGAGTTCGGTTCCTGGTACCGGAGAAAAACTGAAAAAAAAAAAAAAAAAAAAAAAAAAAAAACCACAAATTTTTAGCTGTTTAGAGCTTTCTAAGTTTCTTAGACCTGTAAACTTATATTTTTAAACAAAAGTTACCAACCATTATTATTTCAAATATTTTTGGTGTAACAATTCTCTATTTGCCTTCTACAACTATAGTGAGCTACATATTAGACATATTGAATTTTTCCTAAGTTTCTAAAGTCTTGTTCTTCCCCTACTCAATCTTTTCCTCTAAATTCTTCAGTGCGAATAAGTTTGTCGACTTTTCTTTAAATACCCTGGTTTAGTTTCTGTCACCTCTAGTCTGCTATTGAGGTTATCTAGTATATTTTTTCTTTCAGATACTGTATTTTTCCATTCTAGAATTCACATTTCATCCTGTCTTTTCAATTTTTATCTTTTTGAGGATCTTTTATTTTTCCATATAACACTACAGTAAAGCCTTTGATAATTCTGGCATCTATGTTCTCTTCAGAAGTGGTGTTCATTATGATATCCCCCTTATGAGGGGTCAGCACACTTTTTCTGTCAAAGGCCATCTAGTAATTGTTCTGTGGACCCTGGTGACGCTATTGTTACTACTCAACTCTGCTACGGCTGAGTTAGAGTGCTAAGGATAATATACAAGTGAAAGGGCATGGTTGTTTTCCAGTAAAACTTAATCATCAACACTGAAATTAAATTGCATAAAGTTTAAACATTTTACAACTATTATTCTGATTTCATCAACCATATATATATGTGCTGCCAAAGTCAGCACTCATCAACCATATATAGATGGAAGAACTATTCTTGTGAAGCAGTTCAAATCAGATAGTGGACCAAGACTGGTCCATAGACCATATTGTACCAATTCTTGCCCTTGAGATTGCTCATATTGTCCTGATTCCTTTTATGTCTGTTCATTTTTGTTTGTTTCATTATCAAGTGAATATGATGATGTGTGACTCTGGTTATTTTGAAAATCTTCTGAAGGACATTTAATAAATTTTTTGTTTTAACAAGCTGGGTTAATTACAGATCACAGTTTGTCTTGTCTGTATGGACCGAGGTTCCAATATTGGTTTAGACGCTATAGTCTTTACTTTTCTGCTTGCATGTGTCCAATCCACACAAGCACCACTCAGAAATTAAATTAAATTGATGATACAAGACTCGAGCTTTTAGTGTAATTCAGTTCTCAAAGCCTTTGCTATGCATCCTTGTTCTAGTCTGTGTATGTGCAGCCTGGTAATGAATTTGACATTTTAGTGAAGCTAAGGATTGAGTGCAGGGCCTTGTACATGCTAGGCAAGTGCTGCAGCACTGAGGTATATGCCTAGCTTTGACCTTGAGGTTTCTCAAGGATAATTGGCAGAATTGGGAGTATCTTTTGCCAGTTTTCTCTTCTCCAAGATTATTTTTTATTCTCTGGTTCTCAAGAATTCTGTTTTTTTGACCAGAAAAAAGTGTTTTCCTTAGAGTTTATCTTCTTTTCACTATTTCTGTACACTTGGGGCAGACCATTGGGAAAATCCATGGTAGAAAAATAGAGAAACCCATACTGTGGCTTTCCTCTCACTCATTTGGACACAGGTCACCTGACTGTAGAGATGGATATTTCCTTTTAGTCTTTCATCACCCACATCTGTGCACTGCCATTCTTATCACACGTCAATAAAGGCTGGCCTCTGAGCACAGCCAGGAGAGAAAAGAGATGGAAGAAAAAGTGGTTCACTGCCTCACAGCAGCCCCTTTTCTGGTTAGAGAGAGCTTTTACTTTCTACATCTTCTGAGCAGTTTTGTTCTTGGGAGAAAAAGTAGGTAAGCAATTTAGTACTATATTAGTTATTTCTTAAATTCTGATTCCCTTCTCAATTCATTCCATAAAGTGTCACTCTTCAGAAACCTCAGAATTACTTTTTACATTCTGTCTATAGATTGTTTTCAGGGCCGGGGATATAGCTCAGTGGCATAAGTCCCTAACTGGCAAATGCAAAGTCCTGAGTTCTATTTCCAGTACCAAAAAAACCCCCAAAACAAAAAAACATAAGATTTTTTTCCATTCTAATCAGTACAAGAGTTAGGATACTGTAAGCTTTCTCCATTCTGACTGGACTGGAAGTCCTGACCTCTTAAAGAATCCAGAGCACATGTTCCTGGCATGGGAGTGACTTGTACAAGGTGACAAAATAAGATCCTAGAAGAGGTAGTAATAAAACCTAGAGTTCTTGGGTTTTTGACTGCTTCCTTTTGGAAGCAAATATGACAGTTTTTACTTGCAGAAGGTAGAAGGCTGGTGAACCCCCGTGAATGGTGAACTTCTTCCCTCTAAGTTACTCAAAATGCTCACTGCACTCATATAGCCAAGTCCCAGTTACACTTGGGCTCCTTGTACCCTTGGGTTGAATCCTACTAAAATTATGTGACAGAATTATGTAAAATTTCAGTTAGTACATAATGAGCTGATGTGGGAAACACCTTTATGTCAGTGAGGGTGAATATTTGTTTTTATATGTGTATCTGAGAATATGCTTGTGGCTATTTATACACGTGTATTTATGTTTCCATGCATGTGCCATATGTGTGTGTTAAGATTCTGAGTGGAATTTAAAAGACTAAGTTGTCAAATCCCAATTTGGCAGATGAAAAAATGCTGACATTGAGATCATTTAAATAATTGCTTGGTTAAGATAGTTATACAGCTAGTTTCTCTTAGTTCATTGACAAAAAGATTTGAGCTAATATTGTTTGGACAGGATTTTATGCCTATATCTTGTACTCTGGATAACTACTAAGAAGATAACAATATGCAACATATTTATTATTATTACTCTCCTACTAGTATGTTTTCCACTTTGTTTTGTTATTTATTTTTTCTCTTTAAAATAAAAAAGTCTTCCCCCAAATGTTGTGACAGGTAACCAATTGCATTGCTTATGTTAATCTGGAGGAAATTGTATCTACTATGAGTATAGAAAGATTTAAGGTAAATCAGTGATGACAACATACCAGTATGGTTTCAGGTTTAAATGCTCTTACTAAGGTATCACTAAAACTAGACATTTTCTCCATCTCACTAGAGTGTAATGCTGAGTCTCTTTCCCTTTCATCTATGCTAACTTTCTTCTACAATATCTGATTTTCCTCTGCCATGTCCACAGAATTTTGTCCACAAGTATATATTTATATTCTTGCATTAGGTCTATAAAACACAATGTAGAAATGAAATTCCTCCCAGGCAATGGAAAATGATGGAGAAAATTAGGATCTAGCTTGAGTTCTCCAGGAGTCAAATGCTGGTACAAGTCTAACTAGAATAATACTGAAAAGCCATGCCAGACTATCTCCAGTCACACTCCTGCAGTGCACCCTGGGTTTCTACTTTTCATGGGTGAGGCATTGATTGACAATCCCTTTCCAGCTGCACTGAACCTGTCTAATTTACAATAATTTTTATTGCAAAGGGACTCTGATTTATCCAACAGAGTATTTGGGGGGAAAAGAATATTTTAGTAGCTTTGCTTTAAGAAAATCACTCAGGCAGATGAAGGTTTTGTGCAGGCCACCTCTGCATCTCAGTACTAGGTGGGACACTTAATAAACTTAATTTATTTTAATGGTTTTTTTTTTTTGTATCAGAAACTGAACTCAGGACCTTGCACTTGCTAGGCAGGCACTTGTGCTGCTGACCTATAACCCCAGCCCTTATAATTGTAATCTATTTTTTTTTTTTTTTTTGGTACTGGGAATCAAACATAGGTCCTTGTGCTTGCCAAGTGGGGACTTATGCTACTGAGCTATATCCCTGCTTTAATGTTCAATTTGATGAACAAGTGTAAATATTACTATTACCACACAATGGAGATAATCAAAATTCAAGGAAGTAAGCTGAAATTAAACTAATACTCATTAGCTTCTGGAAGATGTTGTTTGTTGTATTTTCAACATGATAAACTACTCAAAATGTTTGATTGTAAATAATTAATTTGTACATGATTTTGTGTTTTAAGGTGGGCTTAAATGCTCCTGGGCTCTCTTGGGGGTCACACATGTCATGCACATTTATCAGGTGGCCCAAACGGGGATACTTGTAGGATAAAGAATTTGCATGTCTCATGGGCTGGGTTGTCAGCTAGGGTTGGTGTCTGTCCTTTTTAACAGGATAAACTTAGCTTTCTAACATGATGGTCATGGAATTCCAAGAGTCCAACCTTGTTTGCAATTGCTCATCAAACTTTTCATTTTCATTAGCTTCATCATATTGACCAAATAATTTTACATTATCAAACTTAATCAGTCAGGCAAGCATAGAAGGAAAATAATGTTCATAATATACAGATTTCAGGAAATGTCATTTATTGAGTCATTAATGCAATAATCTGTATAATTTTTTAAAATATCTAGGCCTTCCTGATTCAAAAGTCTTTATTATTAAAGATATCTTATTGCTTTAAGATTTATTATATGATTTCTTTGTCTATCCAATCATCAACAACAGTAAGATGATGATGTAAAACATATACACACTCACAGGCAAATGTCCGCATGCATTATGCAGATTCCTTCATAGGCAAGTATAAATACAAATAACTAAAGCCAAAAAGCAAACAAGCAAACAAATCTAGAAACACACACACACACACACACACACACACACACACACACACACACACACACAAAATGCACAAGCATGGTAATATATTAAAAGCATAGAGTTGCTGATTAAAAGAGTTTCCAAAGCCTAAAATTGAAAAAATATGAGCAACCAAATAAGCAAAGGAGTATTACGTTATAACATAAAAATAAAATAAATATCCATGGGTTTATATGGAATTTAGTAAATGATTGTACAATAGGTAAATGGAGAAGAATAAGTCTCCCATCTAGAAAATATTCTCAATATTTTAGGTAGATATTCTAGCCTATAAGAAATGGATCATGACTTCCTACATGTGAGCTATACACAGTGACTTCATTCTAAAGAGTATGGCTGGGGATATAGCTCAGCAGCACAAGTACCTGCCCCACAAGCATGAAGTCATGAGTTCAATTCCTGGTACCAAAAAATAAAAAAGGAAAAAAATTAAAGACAAAATATAAAACAAAACAAAAAACCGGTAGGGAATGGTGGGGCAAGCTTGTAATCCCAGCACTTGGGAGGCTGAGGCAGGAGGATTGTTGTGAGTTTGAGACCAGCCTGGGCTACAAAGTGAGCTTCAAGGGCAGCCGGAATTGCATAGTGGGACCCTGTCTCAAAAAGACAAAAAAAAAAAAAAAGACAAAAAAATAGAGTATGGTATGAGAAAAGATGGCACTGTACTGCCTCAGCCAGGTAATCAAGGTCACCATCAGCAGTCATAAATTGGGTCATGTTAATGGTAACTTGCGTATGATGTAATGAAATAGCACTTTGTTTTGTGTTCTTCCTCTCCCAAAACCGTAACAGTAGGAAGCCCATGAAAAAATCATTGCACAAGTCTCATTTGCACAATGTTTAGCAAAGGCTTTGAGACAATCACAATCAAAGAAATTGTAAGATACTGACACAGCTCAGACGCAGTGCATGACTAAAGAGAACAGTATAAAAGGGGGCATTGAGGAAGACAATATTTTGGTTTTTATTTGTTATTCTCTAATGGTTTGATCAATCTTGCATTCTTGCATCTGCTAATGTGACCAACTTCGTTGAAGATAAAAATATGTAATATAACAACCACTGTTAATTCCTATCATTCCGTTCTGAAACCCTGTATCATTCTAATTGTTTTTGCTTTCCTTTTTTTTTTTTTTTTTCTGTTGTTGGCATTTTGCTATTGTTTTTTTTTATTCTTTTCAAAACAAAAAAATTTTTAAAAATTAATAAAGGAAAAAGGAAAAAAAGTAAGAGGACTTCAGGGAACAACTGCAGAGTTCTGAACACAGTATGAACTTTAATTAATACTACACTAATGTTTATCCACTTATTACAACATGTGTATCATAATATTGTAAGATAGTAGCTGAGGTCTGCATTACATCATAATTGCATTTCATTGTATTATATGTACAATATTGCAATTTTCTGTAAATCTAAAACTATTGAGAAAATGAAATCCATTAAAAAAACAAATTCACAGGAGAAAAATATTTTCATTGTATATAGTAAACAAAGTGGTAATATTTTTAGCATATAAAAGTGTCAAGCAGTTGATTTTAAAAAAACATAGGTTGCAGCATATAAGTGTGCAAGGGGCAAGAACACAATTTATATTTAAAAATGAGAGTAAATATGCACATAGAAATCAAGATTTAACAACTCATAATAAAAATAGTAAAATGGTTTACCTTACTTACAACAAAAGTTGTTTTATTTATTTATTTATTTATTTGGTTTTTCTCCAGTACCAGGAACTGAACTGACGACCTAGCACTTGCCAGGCAGGTGCTTTGCCGCTGAGCTAAATCCCCAGCCCCAACAAAAGTTGTTTTAAAAATGATAACATTGTATATTTACTAGAAAACCCCCAAGAGTCATTCTTCAGCAAGGTTATTGGAGGTAAACTAGCAAAATCCACTTGCAAATTTATGTGATAATTTTTTCTTTAATATAAATATGATCCTTTTTTAATCTTTAAGATAATGCCATTCCTCTTAATCTTATATATATATACATATATATATATATAGTTTCAATGGAAAGATAATCATCAGAGAGTTATTTATAAATGTGTAAGCTTAGAAAGTTACATAAATGCGCCGAGGTAGAAGAATGGTTCAATAGTTTTAATTTATTTACTTGATGAAACAATATAGAGTAATTAAAATGATTTATAAGGGCATGTAATAAGAGAAAATAATTTGTTTTCAAAATTTATAAAATTGGCCAAAAGTAAAAGTTACTTCTATCATATTTTAGTGCTTACATTAAAAATGAGTAGAAATAGAAGACTGAATGAAAACACATGAACACCGTAGTAACTTTACAGCATTTGTGTTTTGATCCAGATGTTGGTTTTGTTGTTAAACTTTACTGAATTTCTATTTGTAAACCAAGCATTTTATAAGCAAGAATTACCCCCCAAAAAGAAGTTGAAAAAATGGTGAAAAAGAAGATATTGCAATATCTCCTAATATTACATGCTGCTATCAAGGCTTTAATATAGTTTGGTGAATATATATCACACTATAATTGAATACACATAAAATTTATAGAAGTAAACACTTGAAGAACTGATAAACTGAATGTATTCTATAAACCTGCTTTGTACAATAAAAAGGAAAAGCTGAGGTTGGGGTAGAAAAGCTTCAGCTCGGTGGTAGAGTTGTTGTCTAGCATGCATGAGGCTATGGATTTGATCCTGACTATTGCAAAACAAGACAAAAAAATAGTTGGAAAGCGGGTGGCCACATGACCACCAGTGAGCTCATCTGCAGGTCTGAGTGATCTCAACAGCGTGTACAGCAAATACAGAGAGATCTTGGGGAAATCATAAAAAGTACCTTAAAATACTTTATTTAGAAATTTTTAGGTGGTTTTTTAACTCATGGTTGGCAGTCCATGTGGTTCCCAATTATCATAAAATATAGCATTATAAACTGATTTCTTCCCTTGAGAGGGACATTTGCCTTGCACATTAATACATGCTATAGTATTCCTTGATCATCTCTTGTGAACTTAATGAACGTAAATGTGACCTCACAGCTAGATCCTGAATGTCTGAGCGGTTCCTTTTCTTGATGGATAGGTTGATTGATTAGCTTTGCACCTAGTTGAAGGCAAAGGGCTGGATCAGATGCTCTGCGAGGACCCTGCAGCGACAGCACTGATATGGGCTGCCAATCTCCATGCTGCCAAGGAGTGTCACTCACCAAGGAATCTTACCCTTTTTAAAGACATCAGTTGTCACTGGATCCCAGGCAGCAGCAGACAGTAGCGGCTGATAATTTTTTCTCTGTTCTGATAAGGTCTTCAAGATATTCAGAAACTCGTGTTCATGTACTGATGTATAGCCTTTCTAAGGAGAAGACCAAGTTGGTTTAGAGTGCCAAGGTTCAGTCTATAGATCACATTATTCTAGTTCAGATTTGAACTATTTTAGCTGACAGGGGAGACAGAGGCAACAGACTCCTTGGGGCAGAGTACTGGGTCAAAGTTAGCAACAGGGTGATGTCCACTCCAAAGGAAACAATTTTTTGAGGGGATTGAGTGAGTCTATTAATACCCTAGTTTGTCAAATATTTTTAAAATGAAGGTCTACTTTCTTATCCTTCTTGCAGAATGGTAGTGATGAGAAAAAGTTAAGTAGAAATATTGAGTAAACATTCTCCACCAAGCACCCACAGTCATTTTTAATACGAACAAATAGGGAAATATCATTTTTGTGCAGAAAATTCTTCTAGCATCTAAAACTCCGAGCAAGGATCTCATGGGGCCTCCCCCTCCTTCTACCCCTCTCATGGCTGGACAAACTCCATCCACCTTGCACAGACTTCCTGACCTTCCAGGAACACAATTCTTTCTGTCTCCGAGCTTTTGTTCAGAGCTCTCTCCATGTCGCCTTGACTGTCTAAGCCCCTTCTTTCTTCCCAATTCTTTTAAATATCAGTGTGTCAAGGAGCCAGCCTGACCCTCAGTCTAACAAACTTCCTCTTCTGAGAGGACAGTTATTTTCCTCCTTTGCACTTAGCCTTTGTTCCAAGTTTCAATTATGTGATCATCTGTGTGTGTCTGTGTTTAAAGTCCTACTCCCTCCCGCCACACCAGGTTGTCAGTTTCAGGGGATAGCAAAACAGCAGGTAGCTCATTATCAGAAAACATCCCCTAGGGAAGTAGCTCACCCTTACCTGGCATGCAATAAACATATGCGAATGGATGAGTGATCAGATGAGTAAATGGATGAATGAAATGATCAGCAATATTAATGTCTCTATGATTTTAATATCAAGGATGAGGATATTCTTGATGGGTATATTCCATTCCTTTTTCTACTTATGTATTTATTTATTTAAAATAGATATATGGTACTGGGGCTTGAACCTAGAGCTTTCTCATTGAACTGTATCTTCAGCCCTTTTTTTTATTACTTGAGACAGAGTCTCACTAAGTTGCTAAACTGCCCAGATTACACTTGATTTTGTTAGTTTCCTGCTCCAGCTTCCTAGAGTGGAAGATTGCATTTTTGGAGCTGGGGATGGAACCTAGGGCTTCATGCGTGCTACACAAATGCTCTACTGCTGAGCTCTCTCCCAAGCCCTCTCTCCTCCCCTGTCTGGATTTCTCCTTTGCAGTTTCTCCTTCGGTCCTATTACTCCTTTATCCCTGCTCAGCCTCTAGAGAAGCAGATCTGGGTGCCTTCTTACCCTTACCCCTCCACCCAGGGACGTAAGGAGTATCATACACTCCCTTTCTTCCGTCCTTCCCCACCACCAGAAATGTCTTTCTGGTTGCTGAATAAGATACAGTCAGCCACTCAGGCTGCGATTTCAGTTACTGATAAGGGCCAGGCCTCTCTGGCAGGCCTCTGTAGGAAGCGATGGGATAGGGATGGGGTGTGAAAAGGAAGTTTTTCCTGTCCTATTCAAATTGCCTTACAGAGATTCAAAGAATTTCCTGGGTAAGGTGAGAAATAGAATGCTCAGAATCAACCAAGAGGAAGCAGAGGCAGACAGGTCCAACATGGCACTCAGTTCAATTTATGTGGGGACTCACAGAGGAAAGCATGGCCCTGGGAAGCAGGAAGATGGGTTTGATTGCCACAATTTGGATCAGAAACAGGGGTATATATCTGAGTTAGGGTGACTTCATCTTGACTGGAACATAGTGGTTTGTTTTAAGATATCATCAAAGTGACACATCCCTGGAGCCTCTGTATGTTTGTAAACCTTCACACATGACTGTACTGGCTTTCCCTTTGAATAGTTTGCCGGGAAACTAAGCAGAAAAACTAGCTAGGTTTACGCAGCGGGAGGGACAATCACTGCGGTTATTACTAAAGACAGCCACAGTCATGTCAACCTGAATCCATACACATGACCAAATGGTTTTAAACAAATAAAATAGACAACCTGATACTATGCACCGTGTGATCTCATTATAGTAACAAAGAGAATCTATGTATACCTAGATAATGTCTGGCAGGATATATCCCTGGGAGTTTAATTAGGCTTATCTCTTCCCGGTAGAATTGGAGTACTGTAAAATTATAACTTTGTATATATCCTAATATCAAAAATTTCCATTATGCTTTGGAAAAATAAAATAGAAAGTTAAAAGCAAGTTCAAAGAATGAAAACAATGGCCTGTCTTGTAGACTATAATTTAATATGAGGTCCAGCTCTTTCTACACCTGCAAAAATACCTTCAGAACACCAACAGGTTCATCTGTGAGATTTGTAGGCACTATTGTCCTGGCTTCTCTTTTCTTTCTTTATTAGGCAGTCATAATCTTGTTGTCCACTCTCCAGTAGTGAGATGAAGACTGGGAAGAATGGACTGGAGTGTGGAATACTTTGTTATTGCCCTGGGTCTCCATTTTTCCCTGTTGAAAATCTTTGAGTTCCTTATTGAGTCTCCCTCTTATCTGTAAACACACATTTCTGACTTAGATCATCTCATTAGAGCTCTTTGAAAGCTTGAAACTTCTATGCCTCCTATTCCAACTTAACAAGTCTGCAAATTATATATTCCAGTTGCTGTTTACGGCCCTGATGGACTGAAGTTTCTGGTTGCTCTCCTACCCTGGCCTCACCAGAGTATCCTAAAAGATGTCTAGTTATAATTCTTAGAAGGAGACCTGTGGATCGTGGGTAGAATAATCACCTAGTAATCATCGAAACTAGCACATTGGCCACTAATACTTATGTTTGGAAAGAGACCATCAGCTAGGACTGTAGCAAAGTGGGGCACTAGAAAAAGCATGGGCCACTTGGTACAGCTGATTATATTTTAGCTGTGTGATCACTGTCACTAGAATGTAAGATCCACACAGGAAGGAAAGGAAGCATTCTATTTAAGATGGCATCTTTCCTTAGTAAGAGCCCCTAAAGCAGGTATCAAAAATGATTAAGCAAAAGAACCATGATCTTTGTCAAAGGAACAATTTCAGGATGATGACATAGTGCCTAAGTTTCACGTAAAATCTGGCACAGGGTCACCGATGTAAAAATTTGGGTTGTTGCTTTTTTTTTTTAACATAGTTTTAGAGATAAAGATCCTACAGTTTACAAAAGCTAAGTGCCACATTGGAGAATGAAAGGAAGCTCCATGAAGACTGTGATTTTGTGTATTTTTCCTTTCCTTTTAAAAAAATTTATACTTGTATTTAATTTCACCTTATTTGATGTGTGTGTGCCTGTGTATGTGTGTGTGTTTAATTCATTAGCTGATGCTAATAGTTCTAACAGTTGTAAGTCAGATTTGGACTGGAATCCATGGCTGTCAATGTTAGGGCCATTTTTTTTTTTTATAATAATCCCTCATTCTCCATATTTCTTTCCTGTCCAAAAGACTCTTTATGTACGTTTAAACTATATGAGACAAAATAACTGTCATTATTTCCCTTCAGAAAATGTGGTTCCAGTAATACCTACTTGTCTGTCACACATACCCCCCCACACATACCTTAAAGAAGTAGTGCAAAACTGTCTTTAATACATAATACTCTTGTCTGTAAAATAAAGCCCTTGCCTCTGAAAAGAAAAGCGCTGAATATTATTTCCAGAGAAACTAATGCAAATGTTTCCCTGAATGACATTTCCATTGTCTGAGACTTATGCGGCTTTAATGGAAATATTTATATCAGAAGAATGTAGAGCGGAAAGCATAAGGTAACCCAAATCTCTTCCTGGCTGGAAAAGCTCTCCAGTCACTGAAGATGGTTTTGCCAAAAGGCTTGGCAAGTAGCAGTGATATTTGCAAACTGTTCGGTGGAACTGCTCTTATTTAGTCAATTTCATTCTGATGTCCGATGGGTTCCCCTGCACGGGGATATGTTTCTTAGACAATGACAAGCTTTACACCAAATTATGAGCTATCGCTCAAAATAGAGTAACAAAATGTCACTCCTGATTTGTTTGCTGAGCTGGAGCGACGTGGCTAGAAATATCAAAGGGGTGATCCACGGGAGTGCAAATGCTCTTTCTTTGGAGAGCAGAGACTTGAAATGGCTGTGGAATTGGGCACCAGAGCAGACAAGCATAGCCAGACTTAATGTGGCTTTCTCCAGAAATGGGAAGAGAGATGGTCTGCTGAGCCAGCTGGAGTCTGACCAGTGATCTCACCGCTCCCAGCAGCACCGTCGACTATGCATGCGGACCCAGCTTTACAACTGAACGCCACATCAGAGTGCCAAGATGGGGCTCCTCCCAGAGGGCTAAAACTAGCTCTACAGGATTTATGCTCAGTGGGCAAGGGGACAGCCATTCCGTGCTGGCTTGACACCAAAACTTTCTGGAATGCTGAAAGAGGACAGTGTGGATGGAAGAGTGCTACAGAGAAGACTCTCTTTGGAGTCAGGCAAGGCAGGCCAGAGTCTGGGATTTAATTTGGAAGTAGGAGAGAAAGTATTACTTCCTTGAATCCCCACTTTTCTTATCTGTCACATGGGAGGTGATCTGCCATATTAAGTTGCTCAAGGACTTATTTAACAAATCCATCTTCTTGTTTTTCCTGTTGCTAAGACACAGTACTCCACACCAGCAAGTTAAGTGAAGAGAGGTTTATTTTGGCTCACAGTTTTCGTCCATAGCTGGCTGGGTCTGAGGCAGGAAGGCACGGTGGAAAGCCTGGGTGGAGGACAGCTGCTCATGGCGTGGTAACTAGAAAGCAGAGAGAGTCAAGGGAGGAGGCAGAAGGGAGATATAACCTTCCAGGTCATGGCCCCGTTGACTTGCCCCTTCCGAGAAAGGTCTGCCTCCCAACAGCAAGACAGCTATCATCCAATCGTCTTCCAAAAGTGCCGTCTATGGTCCATGAGGCATTAGGGGAACTTCTAGACATAAATGGTAGCAGCACACGTATAGTCAGTAAATGCCATCCCGCTCCTGCGTCTGGCTGGCGGAAAAATGTAATGCCCCCAATTGCACTGTAAAGGCTCTCCCCTGCCCCGAACCCAGAGGCCACCTGAGCCAGAAAATACATGATAATCAAAGGAAATTGTTCTCTAATCAGAATTTTCATGGCAAAATGTGGGGTAGGGAAAAGTTTAAACAGAATCAGAGCACAGGGACTTGTCTTCAGTGGACTTACAGCACCATCCTTTTGGGTGTTTCTTGTTTTGTTTTGCTTCTGTTTCTGTCTCTGTTCTGTTCTATTTTGCTTTGTTTTTGCAGGACTAGGGATTGAACCCAGGGTCTTTACAGTGAGCTACGTCCCCAGCCTATTTTTACCTTTTTTGTAAAATTTTGAGAAGAGATCTCTTTAAATTCTCAGGCTATGCTGGGACTTGAGATCCTCTTGCCTCAGCCTCCCATGAGGCTGGGATTACAGGCATGTTCAAAACACCCATCTCTGACTCATCCTTTAAAATAGCTTCAAGGCTTCCAGATTTTCACTACATAAGGAAACTTCCACTGAGTGGAGTACTTTCATCTGATCAGATTTCTGTTTTGTATTTACTTAAATTAGGATTTTTTTCCTTACACACAGGCTGTGTCTGACTTCTTTAGATTTGATGGAACATGTAACATATACCAGATTGCATAGTTGCACAATGATGATCTTTCCTGTGGGTGGGAGCTGAATATGTGCTCTTCAGGGAGAGGGCTGAAGGAGCAGTTCTGTTCATTGAGGGAGGGAAAAGTTTGGCACCAAGTTGATGGGACTCATAAGAAGGGTGGCATTAAATAAGTTATTCAGCTTCACTAAGCCTCACTCTGCCTATAAAGTGGAAATATTATACTTTCACGTATTTTATTAGAAGTAACACACGTAATATGCTTTGCACATGGCTACAACTGTCCATGTCTACAGCTGAAGACTTATAAATATTTCAATTATAAATATTGCAAGTTTGAGCACTAGCCAACATTCCAACATTCCTTTCCATACACTCACTTTAACTCCACTCATACAGGCACACACACACACACACACACACACACACACACACATACACACACAATTTTAAAAAGTGATTTCATATTTAAAAATTGTGGAATATGTAATAAATTTTTAGATTAAAATGCAGAAAAACACAACCCCCTAACAAATATATAGCTATTTTTACTGAAAACAAAGGGAAGTGCAAAGAAGAAAATCTTGCACATGTCCTACAGAAAACTAGTGATTACTTTCAAAAATAGTCAGTTGCCCTTCTTTCTAAATGAGGTCATTTCCCGAGAGCTATTGGACTGCCTTGCCTAATGTGGGTGTGCATCTTTTGATATTCTTTAAAACTGGCCCAAAGATACTGATACGGTCCAGTTTGACAATGTGGTGTTCCCTAAGCCATGCTTGCATCAGTTGGAATCTCACTATTATTTTCAGGGTGCGGGAAACATGTCCCAGTTGTCTATTTGTGTGTTCCTTCTTTGAGCTTTAGAAGTAGTCTTCCCTTAAGACATTTCCATATGATAAGATATTGTTGGAATTACACTCAAGAAGTCATCAAGGATTCTCAGTCAGTTTGATTCCGGGATGTCTTCCAGTTCCATCCATTTCTGGATCAACTCATGAATTGGAAAATGGCTGGGCTGTGTCTTTGGTATAATCTGTACAGGCAGCAACACTTTTCTTCATGTCCAGTTCTGTGGGTAACTGGCTTAACCTCAGCGACATTACTTAACCTTTGTGCATTCTTACTATCCTTTTTAGGAAAGTCTGAGACAGTACTCCTTACCTGAAAGATTGGCTATGATGGCCAAAGAAGACTGTGTGTACACAGAGCTTTACAGGGTGCCTGGTGCATAAACAGCATGACAACTGTGGTTATTCGCGTTATGAATCCCTCAAGAACTGTTCAGTGCCATCATGACTCTTAAATGCTGGCAGGAATAGAGGATGGAGTAAAGTGAAAACCATTTGGTAGATTCTGCATCTAGGAAACCACTTAATGCCAGGCAAATTGGCCTGCTGTTGATGATTGTTTGAAACATGATTCATTTTCAAAACTTTGAATTATTTTGAGAAGTTAACTGTATCATGCATTTTTAAACAATTATAGCTGCACAGCTTTTTCCAAAGGATGACATAATTCAACCTTCTTTAGTAGTAGATGAGGAATAAAGATTAACTTTTTTTTTTCCAGTACTGGAATTGAACTCACAACCTTGTGCTTGCCAGGCAGGCACCGTGCCACTGAGCTAAATCCCCAGCCCCAAGATAACGACAAAGAGAAGAATGGAGGAGCTTTTCACCAATGGGGCCAAACAAAAATGTTCACTTTCAAGTTCAACCCTTTTAAGAAGTCTACAGCTTTCATAACTCTAAGATTTTGTTATGTTTTGCTATTTCATCTCCATTTCCTCATGCATGATAGCAAGAAAGTCTATAAGAGCTGGACTTGGTGTTAGCTGTGCAATATTAGGCAAGTTATTTAATATTTGATACCTCAGTTTCTTTATCTAAAATTTGGAGGTAAATTAATATTTGTAATCATTACAGGGCTATTAGAAATAGTTAATAGATTCAAAAAAAGACAGCAATGGGCATTTTATAGTCATATATAAAAACAATCATGACACCTTAATAATAGCTAATGTCCTTGTCCTTTTAGACTTCTGATTTTTTTTTTTTAAAAAAGCAAGGAACAGGACAGGTCAGTGTACTCAACCAGGAGAATGACAAGAAAAAGGAATTAGCATCAGATTTTGCCATGAAAGAATGTGAAATGTGAGAAGCAGCAGGTGCAGAATAGATGAGGCTGTGGCCTGGTATTTTGGATCTGAAAGAAGGGAATAGAGAAGATGAGAAGATCTTAGGACAGAAAACAGATTCTTCAGCCTAACCATGTGGGACGATGGCACAAGGCCTCACTGTTTCTCCTACAGTGATACAAGCTCCTTAAACAGAGATGCTGGACCACTAGCTCTTCAGAGTATCCATCAGCCAAGCCACCATCTTTATGAATTTCACCAACTAATAGTCAACAAATATGCTCTTCCCAGAAGGTGTTCACCTGTCATAAATCAAGGTTTTAGTCCTTGACTCTGAGACTGATTGAACAGAATTTTATTGGGTTTCAGTTCTGGGGACTGGGAAGTGCAACATTAACGTGCAAACGTTTGTCAAGGCCCTTGTTGCTATCATAGCATGCCGAAGGCTTGCGAGTGAGTGTACCAGGGGCCTGAGCTGGCTCTTTGGTGATGGCACTAACTTCACCACAAGAGTGGACTCCTGTTCCTATCTTACCACTTAATATTTTCCATTGTCAATTAAATTTCATCTTGAAAAACATTGGAACAATAGTGGTAAACATGTGATGTGCTACCTTGGAGGAAAGAACAATGCGCTTCTTGACAGATTAAGCCTGGGGGATGTCTTGCAAGGGGGCTGTGTTATAGGTTGTATTAGCTGTCCCCCAAGAGTGTCCATAGGTGGAGCTTTTCGAAGGTGGCTGGAGCTAGGGTTCGTGAGTATGAAGCAAGGGTGTGTAACAACTAAAGTAGTCCACCGATATGTTAGTATAGATCTGTGTGTGGATACGGGCAGATGCACCCTAGATGTAGGTGCACCATTTAACAGCTTTGTATCCTGGATGGGACAAAAGAGAAAGCAGAAAAAGGCTTACTGCTTTGCTGCTTCCTGCCCACCAAACCATGGACTTTCTCCTCTGCCATGCCTCTATGCCATGCCATGCTGCCTTGGAGTCACCTGACTATGGAGTAAAATCTCTACAAACTTTGAGCTAAAATGAATCTCTCCTCCTTTACTCTGTGAGTATCATATATTTTGTTCCAACAGTGAGAAAACTAAGACGGGGTGTAATAGTGTATAAATCTATACCTCACCCACTTACACCTGCATGTCTTCACATTTATGTGCATACAGCTGCATATGTAGTAAATGCTTTGTGGAAAGAATCTTACATAAAGACAAGAACTTCCAGGCCAAATGAATTTCACTCAGAAAGTTAAGTACCTCCATAGGTTAAAAAATATACCCAACCATCACATGCTATCCACAAATCAGTTACTAAAGATTGTTATATCGCAGAGTCATGCCCTTCCTATCATGTTCCTGAAGATGTCAACGTTTTAGATAAGATCAGTTTCCTAGGTCTCTTTGCCTCCCTAATCATCCTTAAGCTAAATCCTGTTCATCAAGTTTTATAAATAAAGAACTAATTCATCTTGGGAGCTTTCAGAATGCTAAAGTATTCATTCATTAATCAGTTAATTAATTGATTAATATCAACATTTTGGAGTAGACAGTATGGCAGAAGGAGAGGGGCTAATTAGTGGAAGTAATAGCCTGAATGCTTAATGGTCATAGTTGCAGAAACACAATCCGGAAGTTCTCCCAGATTCACTCATTTTCTCTTAAACCTGCTATAACAGGAAGCCTAGCCTGCAAGTGACATTGACCTTTCAAGGTTCATGGGCATAACATGCTTTACCAGAACCATTGCAGAAGATGACAAGATCTTATTTAGCGTGATAACTGATATCAGCTCATTGGAAAATGAAAAAGCAGAATCCAAAAATATGATCAGGGGATATCCAACATTCAAACTCAAATCCCTAAAATGAAGAGACAGTTTTATCGCACTTTATATACATTGTAGCACAGATATTATTAAGCATTTGGCAGGTGTCCTATAAATAGTCTTTGACTGAGTCACAGAAATAAGTTTAACACTTATGTTGGGAAAACTATTGTTATGAAATGTTTTACCTGTGAAGGAAATAAAGCTCAAAGAAGCTGGGTATATTCTCAAAAATTATAGTGAAAAGGCACCTAACTGGTATCCAAGTACAATGCTATTTCTACTGCAGTAGTCTCTCCAAATGTGAGTGAATGAAAAGTATCAGGCTGGTAATTGATGTTACAAGTTGCAGAGAGTAAGTAAAAGCAGTTAGTGTGGCATGGGAGAGGAGTGTGTCCTTGCTTAGACTCTCAAAATCACACACTGCCTATTGGCAAAGTCACATCTTGGTGAAGCTCTAGTAAATATGAATCCTTGGTTTTGATTTCCAAATCCCTTATTCTCTCTAAAGATTTTAATTTCTGCCGTGACCACGATCCATCACTTTTTCCCTTCCATAAAATAAGGAGTGTAGGAATTGTTGACCTCTTCAATCTCTTAGTGCATTTTAATCTCTTAGTTCACTCTTATGTGTTTTAATCCCGCAGCATAAGCCCACAGTTCTGCTTTCTGGGATCACCGTGGTCTGAGCCATTTGAGAGACAACCAATCTTTTCTCAAGACAAGAATTCTACCATGTTACATGGAAAAAATAGTGGAGAATGATGCGTGCAGAATCTCTAAACTATCACAAGGCAGCAAAAATAAAGGGAGTATCTTACAAATCTTGCCAGTGTAGCATCCATGCCAGTGAGAACTAAGCAGAAATGTTGTGAGTCCAAGGTAAGGACGCCTGATGTTGGTGGGAAGGGTGGTGGGAGGGAGCTTTCCAGTAGTCCACAGTAAACCAACATGAAGTGTAATTGGCATGTGAAAGTTTTTTGTTTTCTGTTCCCTTGGAGCTCTCTGCTCTGGCTTGATGCTGTTGTTTTTCCTAGGAGAGAATGCAGCTGTCGCTGTGTGTCTGGGGGGTAGATATCCATCACCCGGAACGTATCACAAACTATTAATAATGCATCACTGCAAATCTACCTTGTCTCAACAAACACCCTGTCTCCAAATGCAGATAAAAGGTCCGGCAGGCAGATGTTGGAATTTATTATTCCCACATTTCCCATTCCTCTAAGGATGGTGCCCAGTTAGCTGAGTACTCCTGTGAATAGCTTAGGAACATAAAACAAACATTTACTGAGAATAACTTTATGTGTCAGGAAATAATGCAAAATCATATCAATCATATCAACAGCCCTGAGAAGGTTTTTTTAATCAACCTCATTTTGCCAATGCAGAAACTGAGGCTTAGGAAGGGGAAATGACTTGCCTAAAATCACACTGCTTAGAAGGACCAGAAACTAGACCAGTTCTACTCCAGAGACTTTTCTTTACCCTCTGTTAACACATGACCATTGCAGGGTTAAGGACTTTGTATTCTTCTCATTCCGGCTATACCTAACATAGCCCTGTATACACTTGGCAGAGAAGCTTAGCCAAATTGAATGCTCTGAGAAAATAAACATGGAAAAAAGCCTGAAGGGCTGCTGTGTGTAAATAGATTCCAACATACAAGCAGGAGTATGATCCTCGAGAGCACAGCACAATCTCTAAGCTGGATCGTTCTTGAGACTGTTTTATTATTTCCCTTCCTGATTCTTTTGTCTCGTGTGTAGTACTTGTGATTGAGCAGATAAAAAGACAGCCCTTGATTATATGCAACGAAGCAAGTTCCATTCATAGTTGTCTACTTTAATCTATATATGTCTTTATGTTTTCATCCGGGACAGGGTGTTAGACATAGGTTCTTCACCACACATGGCAGCCTGGCATTTAAGAGATATGAAAAACGAACAGAACCAAACGAACAGCTCTGCGTGTCCCCGCCCCCTATTAGAGCATTAGTTTATTTTCAAGAGCAAATAATGGAATTGCAAGATGTTCAATGAGCCATGATTCCCTAATGGACAGGGTCAAACCATACTGAAAAGTAATGAGTGTCTATCCTTTAGTCTACTCTTTAGAATGAAGGAGCAGATCAGCTTGCTTCACCTATGCACTTGATCACGGAAAAGCCCTCAGTATCCATACTCCAGGCCCAACTACTGTAGGTTGAAGAGGAAAGATTCAGAAGGCAGTCACAATTCCAACTTCAGATCCTAAGGAGCCCTAAACAGGGAGTAGTAGATTAACATTCTAGCTAAGAATATCAATGATACCTGCTGTCTCTATACTTAGCGGTGTCAATTTGAATAAAAAATGCCTAACTGATTGCATTTGCACAGTTCTGGGTATGTTTGGTTGATTGACTTACTGAGCAGGGAAGACCCACCATGGGTGTAAATGATATCAACCAATAGTCTTGTATCTTGGATGGAATAAAAAGGGAAAGAAGAAGGAAGTCTCACTTCTGCTTCCTCCAAGGAGTTCTGATCTTTGCCATCACCTTTGGAATCTTTTTCCAGTCTTCCAGCACTGACTCTTCACCCTTCCGGAATAGACTCTTCAGTTTTCTGATATGGGCTGGCAGAAAAATCTACAACAAGTTCTAGACCTTTGAATTTTGGATTCTTCCATCCCTGACTCTGCAGGTGGTCATTGTAAGCCTACTTTTAAGAATATATATATATATATATATTCTGTTCCTCTAGTGTACCCTAACGGATATAGTGTATAAAAAGTGTGATTAAAAATACAATGTGTGTTTAAATAAAAATAATTACAGTAAAAGACCCACTGCCATCAGTATTCCTCAGTATATTTCCTCTCACTTCAAACACATTTATCCCAATGTCCTTGCCAGTTTCTGAAGCAGTTCTAGAAGTCCTGTTCAATGAATGCCCTTTGATGGGCTGTCAGTGCTGCCTTGATGTCCTGAATCTATTCAAAACATTTACTTTTCATGGTCATTTAAAGTTTGGGGAAGAGCCTGAAGTTATCTGTGTCAGATGTAGATGAAGAAAACCTTTAATGTTTTTACAAGTCTGCTTTTCCATTGGATGGTCCTTGGCAGCAGAGTTCCCCATATATTTTATCGCACCTCGTAAAGACACTCTCAAAAGAAGATCTCCAGAACTGCTTTTATTGGCAAGGACAATAAGTGTGCGCAAAGCAAGGGATGTACTTTGAGGGAGACAGATGGCAATCTGTCTTTTACTCTAAAAATTATTTTATTTAAAAATTTACTGTATATTTTGATCACTCCTTATATGTAGTTTTTTATGTTCCAAAATCTACAAGAGTGGATTTCTGTGCTAAAATCCCATCTAAATTTCCAGCTATTCTCAGTGTATTGCATTCGCCATGAAAATAGGAAAAGTGCTAATATTTGTACCAGACCTGTGCTAGTAGTTCAAGTATGTGTGCCCATACATTTTGCTAGATGATGTAAAATTTAAATCTCATCTACTGTTAACCCTAAAAACAATTACCTGCTATAACCATACTTGTACCTCTAACATGATTCTCTAAAATATTTCACTCTCAAATCATCCTGGTTAGGTGGCTTTGGAAGCCCCATCATACAGATGAGAAAACTGGGACATTTGGAAAAAATTAGATAATTTATCCTAGCTACACAGCTGGTCAAGAGCAAAGTTGGGATTTGACAATGACCTAGAGAAACATGCGTTTTGTAGCATGGAACTTTGGACCTTTTTGGGGAAAAGTGGCATAGATCCTTAGCTCTCAACAAAATAAAAACTGAAAGTCAAATCCCCCAGGTATGGAGGTGCCCTTGAAGGAAATCACTCATCCATTTCCCTTTGCAGCAGCTCCCAGAGATAGGCCAAGTGTTGTGCAAGGGAGTTCTCGTAAAAATAGGCATTGCTCACCAGGCTCCATTTCAGCAGCCGCAGGAGAATGAAAAGCTCCAAGTAGTCATAAGAAAACTGAGCCATTTTACTGACAAATTAAAGGTTTGGGAGGCAGCAGGAGAAACCGGTCAGCTGCAACTTCAGAGAAAGCCGCATAGAGCATTTCAAAACCTCCACTTCAATTACGAAGGGAGAAGCCTACGTCTGGGAAGTGGTCCCCATGGGTGTGCGCCCAGCATTAAATATGCCCTCTTGTGCTCAGCAGGGCTTGAGGCTTTTTAAGGAGGGACAGGATGACAAGACAGGGAGGCCTAGAAAGGAGGCAGATGGAAAGAGGCAGAGAGAATCTGACCTGCCAGACAGAAAGCTTGCCCTGTTCATCAAATTGCAGAACCTAAGAATAGGATTTTAGAGATCTCTGATTGCAAAGGAAAGACCCAAGTTAATGAGCAACCAGCCCCAGTTCCTCAGCGTGGCAATAAACCCTGGCATTGGCTGAACAAGGTAATGAGTAATAAAGTTTGATAAAGCTCCTTTATATTTTATAAGGACAATTTCCCTTAGCATACAGAGAGGGCTGGTTTCAGGATCACCCTTGGATATAAAAACTCTTTCATGCTCAAATCTTTTGTATAAAATATTATAGGATGGGCATATGACCTATCCTTGTATATATTTATCTGAACCACATCTGGTTCACCTATAATACTCTATACAATGTGAATGCTATGAAAATAGTTGTCATACTGTGTTGTCTAAGAATTAATGACAGGAAATTTACACATACTCAGCACAGGTTCAAATACTTTGTAAAATTTTCAGTCTGTAGTTGGTTAAATCCATAGATGCAGAAGTGCAGATACACGGGTCCAAATGTGCATTGTAAATATTATAATATATATAATCCTACTGGATATTCCACTATTGACATATTATAGAAAAAAGAGATGAAAACTCCTAAAGGTTAGAAACCTCAGAAATGTTAGAAACTCAGAAAACTCACCCTTCATAGATGACATAGTAATTGCCATTTTTCCTAAGTCCTAGGAATTCTTCTGGAAGCTCTAAGATGTTTTCCTTTCCAGGAAGTCTTTATTTCCTCAGGATACAGTTAAGTGGCCATTTCTGAGCTTCTATCCTATGTCCTAGTACCTGCCAGTTGAATTGTGAGGGGCCATTTACATCCCTCTACCTCACTAGACCTTGAGCTCCCTAAGCCAGGTATCAGCTCAATTATGTTTACAGTTTCACCCCATCCTCTCAGCAAAGTTCACTGATTGTCTGAAATTGAGGTCCTGAGCCCTCTTGAGTTTTCTTTTCCCTTTTTTTGAAGGCTGTGGATCCTGCTCAGATTTCCTTTCTCACTGAGTCCAAGCTCTGAATATTAATCTTCAGCCTTTTCCTCCTGTCTTTGCTCTCTGTCTCCCCTTAAAACTTTCCTGTCAGCTCCCAGTTAGGAGAATTACTTAATGCATGACATCATTCCAAGGTATAAGGAAAAGAAAAGGGAATGCCTTTCATTTCTCATCACAGAGATGTCTGTGTTTTCAATAACAAATAATTGTCATCTATAAAGCTGTAAATAGCAATAACGGCAGTGCTTACAGTCATAGCTGAAATTTACTAAAAGTTCACTCTGTCCCTTTCTTCTGCAGGGATTTCCTCCTATGCTTGTAACTCATACAACAGCCATGAAATGTACGCAGTATCCTCATCTCTGCTGTATAAATGAGTGACCTAAGGCTCATGGATGCTCAGATTTTACTCAAGAACACATAATAATATTTAATTTTTAGGTAAATGAACTTTCTCTTACATCAGCTGCCTTTCAAAGATATGAAATAGAAGCAACCATGGAAACGTTATGTTGAGCATCTATACATGGAGGGATCGTTACAAACTTCTTATATACAAAGTCCTTTAATGAGTTGATGTATCCAGAAGTAATGTCAGTACCTTTTATAGATTGATATAAAAGGGGCTTATGGAGCTAACTTGATTTAGAGAGGTTAAGGCAAGGAGCTGGACCAAATGACCTTTTGAACTTCCTTCCATGATTCACAGACATTATTCTAAAGATAAATGAGACCACATAGCAAACCAACAAGGAAAATATACAGGTCTTCAAGAGCCATTTTATCACGTAGTGAAGGCAGACTCTTTAGTCTTTGCATGAGGGTTGTCCCCACGGGACTCCATGCTGGGGCCACCGGGGGTCCCCACTCCCAGCCCCTCCTATGACTGCTCCCTGTGGCTGATGGGCCAGTGACTCAACACTAGCTCTTTGGCTTCAGGGTAGAATGGCAATTATTTAAATTTGGCTCAGGTCTGCATACTTCACTGAATTCTTTTTATCCCACTTTAAGTCTTTCCCTTGAGACGGCTTAAACAGCTCTATCTTTTTAATGACAAACTATCCATCGATAGCACTGGAAATGAAATCAAGCTTTTGTTTAGTAACCAGTCTGTTTATTTATTTTCCAAGTTCATGAGTTTATAGGCATTCCACTCTTAATGGGCAGTACATAAAAATGCCTCTTTTTATTTTCTTTTCATTTACATTGTTGCCTATAATGGCTATTACCAAGCCATTAGAGGCAGGAAAGTACTGTTTCTGCCTTCCAAGATGGGCTGCATTTGTGTATGTATGCTCTATGCATATTGGCCAATATGTTAAATTTCCTTTATTCCTTTCTGTTCTGAGACTGATGGCTCTATGCCAGTCACATAATTTTCCCACTGATGCGTTGAATTACATGTATATAAATGTATATGTATATGCACTTCTACAAACACACATACACATAAATCAATACTGACACCCTATGTGTGTGCAGACAGATACCTACCCACAGGCACATGCACACAGAGTTACACACACACACACACACACACACACACACACACAGCCTTTTTAAATCAAGATGCAAAGTCTGTGGCTAGAATGTGGGACGAATTTTCCTCTACATCAAATTCTGAGACATCATTATGTAAATCTATGACACCATGGTCTTGTTTTATTTTTTATTTTTTATTTTTTTGTTTTTTTTTTTTTCCTGTACTGGGAATTGAACTCACAACTTTGAGCTTGCCAGGCAGGCACTGTGCCACAAAGCTAAATCCCCAGGCCCTATGATATGTTTTAAACAAAAAATTAGTGGATTCAGTCCATGCATAGCCCATTTAACCTTTCATAGACAACTACATAAAATCATTTTAGGCTGCATCTAAAAAAACCACAGGCCATGTGGATGAAAACAAAGGAATGTCTTTGTTTACCCAGATGTTCCAATATGTCTACTTAACATATGTAGGCAAAATCTTCAAATCCGAGAACTGACATTTTTCAAGCTTTCGTTCATTACTGAGACTGGTACATGGGAGTATTTGTGGGAAATTAGATGTCTTTGTGGTAGGAAAGAAAAAGGAGTGCACTACGGCTTACTTTAGCATTTTAAGTTAAATGGACAAAATGAAGTTAACTGATATTTGTTGAGTCTCATCCTGCTCTTGGTCTTTCAGTAAATATATATAACACTGTCCTCTATGAGGAAGGTATGTTTTAGAGTTCACACTGCTGCTAGGAAGTATCATCTTTGTTTTGTTGTTGATCAAGCTGTGATAGAGTGATTGCTGGCAACTGGGAAAGGTCAGAGTGACAGGAACACAGTGAAGGAAGGGCTGGGTGTTCAGGAGCAAAGAAAATGTTAAGCTCTGTCCCGCAACTGACATCAAGGCCTGGAGTGACAGTGTATTGAAGCAGTAGCTCTCAACTGAGTGATCTTGTTCCCCAAAGGGAATTTAGCAGTGTTGAGATAGTTTTCTACTTTCATGCTACGGGTGAAGGTACCACTGGCATATAGTAGGTGGAGGCAAGATGTGCGGCAAAACCTCCCACAATGCACAGGAATCCCACCTCCCTACACAGGTACAAACAACAAAGGCGTCTCTGTCCTGAAGTGTCAGGAGTGCGAGGGTGGAAGAATAGCTCATCTTCCATGCTGGACTTGTAGGATTTTTATGCATTTCACAGCCCCAGTGACTTTTATATGTCAGCAGTCCGACCAAGAACTAGGAAACAAATGATATGCAATAGCATGTGCTTTAGGGTAAAGCATAAATTCTTACTTTACTATATAAAACTTATATATCTTGGGGAGTGACTTATTCTCTTGGCAATTCAGCTTTCTTATCTGCAAATTTAAGAAAATATCAGTACAAAACTTATTAGGCAATTGCAAGAATCAGATGAGATAATCCATTAAAAGAATGCAAGGGAAATGTTCAACCGCTGAGTTATTTATTTTGGTCACTAATATTATACTCAATTTGCTATTTCTATTTTCTGGTGAGCACTCAGCTTTTAATCAATAAATGTTGTGTTTTAGAGCAGATTCATGTTCAGAGAAATGGAGTGGTGAGTTTGCAGTGATCTTATATAACTCTTGTCCCATTCGCCTCAAAAGTGCATATTTCTTCCACACTATTAATGCCCTGCTTTAAGGTGGTATATTTAGTGTAACTGGTGAACTTACAGTGACACTTCACAATAACTCAAACTTCCAAGTTTATGTTAGAATTCTCCCTTGGCATTATACACTCTATGGGACTGGATAAATGTGCAGTGACATCTATTATCACATAGTGTATTATCACATATGTGATATCACATATCACACAGTTTCACTACCCTTAAAATCCTCTGTGCTCCAGCAAGCCATCCCTCCCTCTCTCTAACTTCTGGTAACCACTGATCTTTTTACTGTCTCCATAGTTTTTCATTACCAAGAATGTGAAATACATAGAATTATACAGTTTATAGCCTTTTCATATTAGTTTCTTTCATTTAGTAATATGCATTTAAGCTTCCTTCATCTCTTATAGCCTGAAAATTTAATCCTTTTTAGTTCTAATAGTCCATTACTTGGATATAACAGAATTTGCCTGCTTTTCTATGGAAGGGCACTTTAGCTGCTTCCAGATTTTTGGCATTCTGAAGAAAACAGCTGAAATGTCCATGTCAAGATTTTTGTACGTATATAGTTCGTATTCATTTGAGCAAATACAAAGGAGTGTGATTACAAGAGCATGTGGTAAAACTGGAAAGCATGATCACAAAATATGGTGGATGTTTCAATTTTTTAAGGTGCATTATAGTAAAAACATATTGGCATTAATTTTCCTCCAAATGCCCCCTCTTACTTCAAATATACTTGTCCCACTGTTCTTGTCGCTTTCTAAAGCAATCCTGGAAGTCTTTCCTGAGTTCTTTAGTTTCACTGTGGCTACCCTTATGTCCTGAATTGGTTCAAAATATTTACTATCATGGTCATTCTGACTGTGGAGAAGAGCTAGCATTAGCATGATGCCAGATCCAGGAACTAAGGTTGATGAGGACATGCCAAAGTATTTCTATTTGATAGAAATTGATGTAAACAATAAACCACTTCAGAAGTGGCAAAAACAATGAGAGAAGTGTGTTTCAAGTGAGACAGAATAGTTTGAGAAAGATTAATGTCAATGTGTCTTTTACTGTAATACTTTTCTTAACTTGAGATATTCACCATATATTTTGATCACACTAGAGTATAATTACTCTGTTACAGTACCATTTGACATTTCTCCACCAAATGAAAGTTCCTGTGTGGCACATCATTGCATGTGTTGGCTGTTATCAGGACCCTGGATCCGGGCACTTTGGATACATATGTGGCGTATCTCACTGTTGTTTTAGTGTGAAATTCCCTAGTGACATAGGATGTGATCATCTTTTCATATGCTTATTGGCCATCTGCATATCATCATTGGTAAGGTATTTTTTCAACAGTTTTAGTTATTTTTCAATCAGGCTTTTATTTTCCCATGGTTAGATTTAAGAAGTTGTAGATTTTGAATAACTATCAATTACCACTATCAAATGTATCTTTGCAAATATGTTCTTACAGCTTATGACTTCTCTTTTTAATCTCTTAGCAATGTCTTTCCCAAAGAAGATATGTTTAATTTTATCAGTTTTGTCTTGCATGGATTGTGCATATCTTTGGTGCTGCACCTACAAAATCATTGGTATACCCAAGGGCATCTAGGTTGTCTCCTACACTATCTTCTAAAAGTTTTATTATTTTCATTTTATATTTAATCCATGGTTCATTTTGAGTAAAGTTTTGTACAGGGTGTAATATATATGTCTAAATTCATTTTTCCTCCATATGCACATTCATTTCCAACACAATTTATTTTAAAGACTATTTACATTCCATTGTATTACCTTAGCTCTTTTGTCAAACATTGATTTAATCATATTTTCATAGTTCTATTTCTATACTGTACTTTGTCCTCATTGATTTTCTTATGTATTCTTTCATCAGTGCCACATGGTATTGTTTGTGGAAATCAGACAGTTAGAGGAAATCCGTCCTCCAAATTGGTTCTTCCTTTTCAATTTTGAATTGATTATTATAGGCTTTTTGATTTTTCACATAAACTTTACAACTAGCTTATAGATATCAACAAAATAATTTGCTGGAGTTTTGATTATGATTATGATTATGATTATGTTATGTTATGATTATGTTGAATATATCAAGTAGGGAAGAACTGATAACATGATAATATTGAGTCTTCTTATCTGTTATCACAGTAAATCTCTTTATTTAGTTATCAATATATTTTATCATAACACTGTACTTTCATCATAAAGATTTTGAACAAATTTTGTTTGAATATATATATTACTTTTTTGAAGGGTACTGATGCATATCACAATGTTTTCCTTTAGTTTTAATTTGCACTTGTTCCTTGCATTTGTATAAGTAGAACAATTAACTTTTGTATAGTAACCTGTATTTGAAAACTTGATACTATTAATGTTGCAAGAGATTTTTCATTTTTTAAAAAATTTTCTTTATAGATGATCTTGTTATCTAGGTATAGTTTTATCTCTTCCTTCTCAAGTTGTATTTTTTCTTATCTTATGTCATTATGTAGCACTTTTAGTACAATGATAAAAAACTGGCAAGAGAAGACATTCTTGCATTATTTTTGATTTTAGGAGGAGATCTGCAATTTTTTTAATGATTAATTGTAATATCAGCTATAGGGTTTTTGTAGATGTCATTTATCAAGTTGAAAAGTTTCTCTTTCTTCCTGATTTGCTGAGATTTTGTATCACAACTGCATGGTGGATTTTGTCAAATGTTTTTTCTGCATCTATTGATGTGATTGAAACATCTTTTTCACCTTATTGATATGATGAAATATGTACATATACATGTTTAATCATACTTATATACCTGAAATAAATTTCATTTAGTTATGATGTACAATTCATTTTTTTACATATTGCTGGATTTGAGTTGCTAATTTTTAATGAGGATTTTTGCATCTCTGCTCAAGTGGGATTAGTCTGTGGTTTTCTATACTTTTAATGCCTTTTCTGGCTTTGATATTAGGGTAATGCTATCCTCATTAAATGAGTTCCAAAGTATTCTTTTTGGTCCAATCTTGTGGAAGAGATGGTAGAGAATGTGTATGATTTCTTATTTCGATTTTGGCTTAGAATTTATGGACAAAAACATTTGGGCTCATTGCTATTTTCTTAATTGTTATTGTTCTATTAATAGTTAATTCTTCATTCTTGCAAGTTTTGTCTTCGAAGGAATTTCTTTATTTCATTAAAGTTACCATCTGATGACACAGAATTACTCAAGATATCCCTTTATTATTTTTTGAAAGTCCATTGTGTGTTTAGTAATACCTGTCTCATTTCTGCTATTAATAAGATTTTCTTTCCCCCTTTTTCTTAGCCTGGCTAGAAGTCTTTCAGTTTTATTGCTTCTTAAAAAACAAAAAAAAAAAAAAAAAAAAAAAACAAACCCAAGATTTTAGATTTTTTGATTTCTCTTCTACTTCTTGTTACTTCTTTTCTTTTTCTTAGGTTTAATTTTATTTGCTTTTATTAGAATGGAATCTTAGCTTATGAATGTTTAGATTTTTCTTATTTTCTTATATATATGTATATATATATACGTATATATATTCAATGCTAGAAATTTAATTCTAAGCACAATTGCTGCATACATAAATTTTGATATTTCATTGTTTTGCTTTTATTTAATTCAAAATATTTTAAAATTTATTTTAAGATTTCTTTGTTGACATGTGTTTGTTTGGGACTATATTGCTTAATCTTTAAGTATTTTGGTATTTTCCAACTATCTTTTTTGTTATTGATTCCTAGTTTACTTTTTGTAATCTAAAACAGATACTGTATTATTTGTATTCTTTTAGAGGTTTTGGTGGGTGTTACATAAAACATAATATCAATATCGTCTATGTTGAGGAAGATGGCATGTGAACTTATGAAGAATGTGTAACAGGTATTGCTGCATGAAGTTCTGTCAGTTTACTGCCTCATATTTATTAACACTGTGTTGTTAGGCACATAAATATTAAGAATTTTTTGCCTTCTTAGGGTGCTGACCTCTTTATCATTATTTTATACTCTTCATTATTCCTCAACATTTCTCACTCTGAAGTTTTTACTGCCTGAAATTAATGTATCTACTTACATTTTCTTTTGGTTAATGTTAGAATTGTATATCTTTCTGTGTCCTTTACTTTTAATTTATGTGTGCATTTGTATTTAAAGTGGATTTCTTGTAGAAAATATATAGTGGTTTTCTTTTTTGATCTAGTCTGAAATCACTTTTAATTAGTAATATATGGACCATTGATATTTAACATGATTCTCGATATATCTGGATTCATATTCATTTGTTACCATTTTATATTTGTTGCCTTTGAACTTTGTTAACATTTTTGTCTCTGAAGTGTATATATTGAGAAGTGTATTAGTCCATTTTTCACCGTTCTTGACATATTAATTGTATTTTTCTTTTCTAAAATTTTTTAGAAATTCCCTGAAATTTAAAATACACATTCAGAATCAGTTCACCTTCAATTTCAAATAATGCTATTTAACTTTATAGGAAAGAAAGTATATTATAGTTAGAAAATATCCTCAATTTTTCCCTCACACCCTATGTATCATCACTGTTATTCATTTACTTATAATGTGTATATGTGTTTGTGTAAGCGTGTATATGCACTTATGAGTAGATTATTGCTATTACTTTAAAAAACTTATCAGATCAACTAAGAATGTGAAAAATACTTCCTTTATTTTACTTTCTCTTAATCTCTGAACCCCTTTTTATGTAAATCTGAGTTTCATTATAATCTATATAATTTTCTTTTTCTCTGAAGAACTTCCTTTACTACTTCTTACAAGGTGCACCTATTGGAAACAAATCCCCTCAATTTTTGTTGTCTGAGAAAGTATTTCTCTTTTATTCTGGAGAGATAACTTCAAAAGATGAAGAATTCTTGTCTGGCATTATTTTTTTCTCAATATTGTATTACCTTCATTCTGTATTATTTTTACATGATTTTCTAAGGAAAAACTGAATGCACTTCTTTTCTATGGCCCTCTAGGGTAAGCTCCATTTCTTTATTTTTGGGGGACCGGGGGGTATTGAGAATGAAACTCAGGAACATATGCTTGCCAGGAAGGTGATGTGCCACTAAGGTATATCCCCAGCCCCTTTTTTCTCATTTTGTCTGAAATTTAAGTTTGATATAGAAAATTTTTGATAATTTTCCTTTTCATCATTCTCTGAGTTTTCTGGGTTGGTGTCTGACATTAATTTGGGGAGCATTTTCAGTTATTATTGGTTAAAAATTGCTTATAGTTCTTTGATTTTCTGGAATATTTCTTTTTTGGGGGTTGTCTCAAAGTGATTGAATATTCTGTTCCAGTTTACATTCTTTTTCTCCGTTTTGATTTTTCCATTTGGAAGTTTCTACTGCTCTTCAAATTCAGCAGTTCTTTCTTCACCATGACCAGTCTACTAACAAGCCCATTAAATTCATCCTTCATTTATGTAACAAATTTCCAAAAAAGAAAAAAAAGTACCCTTTCTTTTTCACTCTTCCTTAAAATTTTTATCACTCTACTTACATTATAGACATGTTCTTGCGTGGAGTTTATTTTGTCCATTAGATCCCCGAGCATATTAATCAGGGTTGCTTAAAATTCCAGAACCAAATATGGCAACACTAATGTCATATTTAACTCTAATTCTGATGCATGTTCAGAGTCTTCAAATTATCATTTATTTTTTATTCTCCTGGAATTTGAGGGCTGCTGTTAGCAGCAGCCTATAGAGTACTAGGTACAAGGAACTGCCATAAAGATCTTTGTAATACTGTAAAGAATGGAGGCAAGAGTGATATTCCCCAGCCCCATCATCAGGTGTGTGTTTGGTGGTGATTCTGTACCTCCACACTGCGGTTCTTACAGGCGTTTCTGTTTTTTTATTCATCCCTCAGCCTCTCGGGATGGGCTAGAGTGGACTGAAGTTGGGTATTCTCTTTCCCTTTGGTCAGTTAGTGTCTGATAAAACCCATCAGATTAGGTTCTATTACACAGTTTCTCCTGAGCTCAGCTTGTGTCAAGAACAGAATATTCTGACATACTTTAAAATTGGTTTCTTTTGCCCTGTCCTTGCTGGTAGCACAAAGTGGGTTTTTCTTTTATATTCAGTGGGTGGATTTGCTAGAGCTCTTAAAAATTAAACAAATGAAAGAGTAGGATCTTCCTATGACTGGATTGTTTTTAACTGTCAGATTTGTGATGATGAACTCCTAGAAATTCACCAATTGCAATCTAGGTTTTCCTTTGCTTATACTGGTTTCTTCAGAGCTTTCTTCTCTGGTACATTGAGATACTCTGTATCTACCAGTCTTTCAAGTGTTGGCAGTGGTTTGCTCTGTGACATCAATTCTTTGAAGGATCTAAGAAGAATTGGTGATTTTTCTGTTTGTTTGATTTTTTATTCATTATTGGACAGGGTAAAGACTCTCTAAACTCTCTACATGCCATACTGGAAACCAGCTATCTTTTCCTATTTTGAAAAAGCTTTTATCTCAAGGTTAAGTAGTCTTGCTTTCATTCATGCTGATTATAGACTGCAAAAGAATCAGACTGAGAGCAAATCTGTAGGAGGGAGCTGTGGGCTATTTTTAAACAAAATGCTCTTTTATGAACAACTCTACATTGTCATTCAACATGAAATCCTTAGCGTCTTACTGACCCATCCAGAGCTCCTGTGAAATTTCTAGTTCTCCACATAGAAGAGTAATATCTCCACAGCTAGGCTATACCTGTTGTATGAAATCATAACTGTGCCCCTATCCCAAAGCTGTTCTCACCCAGCTGCAGAGAGCCTTATGTTACTCATAGAGCCCATGACAAAACTCTCCTGTGATTTAAAATCATTAACATCAAGCATGAGAAAGACTGGAACAGATAAGAAAAAAGTGAGGATGGGGGGAAGAGAAAAAAATGTGACATAGGTATTATTGAAACCAGATGGTTCAAGAAATTTTCCCAAGGCCAAAAAGCAAATCTGTGGGGAAGCCAACAGCTAAGCTTCAAAAATTCTTTCCTCTCAAGCTTTTGGTGATTTTTCTCAGACTAAAAGGAATCCCCTGACTACAGAAGCTATAAACAGGATCCTGAACTTGGGTACTTACAAGAAAGGCAGAGAGAGGCAATCTTGTTATTGAGAAGACACTGTAAAGAATGAAATGGAATGTGCTGTTTACTGCCTACTACAGAAAACACAGAAACAAGAAATATCCATCAAACTCTCTCACATAGAAAATAAACTTTCTGCTGAAAGGTAAGAAAGAATTCTTATGTTGGATGCCCATTCCCTCTCAGAGCTCTCTGTCTTCTGCCTGTGAGTTCTTGGGCAGCAACACCCTGGGCAGCTATAGTCTATAGACTCTTCACTGTTGCAGAGGTCTCTCCACCCTTGGGACTTTATGAATAATTGTACAATTCCTTGCATAAATCCTCATTCTGGTCAATGTCCATAAGTCCCTGAAAGGAAAAATTGAGTAACTGTAGAAATCTGAAGATTGTTAAAGTTTATCAATGATATCTGCAGAAATGACAAATTTTATTTTAGTTGTCATCATCACCAACACTACCACCAAAATCATTACCTTTAAAATCCTTCTGACAATCATTACTCCTTGATTAACACCCCCAACCCCTACCATCATCTTCTTCATCATTACTATTGCTGCCATCATATCAGGATCATCATGAGCACCACCACTACCAGCACCACCACCACCACCATCACTATGCATAGGAGTCTAGTTGTATACTAGATACTTCATTCAGTTCTCACTTCCTGAAGCAGTGGATGACATTAAAATGTTCCCTTCTTTGTAACAGGAAATTCATGCTGAGATGGGTGAAATAGCTTAATAGGGATCATTCTTGGAAAGAATTCCCCATTACACAGACCTTATTGACATCATGCTCATTCTTCCAGGTATGATGCAAATATTCTATCATGCAACTAAATCCTCACAACTGACACTCTCTTGTGACAGGATATTATAGGTTATATTCTTCCTATTGTTATAAGTTAATTGAACATTGCATCTAGTCAAAAATGAGAGGACCTGGACGTGGTGATGCATGACCATAATCTCAGCACTCTGGAGACTGAAGCAGGAATATCACCCTGAGCTTAAAAGCTGCATACAAGAACAAAGCTTAAAAGCTGCATACAAGAACAAACCAAAAAAAAAAAGGAGAAGGAGAAGAGAGTAATGACTTCTGCTTCCTGGTATAGTCAGCACTTAATATATTAAATGGTTATAATATTAGTAGTTTTCGGTATGTGTTACAAGATTGTGTATCTTTTTATGGGTCCAAATTAAAACAGTAAAATATATATTTATCTATCTCATAAGGTTGTAATTGAAACATTATAAGCTTAAAAACTAGAAGATAAGGAGAAAGAATTGTGTTTAACTTCAGCCTTGACCAAATTAGACATTTTCTTTAAAAAGTACTTTCTGGTAGAGATAGAACTTTTGATGTAGCCTTGGTAATAGCCTTTGGCCCAGGGCCAAACCACTCTAGCCTTCTATGAGCTTTCATCCTTTGCAAGGTTAGTGTTCACTAAAGGCTATGCTTGATTCATTCGCATACCAGGTGGTCAGTGAGCTCATCACCAGCAAAGAGTTCTTATCATTTGTGTTGTTGATTCTTTCTCCTAGTTCCAAGCCTAGCATAAAATGAATGGTACGTACACATTTTTAGATGAATTAATAAGTATGTTTTCTTTGTTTACTAGTTTTCCCAATGGTAAAATGTGAGCAGATATTCTAGATGAGCCCAAGAGAAGGCTAGTTCTCATGTGGTGAAAAGCCATGGAGAATCTACTGATTTTTGTTCCACTTCAGAAGAGTAGTGGCTAAGGTGGGTTTTGTATTTTGCAGCTTTAGAGAAGATAAAAAGTCTAAATGAGACCCATAAAGCTATTAACTTATTGTCTCTGCAAGTGGAATGCATAAGTACAGAGTAAAACAGAACCCAAAGAATGCTCCACTTTTCTTTCTCCCTATGCTTTGACTTTGAGGCTACAGATCAAGAATAACTGTGCTTACCACCATCCAAATTCTCCAACACTTACTTCATTACTGCAGTAGAGAATGAAGAAGGAATTGGGGGGATGAGGAAAAGAAGGAGAAAGAGAAATAAGTAAGTTTCCAGGAGCATCAGCTTTGAATATGAGAACAGGCGAGAGAAAGCTAAGTGTGAATATGAATCACGATTGTCATCCCTGGAGGAAGAGGTACCTAGAAGATGAGGAAAGCACACTTCTCAGTATGCTGGTATATCTGAGTGGATCATGGGGGCATAACCCCGGGGACTATATCTGGTTGTTGGCCTCTACCTCTGGTATTTTCCCCCATGCTTGCTTTCCAGCTGCCATACAGTAAGCAGTCTTGCTTTTACCATGCCTTTCTGCCATGAAGTTCCTGCGTTGGCGTCACCATGGGCTGAAACTTCTGAAATCATGAGCCAATCCATTTCTTTTTTTAAGTCATGTTTGAGAGACTTTTTGAACCAGCAAGTAAAAACCTGACTCAAATAACAAGAGAGATTGTAAATGAAGATATCTTTGCCATGGTTACATGCTACAGACAAGGTGGAGAATGAGGTTTGCACTGGGCTCCAAAAAGCAACTAATTAGATAGGGTACTCAAGATACTCCTGCATGTGGGCCTCTCAAAAGCAGGTCATCACCAGCTCTGTGGAGGAAAGGCTCAGCTGCAGACAGTGGGATAAAAGATTCGTGGATAAAGAAAATTTGCAGCATCCAGAGTCCATAGATCTGCGCAGGCATAGACCCCAAAATATCTTTGCTCCACGCTGACTTCCTTTGAAGGATTTTTGCAAAATTATGGTCCTATTAGTTTGGGTGAATTTCTCTATTTTTTGGCAAAACCAGAGAGTCGAACTTTTGCATTTCTATGTGAAGAGACCACAGTAGAGGGCTCTGGCCACTTACAGGATATTCAGATTCTTTTTTTTTTTTTTTTTTTTTATCATGTTCCCTGATTACTTTACAACTGGTTTCCCAATCTCTGTTCTTATGGCCTTCAAACTCATTCCCCTTGCATCTAGCAAAAGCGCTTCAGACATTCAAAACCTATTATATTACTGTCTAGTTAAAGCAATTCCCTCTTTTTAGTGTATTTGGAGTAAATAAGGCCTCCTCCATTGGTGCATCACCGTAAGGCTTAGGCAATAGAGGCCTAAGGAAGAATTGTAAGTTCAATCCCAGTTTGAGCAACTTAGTGACTTAACAAGCCCCTGTCTCAAAATCAGAAGTATAAATATGGCTGGGGATGGAGCTCAATGCCAAGCCCCCAAGTAATAATAAAGTATCAGTATTCCTTACATGGTCCTCTTTGAGATCACCACTGTCCATGTCTATAAATTCCCATACCCAGCTACATCAGTCTACCTTTAGCTTCTCAAAAATACTATTTGAACACAGCCTTCATCTACGTACTCTTTTTTTATTACTACATGTTTTTAGTACATAACGCTTACATTTCTTATGGGGAGTTGGTACATGTATATAACACACTTTAATTCCCTCTTTCATCCCATCTCTCTTCCCTCCATCTCCCTTCCATCCATCTTTTGATCCCCTTCTTCTTAATATAGATTTTATCTTTCCTCTAGAGATCAGATGTACTTTTTTACTCCAACAAGAATGCTCATTCTGAAGAAGCAGCTAAGGCCAAAGCTCTGTGCTATAGGTAGATTCCAAGCCAGGTGTGGTGGTACACTTCTGTAATCCTAGAACTCAGAAGGCTGAGGCTGGAAGATCGCTGCAAATTGAGGTCAACCTGGGCTGCATAATGAGCTCAAGACCAGCCAGAACTACATAGCTAGATCCTGTTTAAAAAGATAGTAAATAAATACATTCCAAAGTACCCAGTATTTTCCATTCATACCACTGAAATTCAGGTTAATAAACATATGCATGTATATGCATGTAAATACCCTATACATCTATCGCATTGCCTATGATCTGCTAAATATTGGGCAAATATATTTTGTGTGAAAGTTATCAAATGTTATCTAAAAAAATTAGGCACTAGGTAAACAGTGAGTCTAGTTAAGAATCACCATGTTTTGACTCAAATTAGTCAACTAAGGGAAGAATTTTGATTAATTTTTCCATGCATTTGAACCCATTTACCTTAGTCCATGCATACTCATACTGCTTTCTGATTTTGTCTTGGAAGTCTAGTATAATATACCTACAGTCACTAATTCTAACTTGAATGTATTGGAAAATGGCCTACGTTTTAATTAAAGATGTGGATTTAGATATGGCTTCATAGTGACTCATGGTAACTCTATAATCTTTCTGAGTTCTCTATTTATCCTTTATAGTTGACTCCAAATGCATTTACTGAATGCGTTAAGAAGTCCTACTGTGCATAAAGTTGGCCTAGTCTATAGTAAAAATAGAAGGCAGAATTTACATTTCAGCACTTAGAAACCTTCCAATTTAATGGGAGAGAGGTATATAAATAAACCTTTACAGTAACAAGGTACATACCAATTCCAAGATAGACAAAGGTTCTAGAAGCAAGAGGAGGAGAGAAACTCAGGTTTCACTTTTGAGGTGTCAGAGATAGCCCTCCTGAGAAGATTGTTTTGAGAATTAAATTAAAGGATTAATTCACAGACCATGTAAATTACAGTAATGGGCACCAACCCTAGGTTCAGAAAGCACTTATTAGAAATCCTACCCAGGCCCCTACTCTCTGAGAATTGTGTTTCTGGATTTCTACAGAGCCTCTCTGGGATCAATTTGCTCATCTACAAAATGGAAGTAATAAGCTCTCCCTTGCCGTTTCGGGGTAAAATTTAAAGACGATATGTGCAAAGTGATTCTTGTCAGGAGGTCTGATTGCAGTAGGTACTCATCCCATCACTGTTAAATATATCATTGTTGCTGTGCATCTCAACTTCTAGCAGATGAGGCAAAAGATTTTTATGGATTTGTTGTATTTCTAGGAGAGTGGCTTAAGTAACCTGAGGGACAGTATAACATAGCTAAATTTTACTTTTTGATGTGTTTTTCTTCTGGACATTCTTCAAAGTCTTCCTCACTATCAGTTTTCTTAAAGTATCAGGAAGTTACATAATGCCGAGGGGATACTGAAGGGAAGCCAGCCTCTGACTGCAGCCATGAATCTGGGAAAGATTATATGGATGAGAATTCCTGCTGTGTTCCTAGTGGGTCTTAACTCAGGAACTAAGCAAAGCAGTATAGCAGGCTTAGTCATTACCTTGAGTGGATTATCCTGACTTTATAGGGAAGGTAGAGGGCTGGTTAACACAAAGACTGAATATTTTGGGGAAGAAACAGAGAGGACTCAAACATAGATAACCAGGAAGTGAGTATCAAGCATGCAGCAAATTTGCAAATGTCTACGCTCAAATGTGTGAGTAATTTTATGAGATGTGGATTTCAGCTCATAGATACTTCCATGTTTAAAACCTTAGCAATTTATGTAGTGTGATTCATCTCTTCACTTTCTCTGACCCTTCAGGTCAGATTAGGGCTAGTTCCTCCGCCTTCTGTTCACTAATGATTGCATCATTGTAGTCATCACATTGAATGAAAAGGGTTCACAAGGACACATTCACTTTTCACAAGGACACATTCACTTTTGTCTCTGTGATCCCTCCCCTGGTACCTCAGTGCAAACTCTTTCTCCACCGCTGGAGAAGATAAGTACCTCAAGTAATGTTCTCATCATTCCCAGCTCCTGAACAGTTCTCAGGTCCATTTACAAGAAGTAATTACTTTAGTGAATATAATATCCAGTCCCATGCAACAGTCAAACTTCAATTGCCTGTTAGGGTTGAGACTTCTGTCTATCCAGCTGGGCCCAGTGCAGACCTGAATGCAGGAACTAAAGGCAACTTCCTTTCTTTTTTCCCCAGGGTTTTGGCTCTTTTCCCTTTAATTTGTTAACTGAGGCTTCTGTGTCTCACTGCTGTAGAATTATGGGAAAAGACAGAGAAAAGTAGTTATTTTTTAATGGAGTGGCACGAGATGATGGCCTATTAAAGAGGATTTTTTCCAGTAACATTTTTGGGCTTCTATAAAGACTTCCAGCTTCCTTTCCTGAGGCTCAATCCCTAAAAGTTCCCTTGCCAAAACGAATACATATATCTTTGTTTTCGGTTGGATACTGACTTATTCTTTATCCATAGATACTGGGGTTTTATGCTGGAAACTGTTCAATGCTCTAGGTATAGAGGCCAGAAGCAAAAGAATGGTTTGGAATCCACCTAAAATTATTTCGTGATTTCTCTTTAGTAGTGTCTTTGGAGTCATGGTAAATACATAACATTTTCAGGCTCAATTCTAGAAGTGTGGGCCATGTAACTCACTGTTCTCAATTCGGCTCCACTATTATAACTTCTAAGAAGCATGTTGATTATTGCTATTATGCTGCTGTTACTGGATGGTGAGTTCTGTTTGGATTCTTCCCAGGTTCTTGGTGCCCTGAACAAAGAATTGGACAAAACACACAGGAAAAACAGCAAAAGCATACATTTATTGAAGGCAGAGAAGAGGTATGCTGTACTGGAGGAAAGTGGGCTGGTAAAAGGCTCACAGTGACACTGAGGATAAGGGAAAGGCACTTTTTGTAGCACAGATTCTTGCACTTGCTTCTCCCTCATGCAAATAAAGCACTGGGACAGTTGTCTTATGTGGTGGATTGATAACTGGTGGTCAACTT
>NW_004955433.1:21879251-21938250 GCF_000276665.1 Chinchilla lanigera | reverse complement strand
TCATATAAAGTATGTGTCCTGTATTATGTTGTTCCTCTTGCAAAATAAGCCCCAAACCAACACATCTTATCAAAAATTCATTTGGTGTCATGCTAGATTTAAAAGGAAAGACTCCCTTGGCTTTCTGAAATATATAAATGAAGGATTGAAAAGAACATTGTGACAGTGAATTGTGGTGTCAGTTTGAATGAGAACTGCCCAGCAGACTGATTTAGCACAGCTCTGGGTGTGTCTGAATGATTGACTTACTGAGGAGGGAAGACCCACCCTGGGTGTGGGTGGCAGCAGCCAATAGGCTTATAGCCTGGGTGGATTAAAAAGGGAAAGAAGAATGAAGTCTCATTTCTGCTTCTTTGTACGAGCTCCAGTCTTCACCAATGCTTTTGGGACATCCTTTACCATGCTTCCAGCACAGACCTTTTACCTTCGTGATAAAGACTCTCAAGGGACTCTACAGTGAGCTCCAGACCTTCAACTTTTGACTGGATCCTTCAGCTCTCCAGATGACCCTTTTGCATGCTTTCATACTTTACTGCAGCAGCAGGCCATTGTGAATCTCTACTTGTAAATCCTTTATGTATTACATATACATACTCAGGAGTCATGCAGCCATTTTGGGTCCTGTGTTCTACACATGACCTTTGGCAAATTCTGTGCAGTTAGTTGTCTTTTTTGCTCCAGCCATAATCTCTGACTTCATTGATGTTATTGTTTTTTGTTTGTTTGTTTGTTTGTTTTTGTTTTTGTTGAAGCAGGTATCAGGCATTAGTTTCTATGTCACCAAAATTTCAAGAGGTATGTACAGAGTTCTCACAGTAGTCCTGCCAAGGCCTTAGATAGGCTCCTAACTTTGCCCTGGAGAGGACTACAGGGTCTTACACAACACTACCAGCTCTCTTTGAAAGGTCCCTTCTTTTCTTTAAATCCCAACCTCTTTAGATGTGAGGGAATCTTTGAACAACTCTCAGCCTAATTCTTGCTTTGAATTCTCAGGCCTGCTTCCATTATAATGTTCCATTTTGACATGATTATCAATTAAATGGAATTGCTCCACAGCAGTGGGGATATATTACGAAGAATTATAGAATATAAATTACCACTTGATAAACTGCTTTCTGATTTCTCAAAGTGGAGGAGACTCAATAATTTCACTTCTTTGGAAGAAAATAACATTTTAAAAAAGAAAATCCAACTTGGAGAGGGTTTAAAAATAAATAAAAATATATAAATTAAGGTGAAATATACTTAGAAAATTTGTGAAACATAAATTACAAAGTGTCTAAGCACTTTGTAGCTGTTATGCCCTAGTCGGCCAAGGTAATGTTAGTCAACCTTGTCCAATAAAATCAAAGTGAAATAGATGGACCAGAGGTATTCTTTAATCCCCTTACTAAGCTTGCCATCAGCAACAAAGCAACATCAATTTAAAAACATCACAGTAACACTGGATGAAAGGGATGGCAAATGGAAAATAAATGTCCAGTGAAGTTTCTAAAATGGGACAAAAATAGCACTGAACTCCCCTTTATTAAGTTTTCTGTCTTAAATATGAAATTTCACACATGAAACAGTATGAGGGGTTCTGGAACATGACATTTATTCTTGGGAAAAGAATTTAGTGTTCTCTGTTCTCAGAAGTATCCCCAGTGCCTGTAACAAGGTATATGCTTAGTAAAATCATGTTTCAGAGGGTGAGGAATCAATCAGTGATCTCTATGCTGAGGTCAGGGCGGTTCATGTGTGCTACCTTAGCCAGTTTGGACTATTATAACAAAATACCATATACTGAGTGGATTGTACAACAAACATTGATTTCTAGAATTTCTAGAGGCTGTGAGTTGAAGTCAAAGTGACACCATGGTGAAATTCTTAATGAAGATTCTTTTCTTGATTTGGCAATAGTTTTTTTTTTTGCCACATCTTTGTAGGATTGATAGAGATTTCCTGTCTCATCTTCCCTTTATCCCCTCAGCAATCTCTACTTTTATGACTGCATCTAAACCCAATCATATCCCAAAGGATTCCCCTTCAAATATCATTGCATTGTGAGTTTAGGACTTCAATATATGAATTTTGGGGGAATGCGAACATTCCATCCATAGCACCTACAGACACTGAACTTAGGAACTAAAGTCTCTAAAGGGAAAGAATAATAAATATTTTAAGATGATGCAAAGGCAGGGCATACAACCAAAGAGCTTGCTATGTTTTTTATTTGTTTTGTTTCTGCAGTGTTAGGGACCAAACCCAGGGACTCTCACATGCGAGGCAAGTGCACTGTCACTGATCTACACCCCTAGCCTGGAGCTTGCGGTTTTGTAAGGCAACCCTTCCTGTTTCAGCTAGAGTGGTTTAGAGATTAGACTCTGGCCCTCAAACCAGGCCAGCAATCTGTTGGTAAATAAGTTAGCCAGTGTCATCTGCTGTTTTTACCTAAAGAATGGCAAAGGCATGAAGGAAGAGTGGTCAGGTTTCTAGCAGTTAGCACAGCCAAGGGGGAGATATACGGACAGTGGAGCAAGTTCTTCAAACACCATGACACATAAAAATTTACCATCCATCCACCCACTCATTCAGCCAACATTAGCAGAACACATTCTATAAGCCAAACTTAGTTTTGAGCTCTAGGGGAGTAGAATAAACAAAAACAGTAACAGATTTTAGGTCTAGTAGAAGAGACAGGCAATAAATAAATAAGTAGAAAAGTAAATGCAAAATCACAATGGAGACAAATGCCGTAAAATAACATTCAGAGTGCTAAGAGGTCTAATGGGTGGCTTAGAATGAACTGGGGACGACAGGCAGTGAAGGGGGATCAATTTTCTCATGCCAATATCGGAATTATTTCTAAGGTTTCATTTCGCAAAAATGATAGTCAGTAGCACAGCCTCCCTTTCGTTTCATTCTTTTTCCTTTTTATATCTTCCAATGCCAATTCCAGTATCTGTCTTCTGGTTCTGAGTAAGCGTGTTGTTTTTTATGATTGTGTCAAACATGGTGATAGTTGCTCTCATTTCACAGAAACATGTGAGGGAGAGGAAAGGATAGTAGAAACAAGACAGGTGTCAGCTTGAAACTTAGTTCTGTCTCTTACTTCCTGTGCCTCTTTAGTAAATTTGCTAAAATTCTCCCAGTGCATAACCTACGTTGAAATCACTGTTTATAAAATAATTGTATCTATAAACTATGTAAAAGGAACTTCAGAAAGAAATTTGAAAAACAGAAGTGGAACCTATAATTCCATTGCTCTAAGGTGTGGGTTTTTAAACTTGCCTCTTTGTTTTTATCAGTAATGAAGTGGAACACACATGTATATAACTGGAGTATAATCTCAGTCTGCTTGGCATTTTTAATTCTATATCTAAAATTGCTCTATAATTTGCACAGATGATGTAAACATTGGTTCCTGTGACTTTTGATTCTTTGTGAAATTCATTGTTATGGTTTAAATGTGAAGTACCTCCCTAAAACTTAGATATCGAGGGTTTGATCCCTAACTGGCAGTGATCAGAGGTGAGTATATAGAGAGGTTATGAATTCTGAAGCACCACATTCATCCATGAATTAATCTATCAATGGACTCACAGGTGAGTGGGCGGTTAGGAGGAAAGGCCCATTTGGAGGAAGTAGGTTAGGCGGAGTATTCTTTGAAGGATGGATCTTGTCCATGGACTCTTCCTCTCTGGCTCGCCTTTTGGTTTCTCTGCATCCTGGATGCCATGAGGTGAGCACCTTTCCTCTGACTTACAAGGCTACCACGATGCCTCTGCCTTACAGCCAGCTGATTATGGGCCAAAACCTCTGAAACCATGATCCAAAGCCAACCTCTTCTCCTTTAGTTGAGCACGTTAAGTGTTTTGTCCCAGCCACCAAAAGATAACTAACATATTCACATTCTGGCAGTCAGGAAACAATGTCAAAAATCTAAGAAGCAGATTTCCAGAATGCTGAGACAGTGACCAAGACTCTGCCTGTGTCACTGAGGGGTGTGGAGCTGAGCTCAGGAGAAGGCTGTCAGGGGAGATTCTGGTCTGCAGGGAAGACAGGAATGGGAGGTCACAAACTGGGTCCATTATTTCATCTCCAGCTTGACTCAGTATTCTTCCAATATTGTATTTCTGCTCTTTCCATGCAGGGATTTTTCCAGTTTGAGAAAAAGGAAAAAGAGAGGCCAGAGACAGAGAGTGACAGAGACAGAGGATATTGGCAATAAAATCCTTGTCCTTTAAGGAGAAAGAAAGGAGAGTGGGCTCCAGGGTGGCAGTGAGGAGTGAGTGTGAATGGATGATTCCAGGCCAGCATCACCTCGGACCGACCGGGCCCCTGTTTGTTCATTGTAGAACTTTCCCTGGTTGAGAAGCGATTTACTAAATGCAAAGCAATCCCACAGTTAGCTTGACAGGGTTTATAGTAACAATCTACTATATTTGCTTACTAGAATATAACATAAAATTTGGAAAGCTTTAACTTTGAAAAATGATAGTTATTCCCTATTTCAAAAGTAATCTGCTATTATTAAGAACAACATGAAAACATAAAAATCACTGATTGACAAATGAATTACATATGTGTTTATACATACATACACATGAAATTCACAAATATTATTTATCATTTTGCTTGGGGGCACTGACAATGTTACTTGGGTATTTGTACACTTTTATAACTATTATAAATATTCTTTTATTTGAAAACTTGGAAAGTACTACATACTTACATTTTATTTCTTTTTTGCCAACTAGACGATACATTGAGAGCATTTTCCCTTGAAACTGAATATTCTTAGACTGTATATCTTTAATTGATGAGTTTGGAGGTAGTATTCTTTATTGAAACATTTGTTGAGTTTCCCTGGTTGTTGAAGCTTTTGGTCATTACCAATAATTTTCTACTATATAGAACACCATACTGAACTATCTTTTGCAAATGATTCTGCAACTCACTGGGTGAATTCCAAAGTGAATTCCAAAGTGAATTCCAAATTCACTGGGGGAATGCCAAAGTGAATTCCAATCAAAGGATAGAGACATTTTAAACCTTTTGATATGTAACATTAAATCATTTTTTGAAAATTTTTTACTTTTACTAGGAGCATATAATATAATCATCATCCACTTTTCTTTATTTGTTGTTGAGATAGGTTTGTCTTGACATTTGCTATGTTGCTTAGGCTGGCCTCAAACTTAACTACTCACCTGCTTTGGCCTCTTAAATTCTGGGATTATAGGCCTGTCCCATTGCATCCGGCCCTAATTTGATTCTTAAAGTAACATCTCTCACCTACAGGCCAGTTTTCTCTCAGTTGTTCTTACACATTTCTTTTTTTACCATTTGTACTTTTTTTTCCTGTTGTGAATTGTCTCCCTAATGCCTTTGTTAATTGGTGAAATATCCTCCTCCATTTTCTTTTCTTTTCTTTTTTTGGTTTTTTTCTGGTACCGGGGATCAAACTTATGACCTTGCACTTGCCAGGCAGACACTGTGCCGCTGATCTAAATCCCCAGCCCCTCCATTTTCTTTTCTATTTCTGTCACTTATATCCTACCTACTTTCAAAGGGATTGTAACTACCTTGCCATTAAAACAGAGATGCAATGAAAACATTAAAATGAGGCCAGGCAAGTCATACATCACTCACGTAGCAGGGATACTGTGGTTTATTAAACACGCTCATGTGCTTTTCCTTCCATTTAGTCTTTATAAGATATCTAGGAGCTTTGGTAATTGCATCCCTAGTGAGACAGATGTAGAAACTAAGGCTCTGAGAGGGGAGGCGATGTCCTGGAGCAGAGAGCTGTTTTCCATCAGTTCCTTCAGTCTCAGGACTGTCACTGCCACCTGCTTAATTTCCAGCTCACGCTGTCATCTGGTCCAGGCCATTCATTCAGTAAATATTTATTGAGGGCCTGCTGCACACCAGGCACTGTTTCTGGCTTTGGGGGTGGAGAAGAAAAAAAAATAAACAAAGTGCTGCCTTTAGCGTTAGTAGGGATGAGGGACAGGTGATAAGTAAATATATGTTTTGTTTCAAGAAGAGGGTCAGAAATGAAAAAAATAGAGGAGTAGTGGGGAGATGGTGACAGGAGAGAGGCCAGTGACCAGGGGCATTACTGGATATTGTAAGCTCCTAGCTGTCCCTCCAGTGTGCGCAGATCTGCAAGCACTAAGATGGTCCTGTGAAGCTGGGCTTGGGCTGCTTAAATGAAGACAAGGAGAGAGGGAGACTGCTGCAGACGATTGCCAACCCCACCCCTCCTGTGGTGTCATGCAGTCAAAATGTAGTTAGAAGTCGAAAGTGAAATTGTGCAAATCCATCAGCGATGCTGCCTTCAAGTTTACGTCAGGGGGAGCTGAACACACTCCTGACAGAGCTGGATGTATGATGATGAAGATAGAAATTCTGGGGGAGTCACAAACGACAGTGATTGCCTCTGCTGGAAGCTGAAAAGGAACACAGCAGAGGAAGAGGTGGAGGAAACACTGCCCTCTCCAGGGTTCAGTGTCGTTTAGTACACACAACCAGATAACTTTACCCATGCTCTTTCGTCTGAAATAATAGCCCTTCCACTTGCCTTTCTTTGATTGTGTGGCTTTGATTACAAACACGGCCATAGGAATCCCAAGGCAGAGGCAAGGAATCCCTGAAGAACCAAAGAGTCAGCTCTACAAAATCCCAATTCTTAACATGAAGCTAAAGTACAAAAACTGAAGAGGTGTAGAAAATGTGTGTGCATTTCCCTCCGGGATTGCTGGAGGCCAGAGCTGTGTCTGAAGGCTGTGGGAAGAGGCACTGGGAGATGCCGCTTGATTTGGTAATGACTGTAAGGATGGCCTAGTGGAGGGGTGCAGTGAGGCTCAGCTCCCTGGCCAGGGACAGCGGTATCCCCCAGGAGTCCTGTGAGGTTCGCTGGAGATCTCTTAAGACAACAGGCAGCCCTCTGGTCCTCCCTCTGCAAACTGTGGGCTGACAGGACCTTTATTATGCATCCCCAGGTCTGACTCACACAAAGCCAGAGAGCTTTATTCTGTTCTTAAAACTAGGCTAGTTTCTGAAGCTTCTAGATCTCAGTTTCTTTACTATACTTTTTATTTTTCTATTATCTTTTTTAAAATTTTCAATTTTTTAGTACGCATTGCAGTACATAATGATTACATCCATTATAGAGAACTGTGCATGCATGTAACACATCTCAATTCTTTTTCTTTTTTACCCTTCTCTCTGCCTCTCTTATATTTTCCCAGTGTTGGATTCATTTGTCTTACAAATCCTGATAAAACTAATGATCATCTGTATGGATTAACAACCAGACTTCTAGGCCCCAAATCCTATAAAACACAAAATTCTACTAAATCAAGGCACACTTTTATTTATTTATTTATTTGGTTGGTTTTTTTTTCTGGTACCAGGAATCAAACTCACAACCTTGCACTTACCAGGCAGGCGCTGCACTGCTAAGCTAAATCCCCAGCCCTTCAAGGTACACTTTTAGATACACTGACCATGCTTGAGGGATGTAGCTCAGTTGTAGAGTGCTTACCTGGATCTGAGTTTCTAAGTCTCCTTGGTACACTCTAATACTTTAAGACACAGCACACATTTATTAAGTCCATACTGTATACCAGGCACTGTACAGAACATCACAGGTCAGGGCATACACATCACTGGCTGGCAAAGAAAATGACCTCTCTGAGAATCATAATAGCTGTGGTCATAGTCATGGGTATTAGGCTGTAAGGTCTCTCTATGCTGGGTGCACAAACCTGTGTATGCACTCCCAAAAGACACAGAGATTCGGGACTCTGAGTCTACATGCTTCTTACAAAGCTGAAAGAATAAGAGAGGCAAGAGCCACTGTAATTCCTCAGCCTTCCTTGTCCCGCCAGTGACACTGTCTTCCATGTCCCCTACACCAGCAACTCCAAATGCTCCCTACTTTGAGCTCCTAAATGAGTCACAGCTTCCACACTGATATATTCACTGATTTTTTAATTTCAATTATCAAATTATTTCATATGTCACATATTATGCTAGAAATACGCTGTCAAGTATGTGAGACAAAACCCCTGTCATGTGGCAAAAGCCAATGTTAGGGGGTCATTTTTAAATACCATCCATCCTGTCTTCGAGAAAATACTTAGTGATAAGAGGAGTTCTTAGAAGTGCCTCAGGCCTGAAAAAGGATCACTGAGCTGTAGCCAAATGGATGTTGTGTGTGTGCATGGGATGCGGGGGAGGGGGGGCGCGGAGGAGAAGGGGTGGAGAAAGAGATAGGCGGAGAGAGAATTTAGAAAGGAGAGGCCGGAGGCTTCTACTTTGCTGGCAGCGCCAGTGAAGCCAGAAGAGAGCCCTGGTTTTCAGTGAGAAATTCCTGGCTGTGGCCCCACTCAGCTATTTGCTTAGCCTTGGGCAGAACCCAGCCTGCTCACTCTGCCAGGTGTTGCTGCCCTCACTCTGGTCTCGTGCTCAGCCTGGCTGAGGCTTGTTTCCAATACACACAGGAACCTCAAGTCTGACTCTCACCACTTGAAAATACATGGCTGCTCCAGCTAGATTTTTATCTACATCAGAAAGAAGGAAAACCTTCCAGTGAACCTGATGGGTGTTGAATGAATGCAGATAGTCAGTGTGGAGTTCCACTCTAGCAGCTTTCTGTTTGTTTCTAAGAGAGATAGGGGCATACCGGGGACTGCACGGACCTATAATCAGCACCAGAGTGGTCTGAAGACAACATCTCTCTCTCTCTCTCTCTCTCTCTCTCTCTCTCTCTCTCTCTCTCTCTCTCTTTCTCTCTTTCTCTCTTTCTCTCTTTCTCTCTTTCAATAAAACCCAGCGTTCCTTGACTCTGCTGGGCTTCTGCTCCCCCTTTACAACCTTTTTCTTAAATAGCAAAGCACAATAAACATTTTCATGTACCATGCTAAATGTAACTCGTTGCAAATCTTACAACATTCCTCTGCTGGAAACGTTATCACTATGCTTATTTTACATGGGGGGACGTATCCAGAGTTAAGAAAGTGAGCAATTTACCAAGCTTTGTGAATAACAGGACCAGGATACAATCCCAAGCATTTCAACCCTATGTGGAAATGCTAAAGATATTAAGATAGATTAAAATATAATGCATAGATTTAACTCTTAACATAATGATGCCTTCTTCCCAATATTTCCTTTGAATAATTTTTCACATAGCCTGTGTCTCTTTGTTTATTGGTATAACTTTGCATCTTGGCTTTATGATGTACTATTTTAATATGTTAGCATCATAAACTCTCAGTAGCTATAGTTAGAAACAACTTAGTCTGGACAATATTGATATCTATTGTGGATATATGCACTATAGTTTATTCATACAAATAAATTCTGAGTATATGTTTGGGTTGTTTCTCTTGTTCATTTCATCATGTGAGAACAAACCATGATGATTCAGGGAGTATCTTTTTATGTACAACAAAGTGCAATTAACAGATTCTGAAAGTGACATGAAGTGGCTTTCAAGTAAGGCTTACCTTCCTTTTTAAAGAGAGGCACACTCCACCAATTGTTTCCTCAAGTAGGGAAAATAACAATACATAACTTAAACAATTTTTTAATTGTTGGAGTATCAGTATTCTTGTGTGTATGTGGGTGTGTGTTTGTATGTGTGCATATGGGTTTGAATAGTCTAAGGTGTGAATTTCCTTGTGTGTATGAGTATGTGCAAGTTCACACACTCATGTGAACATCATCTATTTTCTCAACGCAATTAAAACAATAAGAGAAATAACTCGAACATATATGCAGAGCTTCTTGGTGTGATTAGATTAGAGTGTACCTGTGGTAAAGTATATCACTACTATGTGCAAAGCATCCTATAGAGTTAGCTTCTGTGTTGGTGATATTGACCATAACTCAAGTCAAATAGCTCCTAGCCCTTCTTTCCCTTCCACTAGTATTGACAGAAAAGATGGACATTTGTAAGAAATGGGGACTTTTTATGCATAGATTCTCTATTACACACTCTGCATATACCAATTTCTTGACTTCTCCCCAGACCTTGAAAGGAAAAGTTCTTGAAGAAAATGAAACTCAAGATGAAGCAACTACCTCAGGATTATATATGTAGAACATATACAGCTGGGTTCAGATGCAGATTTCAGCAGGTCTCCCTCCTTCTGAGACACTCACCCATGTCAAACTGAGACATTCACCCAACAACAATGCAGTGTCTGAGTTACATGTGCACACTTGAAGTATACGCAACTTGAATACATTTTCCACTCTTTTGTGGCAAGTTCAACATGACTCTTTCTGCATGCCTTTCCCAAACATCTTCTTCACACATGAGGGATGTTTCCTCTTAGCATCCTACATTTCAGGCTTATTAGACTTTGGGCAGCCCCTTCCTCTATTTCACACTTCTCGTGTCCTTTGCAGAGGTATAGAAAGGGGTCTTCAGCCTCCTCTGCTTGGCTGTGGTTTATGAGGAGGAATGTTAAGCTGAAAGGCTCCAAGCACTGCTTCAATTACACTTTGCTTGTTCCAAGGGCTTTAATCATGACCTCTTTCTCAATAGAACCTTTCAGAAAGGCCAGGGGGAGAATAGGCAATTGGAAACCCTGGTAGTAATCAGGGTCCCAGACCTCCAACTCCACAGAGAAACATGCTTGGGACATGAGATTTGTGAAAGGGAAATAGGAAAACAGAGAGAATAGCCATTCCTGAGGGAACCCACGGGCATTAGGGGGTGGGGTGAACAGAAATCGTAAACAATAAGGGGAATGTGTAGGTGACAATAATTAGTTTGTGGTTTTAATTAAGAGGTCTTTTGGGCCAGATGTTCATTGAGGGAAAGTAAGAACCCCCCATCCTGGGATATGCAATGAAATTTACACCACTGTAGCTAGGGAGGAGACACAGGGAAGGGATGCATTATAGGCTTACAGGTTTTTAGCCTGAAGCTTCTGTGATGGGGAACAGGAAGAGGAGAAGGATGCCTGGATTGCAATGGAGCACCACCCCTCCCTCAAACTCTGGCATCTGTATTCTCCTGAGAAGCCTGCTCAGCAGAGCATGCCTGCTTCTGATTAACAGGAGGAGGACAGCCAGCGACTGACTCGCTGCCTGGTCTGGCTCTCTCGGTAATATGGAGCTCTGTGCTCTGGCCGCATTGTTCTTAGGGAATAATGGGTAGAAGCATCCCATGAGGCTTCCCTGGTGCTTCTAGCCAGCATGTTTTTGCCACCACTCCTGCCCCAGGACGGGCTTGACATATGGCTGCTGGAAAATGAGGGTGGGCTACAAGGATAATTTGCCAACTTTCTCACTCCCCAAATGCTATTTTTTTCTTACCATGGACCATTTCTTGTACCACCAGTTTTTGGTGCCAAAATCCTGAATGATGGAACATGAGGACGGATATTTTCCCAGAAAGATTAATGCAGGAAATACAACTATTGAGATAGTCGCTAACATGCCCTGGTGTTGCTTGTACAGTTCCAATGGTGGGGTCCCACAGAAGTCCCAGGAGAGCCCTGTGAGGTAGGCCTAGCCAATCTCATTTTGCAAGGAGGAAAACTGAACTTCAGATAGTGAATGGAGTGTGCCCAGCTCACGTCATGAGTGAGTGACTGCACTGGGATTGGACCCCAAGCAGCACATGTTCAGAGATCAGTCTCTGAATTCTCATAAGAAGAATCAAAGGTGAGCAAAACAGAGGGAAGGTGAGAATTAGACAAGAGTACGGGTGCTAGAGGCAAAAGGAAATTATTCTCCTTAGAGCCAGAGTTGCCACATATTCCATATTTAAAAAAGGTAGTAAATAGTTTATGCTCTGCTGGTTCAATGTGTTCTGTCAAGTACTCAACTCTGCCACGGTGGCACAAATGCGCCACGGGCAGTATGTACTCGCCTGAAAGTGGCTGTGTCTTACTAAATCTTTATTTACCAAAAGAAGTGGATTTGACCCACGAGATGTGGCTTGCCAACTTGTGCTCTAGGCCATTATTAGTACTTGAGATGCAGAGGGGATTTGAGTGTGAAAATAATTGCACACTTTCTTTTATAGATTAACTGAGTTTTCCTAAAATGCCAGAGCCAATAGTTTGTTTGTACCTTTTCAGTTCATGCTTGAACAACCTCAGAGAAGAGGCTCATCCCCTGCGTTGTGTCTACTTTTGTTATGTGGCTGATTGGGCAGGGTCCTCTCGTTTGTACGGTGCTAAACACGGAGACTTTCTTATTTGTAGTATTGTCTATGTGACCTCCCTGCACCTGTGGTTTACAAGTGGAATGCTGAAGCTATGAAGAAAAAAGAACAAACATTGGGTTTCAAAAAAGGAATATGCAAAATATATAAAAAGGCCTTACACTGTTATTTTGACATCATGAAGAATTGTATTATCTATTTTCAGATGTTCTCAGACCTGGTTCAAGCTTCTCTTTTCAATTTCTGATGACAGTGAAGATTTCAGCTGAAAACACTCGAAAATAGGGAATGTTACACCTTAATTTTCTTAAGCTATTTATTCCCCAGTAAAATATCTTCTAGCCAAGCCATTGCTTCTCTTCATCCTGCTTACCAAAGTCATTTGAAAACACAGAACTCAGAATAGCCACAATGATCAACTTGTAACCCGTTCAGTTATGCCTTTAATGTATTTTTTCTTCCTAACTTGTGCTAACCACAGAGAACAAGGAATGATGGCATTCCCCCAGCTCAAAATTTTCATCTTGTGATTCCAGGGAATTGTATCAGTAGATAAACAACAACTTGTGAAAACTGACACCCTTTATTTGAACAATCACCCCAGGAAACCTGTGCCTATGGCACAACTATAAGTAGATCTCCTGGGATTATACCCACAATTTCTCAATACTCTCATGGTACAACTTCCTCAAACTGTCTCCCTGAATCGTGGCCTGTTCAATAATTCTGTGACTTTCCTTTTCTCACAGGAAAGCATGGTACTAGCCATTGCTTGGATTCTAGCTAGCTTTCCCAAACTAGAAATGGCAATAACTCCAATTTCCAGCATTCTAACGAATATCCTGGACAAAATTCTAATCTTTGAACATCAAATTTGCCATGTTTGCCACATTTGATTATGAAAATTTCCAATTTTCAAGTTCTACAGTTGGCATTTTAATGAAGATCCAAAACAATTACTATAACGAGACAAGTTACAAATCTGAACAAAACTTATTGACCTCACTGAGGCTTATTGGCCTGTACAGTGATAGGAATAGCCCACAACATAAATGAATGAGTAGTTGTTCATTGATTGTGATCCATGACAAAGTATGTATTCTCTTCTATACAAAAGATTTGTGGAGGATTTCCTCCTTCTTTTAAAAATACATTTAACTAAGAAAAAATAATTGTGTATATTTATGTACTATATTATGACGCTTTGATCAATGCATATATTATAGGATTATGTAAAGCTAATTAGCATATCCATCACTTTGACACTTATCAGTTTTTGTAGATAGAATATTAGAAGTCTATTCTTTTACCTAATATGGAAATCCAAGCCCTATGGTGGTTCACCACGGTCAATGCTGAGAAGGCAGCGTGTGCATCCTATTCGGTGGTTCAGGAACTCAGCAAGGAAAGACAGGGTTTTGGCTGCCTCAAAGCGTTTTGCAGTGTCCCACCCTCCTGGTTTTTTGCATCTCACCACCTGCAACCACTGAACCAGAGGAAGCCAGGACCAAAGTTATTTCACTGGGATTTGTTTTCATTGGAGACAGCCAAATCTCACAATGCTTTGTCCAGCAGACTCCTGAAGGGCTATTCTTCTGCTTATGAACACTAGAGCTTTAATTGAAAGGGATTGGAAGAGACTAGAAAACCTTTGAATCCTAGTGACAGGGGCTGCTTTAAAGAGCAGTAATGTAGTGCAAGCCTGTGGCTCCCAAACTTTAGCATATATCCAAATCAGCTGTTTGGTTTGAAAGCATGGGTCCCTAAGCACTTAGTAAGTCTGGGATGAGGCCTGGGGATTTTCTTTTGTAACAATTCGTAGGTGATGAGTAAGACAGCAAACCCAAAGATCATACTGAGAAACACTGATGTAAAAGCTCAAATCAGAAGGCTTGAGTCTTAACTTTGCCACTTACAACTGGAAGACCTTTGGGGAGCCCACTTCGTCTTTTTGATCCATTATGTATTGGTGGTGGTGGTAGCGCTGTTTATAAAATGCTCCAGTGGGTACTAGGTCACAATGCCCCTAGAAATGTGTACAATAGTGTGTGTCATGGAAGAGTTATAAATGAAATAGAACTCACCCAGCACCAGATCCTTTCAGTCTCTGCTTCTATCTTTACTTGCATAGGTGAGATTCAAGCTAATAGTGGTCTCACTTTGTTTTGCAAACAATTCCACTGATTTTTAAACAATCAAACTGGTTATATTATTCATTTGTTCTGTGGTTTGAATAACATTTTTGGTCATTCTTTTGAGATCATGATACACAGTACATTGACTCTTGTGATCCTCTGATTTTCAACTTAACAGAACTTCTTAATATGACCTCCTTCTTATGCAGAAAAAGCCCACATAATCCACCACAGCAAAGAGCACTCAAAACCTCTAGGTTGGCCAGTGGAGACAGGATGTCCCCATTGTCTCAACATCTGGCCTCTCCAGCAAAAGCCTCTAATTTTCTGTGGCTCTAACTTGGCCTCCCTTCCATGTGGGAGGGTGGCGTGCATAACGAGCCCCATCTGTGAGGCAGCTGCCTGCTGGAGGCCCCCCTCTTCCATGCCTTTGAAGAGTGCAGCCCTGCTCTGCCTGGAGGTCTCTTATTATGGCCAGCATCTCTGTTCACTATTAGCAGTGGGGAGAGTAAAGAAATGTTAAAAGTAGGAAGCAAATTAATGTCCTGTTCTCAGATGTGCTGAAACATACCAGTATGGAGGAGATTGCTGCAGAGCATTTTGGACACAGACGTTATGAACAGAGCTCACACCCCACATGGTACTCATTTCACTCCAGTCACAAAGTAGGTGGGGTGGTGGATGAAAAGCCCTAGTGATTTAGAGTCAGCACATTGGAGTTTGAATTTAAGCCCTTCCACGAGGAAGTCCTAAGTAACCCTAAGCCTCGGTGCAGTTAGAGAACTTATAGAGAGGTATATGGAGAAGTTTGGGGGGGATCTCTGCCCTTAATTACCTTAACATTATTTTAAAGAAGAAAATAATAACTGAAAAACTTAACTTCTCTAGTTTAAGAGTTTAAAATCAATTGACCATTCTAGACATACGGATTTGAGCATTTAAATGATGAAGCACACAAGATGATTTCCTTTTGTGATTTTTAGTTTAAATTACATTTTTAAACTGTTATATAAATACATGAAATTGTACACATTATTGGGCTACCATGTGATATTTTAATGCATGTATACATTGTATAATCTTTAAACTGGGTTAAACATGCCTCCGTCCTGAAACATTTCACATTTCTTCATGGTGAACACACTAGAAATCTCTTGTTCTAATCTCTATATTCCTCTGTAATTTCACTGCCTCCCAAACCCCAAATGGGACTCATCAGCAATCCTCTCTGAATCGGTGCCCTGAGTTGTTGGCATCTGCATGAATCTGGATGGGTTTTGTGTGAACTGAAGGATCTTTCATTCTATACCTTCAACATTTCTGACAGGGACAAAAACATGAATGGTGGGGAACTTTCAGGTTGTTATTGGCCAGTGAGGTTCTGCAACTTACCAGTTCTGTGCGTGGGGCCAGACTGTTTAAATTGTGCTAAACCTCAGTTTATCTTTCAAAGTTATAAACAGTAAATGGAATGCTAAAGACAATGTATTCCTGTTACATGGAAGGTGCAAAACCTGGCATCTGCCAGCACCCTCCACTGTAGGAGACTGATCTTCCCTAAAGAACTGATATAGATGAGCTCTTTCAAAGCTGGATAATATCTCTCTCTCTCTCTCTCTCTCTCTCTCTCTCTCTCTCTTCCCCCCTTTCTTTTTCACTCTCTCTGTATGTGTGTTTTAAATTTGTTTCACCTATGGCTATTTTAACTTAGGTCAGTTATGTCAATATTCTGTTAAAAAAAAGTGATCACAGCCGTGGTGTGCAGGTAAATGTTTGACAACCAGGGTAAGGAGTGATGGTTCTGACTTGCACACTTGCCAAATTCCATAGTGTAAAAATTCCCACCATGCCTGGTTTCAAACAGTGATCAGAGAATTGGGAAGAAGTGAGTAGTAGATCCTCCAATCGAGTTAGAGGCTGCCACAGTTCTCCAGGAGATCACCATGTTAGGAATTGAGCATTTGCAGATAGTTATGGGGAATAAGAAGGAGAAAAGGGTAGAGAAAGAGCGCAAACAAACAAAAAACAAATGAAAGAAAAGAAAGAACAGAGATAGAGGCAGAGTGAGACAGAAATAGTCACACACACACACACACACACACACACACACACACACACACACACACACACCGGGGGTGGGGGGAGAAAGAGAGAGGCAGAGAGAGAGAGAGAGAGAGAGAGATTGAGAGAGAGAGAGAGAGACCAAGGCAGGAAGGAGAGAGATAGACTTTTCCAGGTCATGTGCCCAGGGACTCACCTCCTCCAACCAGGTTTCCCTCCCAGTGTACTAATCCACTGGTGAGTATCATACCTCTAAGTGCCCTACCTATTAGTGTATGAGGCTTTGGCGGGCATCTAGATATAAACCCTAACACCCTGCAAGTCAGTGATAGACTTGAAACACCAAGCCTAGGATCATACTGTGAGTGATGAGACACTAATCATTCCAGAAAAGAACTAGAATTAATGAGAGGGAATAACACAATTTTTTGAACCAAATAAAACCCACCCCATGTTTAAATTGACCATAGTATAGTAGCTTCTGCAGGGGAAACACCTCACTTAGTCAATTCAAACTCAATAAGGCAAAAAGGCCTGAAGACTGACCTTGGGGATCAGCCTACGAGGTTGGCAAAGGGGCCGTATTACCTGGCAGCACCCCCAGCCCCTGGTATCTTTAATTCTGTGATGGAAGGGTCTGTTGTTTTGTACTTAGCTGCCACACAAATAGCAGAAGCACTAACCTGCAGCTACAAGCAATTAATGTGCACAACCTTGTGAGAATTGCAGAGAAGCTTGGCAAAATTGTTCTGTGATTTCTCCCTCTAGCATTTGTTTTGCAAAGGGAATAATTTCTGTTGTTTCAGGTTTTATTCCTTGTGATGTCAACACGTATTAAGACCATATGGTTGAAATGTCTTTGGAAATTCAGGGCTGCTGAACCTTCTTTCTCAAACTGAAAAGACCAGAATCCCAGTTGATGACACAATCCTCTTGTAAGAGTGGTGCACAATTATTTGAGAGGAAGAGAAAGAACTTGGTGTCAGGTTAGTGGCAAGAGTCAGGCTCTCAAGTTGAGCTTAGCATTTCCAGAATTCATGCCTCTATCATGTACTAGCTAGCTGATCATGTGCACCTCTCTTAAGTTCTCTAAATTTCCCCCCTTCATTTATAAAGTAATAATATTGAGACAATTACATCATAGTTTAAAATGAGGGTTCCAGAGAAAGAATATGAAAGTCGGAATCTCAGCTCTGACAAGTAATAGCTCAGTAGCCTCAGGTAACAAAGTTAACATCTCTAAATCTCGGCTTCTCAGCTGGAGAAAAAGGATAAAAATACTACAGAAGAGGTTTTTGTGATGATTAAGTGAGATGGTGCATGTTAAATACTTAGCTTTGTGCTTTGGCACTTTTAACAAACGTTGGTTCTAAAATCTTCCCAGTATTTTTAGTACTAAAATTATGCATTTGTGACTCCATTATGTACATATGGACACTGGTACTCAAAATAACTGGCCTGCCTAAGGCCCTGCAGCTCAGATTCCAGCCCAGATTTACATGATTTTGAATGCTCTGTTCTTTTTGATAGCATATTTTGCACAAGTTACCTCGCTGAGAATATGAAAATATGCACTAAGAATTTTTACAACTGCTATTTTCCTCATAACTTTATGATGTAGAATCCTTGACCAGTGTAGAAGTCAAGTAGCTGAGCAACAAGAAACTTGTCAGTTCTGGGACAAATTGTTTAATCATTCTTCAGGCCATAGAACTGCCATGAGTCAGGGACAGTTTTATTGTTATTTTTGTCTTTCTACAAAGGGAAGGGCAATAGACATGAATTGAGGAGTACTCTCAAGCTTAAATGAACTTCTAGTCTGCAGTGATGAGTCCTATATTGCAGACAGCTAAAGAAAATGGACAGAGGCACCTTGTGAGATCATACTTCTCTGTATCTTTCATGCCTGTTGCAATTCTTGCACTGGTCTAGGGCATTTATTTATAGGGAGAAAAAAATATTCTAATGAGACTCATTCTCTAGTTTGACAATTTTATTTTAGTGTTCCTTGATCTACTTTGAAGCCTTCTGGGAAATCTGTGCTGCATTTGACTTCTCCTCATGTTATCCTGTGAGCTATTAGGTGGCTAATTCGTTTCATGAGATATGCCAATATGAGAGGTACTTGGCTCACATTAGGAGTAGAATTTCACCACTCAGTGGTCAGATCTTTTATGATTAAGACAGAAGAGCAATCCAAACACAGCAGCCAATGAAAACGCTCTCCAATCACCTGTAATCATTGCTCTTCGGTTTCTAAAGGAAATAGTCTCACTTAGCACTGATCAGACAGCTATAATTTATCCTAAAAATAATCATGTACTTTGGTTTGGAAGTTGAGACTGTGAGAATTCTATCATCTATCTATCTATCTATCTATCTATCTATCTATCTATCTATCATTTATCTATGTGTGTGCTTCTCCCCTTTCTCTCATTTTGCTACCTTTTCTTTATAGAACAAAATGAAGAAATGAAATTAGAACAGAACGACCATGAAACTAACTATATGGGAAAGCTGAAACATTGATTTCTAAGGTGTTTCTCTAGCTTTGGTATAACACAATCCAGGATCCTAAGTTCCTAATATATTAGTTATTACCACATAATTCTTACTTGGTTAATAAATTTACTTAAACATTTGGCTCTTTATGTGTTAAAGGAAGATTCTTAGACAGAATGTGATGGGAACAATTTAAATAATGAAGGAATGACACCATAAGCACAGGGACCACTGTTAGAGAAGTATTAAGGAAATATACTGCCCTCGCTATTCTGCAGTTCAACAGAATTAAATGAGAGCAGGACAACTGAACCTTAACTAAAAATTCATTTCAGATGGCAAGATCTCAGAACTCAGCAACACCAATTTTCAAACTTTTTGCATCATTATTTAAGAAGCAAGAGTAACACAGTGTGACAAACCTCAAACCTGTGCTCATAAAACTCTTCTGTGAAGTCCAATATAGGGATGAAAGTGTGTGTGTGTGTGTGTGTGTGTGTGTGTGTGTGTGTGTGTTCATGTATACGTACACTGGAGTCTACAAAGGAGAAAATATTTGAACAAATGATAATGCATCCACAGTGCAAATGTGATACAAATCTGAGAAAGAAATGAGTTTGGGGTATTTGTCTGAGATGAGTCTCTAGGGTCTAAGGCAGTAATTACTGAGAAATACAAAAGGGCATATTTTGTAGACAGACATTAGATTCTTTATGAATAAAAAATGCATTCCATGTATTGATAAAACTTCCACTCTGTTAATGAAACATGCCTGCAATGTCCACCCAAATACATTAAAATCACAAAGGAATTCATCAGGAATTATTATGATAGCCATGTCTTCGGCCAGTGAACACATTGGCAGCTAAAAGAGAAAGGCGAGATCAACATAGCTAGTGATGAAAAGGGGGATCCACAGAAGTTTATCAGCACAGTGGAACATGGAGAATGAGAAAGGTCACTACCTTCTGAGTTGTGCTTATGGTTACAAGTTAAAGTAGTATACCCACCATCACTGAATGGAGAACCTGGGAAAGAGAGCATTTCTGAAGTTATCCACTCAATTATTTCTTAATTTTTCATGAAAGCAAAGAATTCTACAGTGAGTCATGATGTGAGATGGATAGAAGAGATGATTTCTAGTTTTATACTAGTCAGGGTTTAGTATTTGCCTAGAAATTAAAATGCCAACCAAGTAGACCTGTGTTCAAGGACAGTTCAGACAGGATCGCTAGGTGACAGAATGACTCAAGAAAAAAGACCAATTGCCATTGAAAAAGTACATAAATATATATGTGGCCGATATATACACTAAGGTAGCATTACTGATTCTAGACTCCATTTGAAGGTGGCAGTTGTTCTTATAAGCTACTCTTACCCTTGATCAGCACTGGTCCAAAAAGTGAGTGTAGGATTCTGCAGTGAAAAACATCTACTCCTGAAACTAGATAAGGTCAGGTGGGGCCAAAAGGTGGGCTCATGATAAGAATGATACATGTTGAGGTATAGGGTCTGTGGATATGGCCTCTTGCTCCAAAACGTGAGAAGACAAGAGAAAATCCAGCAGACAAACAAAAATCAGCCATGTGATTGCAAAGACACCTGCACAGTTAGCCATGCCCACACTTCAGTTGCATGGCTTCTGCTTCCAGGAGAGACTGATTGGTATTCCAGAGAGAGCTGAGGGAAGCAGCACCGTGTCTGATGGGGAAGATGTCCTCAAGAAGCTTCAAGGCAGAGTAGAATGACAGTGTCTACCGCACTCGGAATGGTGAGGCTCCGAGAAGGAGAATAAATAGATTAGTGCCGTTTTAGAAGTGTTCATTCTCTCCATTCAGCCACATAATGCAATTATTTAGTAGTTCAGCATTTTTTTAATTCTGTTTGAAGAACTTGAGAGGTTAAGGGTTTGAAATGATAAATGCATTATTAATGTTGCCTCATAGAAATATCCAAGTCTATAATTTCTGAGGCAGAAAAAAAAAAGACTAATAGGTTTTTACTCACCCCTCCCCACCAGAAATTAACCTTCAGGACCTGTGAGAAATGTATAAATTAGGCATTATTAGAGAAAGTAATCAGGAACTGAAAGCCATCATACAAAGTCTTGATTCATTAGCAAGACTCATACTTCTAGTTTTAGTTTTGGAGCTTGTTTTGGCGCTATACTCTGCTTAACTGCAAAGTAAGACATAAACAACAAAGGAAGTGGACAACAAGGTTTACACGAGAAAGGAGACAGTATTGCATAGGGTCTGATGTGATCCCCAGAAGTCTGTGTGATAGTCACAGAAATCAAAGTATGTGGAAACACAGAGCACAGATTTTGGAATCTGACAGACTTAGGTTCAAGTATGAGCTTCACTGACTATGAACTGTGAACTAGTGAACTTTTGCTTCATTATTATTATCTAAAAATACAAAGTATAGAACTCGGTGTAGTAGCACACATCTATAATCCCAGCACTCAGGAAGGTGAGGCAGGAGGATCACTATGAGTTCAAGGCCAGCCGGAACTACATGTCAAGACCTGGAGACCCTGACTGAAAAAAAAGAAAGGAGTATAATAATTCTCTATAGGATTTCTTACAAGAATTAATAGAGATAATGTGTGTAAACTAAGAATATATTTGTAATATTGTAAGCATTCAGTACTCTAAAGCTGTTAGTGATATTATTAAAATTAGAATTAATATTAATACACTATCAATATGAATACCTTCAGTAAAATGTAATATCCAGTACATTACCCAATTGATACTTTAAATTTAGATGAGTGAAGTAACTTACCAAGATCATAGTATTAATCTGTGATATAATGAAAAACTTCACACTTACATATTTTGATATATTTATGATGTATAGTTTGGCCACTTCATTATGTAAGCTTAAATTCCTTCTCAAGCTCTTTTTCTAATTATTATGGACAACAGTCACACAATATTGACTGTAATTTTCTCAAATGCAATGCAAAAGTATTACAAAGCATTGCAAAGGAAGTCACAAATTTCTCACAGTTATCATTATTGTAAATTGATCAAGTCTTCGGATCATAATAATGTAACAGGTACTGGGCTTGCTATTCTATATAAGCAAATAAAAAACTAGAAAAAGTAATGGAGCAAAAGTGTAGGAACACTAAAACATGAGTATGATTTTGATTCTTTAGAGATGATGGATACACAGAAGTTTCTTATTAACTCTGATTGTTTCTAAAGGTATTTACCAAGTCCTGGTGTGAGAAATTAAAAAAAAAAATTCCAACTTGCTGAAGAAAGGAACAGAGATTCAGAGGTTAGGGGTGCTGAAATAACTAGAATTTGTGCTAACAGCTGAGAGGACTGCCTGTGCTGCAGAGGTCTGGAACCTACACAGGGTTCAGAGCAGCTCCCTGCCCTCATATTGAGAGAGCAGGAAATGATGCTCCACAGCGCTTGATGGAGAGATCAGAGGCAGGCACAGACTTTGCGGAGCCCTCGGGATTTTCATTGAGGATCCCTAAATTTTATTCTTTAACATAAGCATCTCATTTTATGGTAAAAGCCATGCCACAGTATAACTAAGGAGGAACCCTAACATATTCTTTGTAATAAAGAATAAAATCAAGCATGCTACCTAGGAAGGATCCATTAAAAATTTAACTCTCTGCAAGAATAAAAGTAAATATTCTTTAATTTTTAAGTAAAGACAACATAATCCAGATGCTGTGTGTTTTATCTGCAAAACCTAGTATATAATGACAAATTACTAGGTGCATGAAGAGGCTAGAAAAAAATGTCAAGAAAATAAACAAGTGATAAAATTGACCTTAAAATGACCCAAATATTGAAGTTAAAATAATATACATGTATTCAGTGGCTTCAGGAGTGGCTATGAAGAAGGTACATATGGATAGAAAAAAAAAAAGAGAAGAAATAAACTAATAGAAAGTAAATAGGAATTCTAGAAAATAAAATAAATACAATATCTGAAATAAAAAAGTAATTCTATAGGTTAAAAGAAACTTAATGACTATAAAAAAATTATGAACTAGAAGCAGAGTAATAGAAATCTTGAGAACTTTAGAAACCATTTAAAATAAAGACAATTAAATAGGAAAAGACCAACCACTCCAGTAAATGGTGCTTGGACAACTAGATATCCACATGCAACAAATTAGCTTGGATATCTACCTCATTACATACTGTTAGGGTTTGTGTCTGGATGTCCCCCCAAAGCCTCATGCAGTCATGGGGTGGACTTCTAGAGTTTATGATTGATTCATAGTTCACTGTTTGGATTATGGGTGTGAATGCTACACTTGCCCCAGGGCAGGTAGCTTGAATACAATGTAAGGAAGGGAAAGAGGCTGCTTGCTGCTGCTCTCCCCCTCGCGCTCTTACTACTTTTGCTAACTTCCGCTGCCACGAACTGTTGCACTCTGCCATGTGTCACCCTGCCTTGCAGCCAACCAAGTATGGACTGAAACCTCCACAGACTGTAAGCTAAATGTACCTTTCCTTCCTTAATTTTGAGCATCAGGTATTTTGTCTCAGCAATGAGAGAAGAGTAACCAAGGTACATACACAATCATGAACTAAAAATACATCTGTGAAGTAAACTGTAATGACTAAAGCTACAAATTTTTTCAGAAAAACTACAGGAGTAAATCTGGGTTAAGTAATGGATTCTCAGATATCAGACCAAAAGCAAAATCCACAAAAGAAAAACAGATTGGTTGTATTGTACAAAAATTAACAACTGTTTTGCTCAAAAGGACATTATGAAGACATGTAAAAGGCAACCATCAGGGTGACAAGAAACAGTTCATTCACTTTTATCCAATAAGAGAATTGTGTCCAGAATATATACACACACAAAAAATTCTACAACTCAACAAAAAAAAGATAAAACAAAATTAAGAAGGAACAACTGATTTAAAAGACATTTCTCCAAAGAAAATATTCAAAAAATGTTTAAACACAAGAAAAGATGCTCAACATTCTTAAGTATTGAAGAGATGCAAAGCAGAACTATGAGATGCTCCTTCACATCCTCTATAGGGTCATAATTTAAAAAACAGGTACAGAGTAGTGTTAATGGTAATATGGAGAAATTACAACCTCCATACACTTGCTGGGAATGTAAATTAGGACATCCACTTTGAGAATCAGTTTAGTAATTCCTTAAAATTTTAAACATAGCAGTACTATTTGCATCAGAAATTCTTTCTCTACACTCTGCACCTCTAAAGGAATTTAAGATATCCACCCACATAAAAGTTTACACATGTATATTCATATAAACCCAATTCATAATAGCTGAAACTGGAAACAACTTAAATATTCCTCAATTGATGAGGAGATAAACAGAATACAGTATCACCATAGAATGAGATATTATTTATCAATTTAAGAAAATGAAGCATTAATGCATACTACACCATAATGAAATTTGAAAACATTATTCTAAGTGAAAGAAGCCAGTCACAGATTATCATACATTATATGGCATCCTTGCATGAAATACCCACAAGAGAAAAGTCTGTACAGACAGATTGCACAAATGTATAAAAGAATGTATAAAGAGGCAGAGAAGTGGATTTATGGCTGTTTAGGTCAAGGGAGAGGGGAGGGAGGAGAAAGAGTGGGTGCTAATGGTCACAGCCTCTACTTAGGGGTTATGAAAATTTGCTAAAATGGGATAGTGGTGTTAGTTCCAGAAACCTGTAAATAGACTATAAACTACTGAATTATACACGTCAATAGGGTGAACTGTATATAAATTATAACTCAAATATTTTATGCAAACAAAATCATCAACAAAGTTCCAGTGAGCAATAGCACAGTATCAGATGTGTAACATATGTTCTGAATATCCAAAGTAGAGAGATAATGAGGCAGAAAAATTACTTGAAAAAATAATGGTCCCCATTTCTCTAAAGGTGGTGAAAATTAACTTAGGGTTTCTAAAATTCAGTGAATCCAGGCACAATATACACAAAGACAGCCACATGTAGGAACATCATTTTCTATCAAATGGAATCCAAAAGTAATGAGGAACATCTTAAAATAGCCAAAGACAAAAGATTTAGTGTATAAGGAATATTTGTACTACAAAAAATAGCTAGCTTTCCATCAGAAGGAATCAAGGCCAGGATAATGGTTTGGGGGATATTTTGCAAGGAGAACAATATAATACAGGACACATATTTTATAAGATTATTTAAAATAATCACCCAAAGAATGCTATACAGAGAGTTCAGGAAATCTGTCCACATACTAAGACCAAGGAAACTAACCAAGGGCCTGGGTCCCACAGAAGTGTCCTGCATGAGTCCAGCTGAAGACCTAGAGCTCATAACAGTCTCCCACAAGTCTAGCTGGAGGCCTGGGGCCCATAACAATGTCTCATGCAGGCCTGTTTCATGGATCTGTGCTAGGAAGGCCCAAACATCAGTGGTGGAATCTAGGAAGTCTATGCCAGCAGGATGAAGGATCTGTGCTAGTAGGCTGAGTGAACTGCAGTGGAACCAAGAAGAAATGTGCAAAGTATGAATCAGAGCTCCCCTAAAAAGAACCACAGCCATCCTCAGCAACAGTGAGCTCCTCTGATGGTAAAGACAGCTGAGTTCCCACCAAGAAAGCCAACACAGTAAGCTTCTCCAGGAGACTGGCAGTGTACCATCTGCCCATCCAGAGCCAGGAAGCAATGCTCAAAGTGAGGACCAGAGCTCCCCCAAAGTGAACTGAAGCTATTCTCAGTGCCAGAAAGGTCCTAAGCTCCTTGGAGAATGAAAACAGCCAAGTACATTAGGAAAGATGTCATGACAACTCCTCCAACAGAGCCAACAGATCCTTACAGCTTCTACCAGCTCCCAACAGCCTTTATCTGTTCCCAACAGCCTAACTTCTCCTTCTGCAGTTCTGCCTCTTATGCTGCTGGCAACAGTCCTCAGGTGGGCCTCCCATACCCAGCATCACACTTACTCAGTTCAGCTGCGTGTTATAAGTTGACCACCAGTTGTCAATCTACCACAGACAGTAAATAATAATTGAGAAGACTTTAAAGTGTAATACAAGAAACTGCTAATGTATATTTTTATTTCCAACAAAATATAGTTTAAAAATGAGGATTCAATAAATTTTTAAAGAAACAAAGGGTGAGGTTATTTGTTCCAAGTACATTTATACCTCAAGAACTAATCAAGAAATGTCTTCAGAATGAACAGAAATATCATCAGAAAGAATTTCAGACCTTAAAAAAATGCAAAGCACTAGTAATGGTAAATATACAGGTATATATAAAGGTCAATATTAAACCAGAAACACTAAATCTATTGGAAGAGAAAGTAGGTAAAAACTTTCAAGACATAGGGATAGGCAGAGAGTTCATGAACAAAAACCAAATTGCACGTGAAACACTTGAAAGAATCAACAACTGGGATCTCATCCTACTGAAAAGTTTCTGCACATCTAAAGAAATCACCAGCAGAGTCAAAAGAAAACCCACAAACTTGGAAAAAATTTTAGCTGATTATCCCTCAGACAAAGGGCTTCTATCTAGAACATATAAAGAATTAAAAAATATCAGTCCCTCCAAATTCAAAGACCCAATCCAAAAATGGGCAGCTGAGATGAACACACATTTCTCAGACAAGGAGATACAAACGGCAAATAAATATATGAGAAAATGTTCAACATCATTAGTCATTTGAGAAATGCAAATTAAAACAACACTGAGATTCCACCTTACCCCAGTAAGAATGGCTAGCATTAAGAAATCAACCAATAACAAATGCTGGCGAGGCTGTGGAGAAATAGGAACCCTTCTCCACTGCTGGTGGGAATGCAGACTGGTGAAACCACTGTGGAAATCAGTTTGGAGAGTCCTCAGAAAACTAGGTCTAGAGGTCCCATTCAACCCAGCTATCCCCCTGCTGGGTATTTTCCCAGAAGATCTAAAAACATCATATCACAGTGATATATGTTCACCTATGTTCATAGCAGCACAATTTGTAATTGCTAAAATGTGGAAGCAACCCAAATGTCCATCCACTGAGGATTGGATAAGAAAATTGTGGTACTTTTATAGAATGGAATATTACTCAGCTGTAAAGAAAGATAAACTTGAGGCTTTTATAGGTAAATGGTCATAACTAGAGACCATACTCATAAGTGAAATTAATCAAACATACATGTGCAAGCACTGCATTGTTTCACTAGTGTAAAACCTGAAAGAGTTCATTTAAACTAGGAGGTATGATAGACACTGTGAAATGATAGGAAAGCACTGAAGGGTAAAGGGCAACTGGGATGTGGGAAAAGAAAAGAGAAGGGAAAGAAGGAGAAATTTTGTATATAGATATATCCAGGATAGTTAACATGGCTGTTCTACTCTCTTCTATTTCTTTGCTGAAAGAAACTATCAATGAGTCCTTGGTTGATCAGTATTGCATGTCTATATCTGTTTTCATGAGAAACCACTTTGAAGATATCAATATGTAATACAACAAGCATTGTTAATTCCCTACCACTTTGTCTATAACTCCGTATTGTCTATACTGTTCTTTTGTTATTTTGTAAAATGTTGTTTGTCTGTTAATATTTCCCTCCTTTTATTTTTAAAATAAAAAAATTAAAAACAAATATGATGCAAAATATACAATTAGTTTTAGGAAGGCAAGAATGATGAAATAACTAGAACAAATATAAAACAAAAGGCATTATTATGGAATCAAATTCAACTCCATGAATAATTTCACTAAATATAAATGAACTTATAACACCAATTAAAAGGCAGAGATTGTTTGACAAGATCTAATACAAGACCCAGCCATATATTGTCCTCATGAGATGATTTTTAAATATGAGGTCCAGTTAGATTAAATTAAATGGATGTGGAACAATGGCATATTAAAAAATTGATCTTAAAAAAGTTGCATTGGCTGTGTTACTATCAGTCAAAATAGACTTCAAGATAAGGACTATTACTAGAGATTAAAATATGTCTTTATGTGGTTATTGTGTTTTTCTCAATATCACCACCTTGAAATCCTTCCATGTTTTAGGACATCAAGTGCACACAGAAAGCCTTTATAAGTCTTTACTCCTACCATAAGTCACATTAAGTATGATTGTGCATAATAAAATATTTATGAAGAAGAATCAGCCTTATCAGATTCTTTTTTCCTGATGATTTCAGTGAGAGTTGGCAGAGACATTTCTGATGGGCTAAAGGAATTCCTCAGCATGATAGAATTCTTTGATACATTCATAGGTGTTTAAGTTCCTTAATTATTTTGTTGCATAAACTTTCTTCAAACATTGTGTAACTAGATATTGACAAAGTTTCTGTGAACATAGTGGTAAATTTGGCCAGAATCACTACTTTAGAAAGCTCACATTCTTCACAAAATGATTACCCTAAAACATTATATGTTTTGCACTAAAGTTATGGGAAAAGATATTACTCTGGCTATTGCTAAAGTAAAAATTCCCCTAAATCAGTGTAGAGAATCATACTGCTTTTAAGGTAAAAATATCTGCAAATCAAACTGCAGTTCAAGCTTTATCTAGTGTCTTGCTTTGGAAAACTTTTGCAAGATGGTTATCAGTTGATACACCAGCCAACTTCTTACACAGTCACAGCAGGCACACTTGTGTTTCTATTTCTTTTCTTTTTTTATTTTAAAGAGACCTGCAAAAAAAGGAACAATAGCAAAATACAAACAAAACAAAGCAAGAACATTAAAAATGATACGGGGTTTCAAACCAAATGATACGGATTAACAGTGGTTGTTATATTACATATTGTTACCTTCAACGAAGTTGCTCAGATTAACAGATGTAAGAATGAAAGATTGATCAGGCCATTAAAGGGAATAAGAAAATAATAATTTAAAAGAACATTAGAGACAATATATAGTTTCACTAGACAGGATGGTAGGCATTCACCAATGGTTGTTATACTGCAAATTATTGTCTTCACATAAGTTGCTCCGATTACCAGATATAAGCATGCAAATTTGGTCAAAATATATAAAACAATTTTAAGCATTAACTGTTCCCCTCAATAAACCACCAGACATTAGCAGTACAGTTATGCCAGCTATCTATCTATCTACCTGTCTATCTATCTATATTTCTTTTCATTCTTTTATTCTGTCTCGTATTCAACTCTTTTTTTTTTTTTTTTTTTTGGTTTTTTTCTCCAGTACCGGGAACCGAACTCACGAACTCGCGCTTGCCAGGCAGGTGCTTTTGCCGCTGAGCTAAATCCCCAGCCCCTTCGTATTCAACTCTTTATTCTCTGCTTACCATAATCCTGCAACCCTACTCAGGGTTCAAGCAATTGTCACTACATAACTACAACTTTATTCGGTAGTATCTATGCCCTCCTTGCATCCTTTCAACACTCACCTTCTCTTGTAGATGACTTTCAGTTGCAACTCTATCAGAAGGTTTTCTCCAGACATTACAGCCTGTTCAGTGAACTGGAAGTCCTGGGGAAGTAACTGCTCAAGGGAATATACTTTAACTAATGGCTTACAGGATTTGCCAGACAAATATTCTAACTTTCTTTCCCTTCAGGCAGGTAACATGGAAGACCGCTTTTGCACTGTATCCTGCAGTTCTCCAGAAAGAATGAACTGCGATTTCCCTAATCCCGAATTCCCTAAGGGAATAATTTGCCCTTCATTGTCATCCTTTTCTTCCTTAAATTACTTCCTCTCTTTGCCACCACTGCATCCGAAATTATCTGCCAAATGTATATTTTAACTACAAATGACTGTCACATGACAGAAACTATGTTGAAGTAAGGAGATGATTTATTTACTGTCATACCCAGGAAGTCAAAAAGTTTCCTATATCATTATTTATGGTTGGTGGAAGGCACTCAAATAGTGTTTCTTCCTCATGTCTTGGTTGTTATATCTCATTTGTCACCTCCATTTCCAATTAGACTACATAAGGTAGCCACAATAGTACTTGACACTTCTAGACTTAACTATTCTTTAAGTGCCAAGTAACTGAGGAGGACAGAGTGCCTCTTAAAGATAGATATTTTGTATTTTGGGTTGTGTCTGGATCACCTTTCTCTGCTTAGGTCCTGCATTGGTGTGATTATCCACAGAAATCACATAAACTAACATTGAAAGTAAAAATATTTCCAAAAGGCAAGGAGAAAATCTGTTTCCTGGAGGAGAAAAGATAGAACTGAAAGAACAGAAAGGGATAGGCCTGCTAATAGAGTGACCTCCAAAGTTTAGTGTGAAGATTAAATAAGATTAAACCTTTAAAGCTCTTGATACAGATGCAGTCTAAGTTTTCAATGCCCTGTTACTGTCATCATTGTCTATTATATGCAAAAGAGCTAATTTTCTATTTTTTTATACACCAAAAGAAAACTCCACCTCTAAAGATTGCTGGAAAGATTTTAAATAATATCTATGGATCAAAATCTGCAGTTTTTTTCTTTCTTGCAGTTCATCTACTTAATTCTCTGTAATCTGAACCTCCCACGGCCCACTCCGCATCAGATACACTATTTGCTAAATAAACATATGAATGAGTGAGCACACAAACAAATGAATAAATGCAATCTCAAAACCTAGGGTTACTTTTGTTCATCACAAATTTGCTTCTTCAGGTCTATAACAGAATTCATTTTAGAAAAGTCACCTCTCCTATTGTAATTTTCAATTTGGGGATTATTTCAGAGGGCTGTACTATACAGGAAAGTCATTCTAAGGCCAGATTACACAGTCTCTACTTTTGACCAGGTTCCTATGAAGATAAATATTCTTTAAAGCTTCAGATAAAGATACAAGGAAAGGGTGGAGTCAGGGACCCTGAGTTTGATGCACAGTGACTCTATGCTTTCAGCAGTAATTTAGAACATCATTGCACTTATATCACACTGCATCCTCATTCCCTTAACATTGGTTCCAGGGGGTCTAAGTTCTCAATGTTCTCAGGGGGTCTAAGTTCTCAATGGTTCCAGGGGGTGAACAGCCCAGTGGTAATACAAGGAAAGAAAGAAGATTACAGTTCTGAATTCTTCTTTCAAAATAAGCTACAGCAGGCTGGTGCTTCATTTCCATTCAGGAAGCAAGCACAACTGTCTCACAGAATTCAAGCCATCACCCACAGCAAACAAGGAGAGAAAACATGGTTTGTACGTTTTGGGAATCTATTTCCTGTCTTCTTGTACTGAGCATAGATTAATTTTACTCTGGCACAATATGTTCCATTGATGACAAAACCATTTAGCCTTGTTATTATTGCAATGAAGGGAAATAGAGGAACACATGAAGAGAAATGCCAAGCAAGGATGACTTTCTTTCTGATGTTCCCTTTTTGTTTGTCTTCAATATTGTATCATGCTGACCACATGATATTGTATTTTACAAACTGGTCTAGTTAGAGAAGCACAGCTATTGTAAAGTGATTATAGGTTTAGGAAACAGGAAAAAATAGCACAAGTTCTATCATTGTTCCTCAGTAAAGTGTAAAATAATGAAACCGTAGTTGATATGGACTGAATTCTGTTCCCTCAAATTTCATATGATGAAGCCCTAACTCCTAGTACCTCAGAGTATGTCTGTATTCAAACGTAGGTTTTTAAAAGAGGTAATTAAATTAAAATGAAGTCACTTACTTTGGTAGACCATAATCTGACTGAAGACAATTTGAGAACCAAAAAAGGATACCGGATCTGCACACACACAGAGGAAAGAACCCGTGAGGATGCAGTACGAACGTGGTCTTCTACAAGTTATAGACAAGTCTGTGGAGAAACTAAACCTACAGCACTTCAATTTTGACCTGATGTTCAGTCCTAAGATCTAAGATTTTAGACTTTTAGAAGTATGAGAAAAATGTCTGTTGGTTAATCCACGGGAACTGTGGTAATATTTTAGGGCAGATCTAACAATCTAATATAATAGCTAACAGTAACTGAAAACTTACAGGGTTCTAGTTACTGTATTAAATACTTTTATAAAATGATAATTTAAGTTCAATGGTAGTTTAAGAGTTGTTATAAGTTTATGCTTTTTATAGATGGAGAAACTGAGTGTTGAAAAGATTAAGCAAGCTATCAAGATCATGCTGAGAATACATGCTTCTACTTAGATTTTCTAACTGCATATTGGAAATTTTCCCTTGAACATTTGAACATGGCTAAAACAAAACATTAGGCCTGCAAATCTGATTTTTTTTCACCGAGCGTTATCTCCACCAACACCCTGACTTATAAGATTTAACTGAATTTTACATCAACTTTCAAATTTAAATCATCATATAATTTTATTGATTTCATCTTCTCACATAATAACTAGCACAGTATACATCCAAGAAGAAAATTCTAGCATTATACAAGTAGAATTGATGTGCTTAGCAAAAGAATAGATAGACATCAAGGTACATTTCAGGGAAGATAAAAAGTTGTGCCAAGACTTCAAGTCAAGGCACAAAAGGGCATCTTGGGAAATTTTAATAATACTATTCATGAAATCGCCTATCGGATAACATAGTTCCTTTCCCTCTCTTCCCATACAGACCCTTCTGTGCTCCCAAAGACTACTGGTTTGGCCTGCACCATCAGCATCTACCTGGGTTAGGGAAGTGTCTCTCTGGCTTGTCTTCACTGCTCTAATGAACTTCCAACTCTGGCCACAATAATACCTAGATCAATTTCCTAAAGGGAACCTTTTATAGACTCCTGCATCAGATAAATATCAAGCTTATGACCATGATCTTGTTGACTTCTAACCTTAACTCTGAATTTTTTTCACACAAAGCTGCTGGAAAAAGGAATTTAGCTAACTTAACTGAGGATGCAACCCCAATCACTATTCAGTTGCAAATCCAAAGATTGTTCATTTTCTGTCACGGTAAGTCATTTCCCAGGAAGCCTCATGTAATGTAACTGGAATATTCCTTAATACACATCTCTTTGCCTTGACACAGAGGAAGTAGGCTTAAGTAGAACTCCCAGAGGTCAAGTATTGCCCTTGTTACTGAGTTTTAAGGCATGCCAGGGCTCTGTGTTTGGTTGCCCCATCTGTAAAATGTAAGGGTTGGTGGTACAGGTTCCTTTGACCTGCGCATATTCGTAAGGAAATTATAAAACCACTTGCTATGCTGTTGAAAAGAAACAAGATTTCAGAGTGAACTGGAAACAGAAGAAAACTACATAGTCATGCAGTGAACCACTTGAGAGAAACACTGATACTGAAAATGGAATGTGTACATGCATTGCCTCACATACTTGTGATTAAACAAATATGGGTTTTATCTGCCTTCTGAGTTGTCTCCACATTTTCCCATGGAATGCCAAAAATAAGAACTGACTTTTCTTCAGAAGTAATAGAACAGAAAGACAGAAACCAGGCCTTGGACACACCTCTTCCCATCTAGATTGAGCCAGAATCCACCCAAGAAGTTGTAACCAGGAAGATTAGGTAGTGGAAGCCAGATGCCTATTCTTTCCATGAACACGGCAGCCTGTTGATATCACATGAGGCACGATTGGCTAAAAAAAGATGAAAAAATAAACCAACTCCTTAAAACAATATTGATTATCTTGGAAAGCAGCTGTAAGCACACACTTCTAAAATGATAAAATTGAGGGTCAGGAAAATCAGATAACATGTTAAAAGTCACACAGCCAGGAAAGGACATGCAAGTCCTCTAATTCTGACTCTAAAAACTGACTTCTTACTATGGTGCCTCTTTTGAGTGTTCATGCTTTGGGACTGGTTGATGCTTCTGGTCTTAGAGTAGATGCAGAGATTATTTGTAGTTTCCACAGATTTTCTCCCTATGCAAAGCCAACCCTTTCTCTATGACATACAGATGTCATATGGGGAAATACAGCATCTCTTGCTCCAGCATAAACATGGGTCATTTTGGTGGTAGATATCCAGTTTTTTTTCATCAAAAGATTGGGGCTCTCATTATCTCTCAGTTTAGAATGCTACATTTTTATTTCAAAGCAGATATTATCAGTAACTAAGCATTTTATAGGCAGCAGAGAAAATAAGAAAATAAAAAGTAGAAAATAATCATTTGAGTAACTGGATGTTTAACTTCTGTTCATGTCTTTTCTCTGGGAGTTAATTTACCTATCTGGGAAATGGGAAAGTGTCATTGTGTGATCCCTGTGGTCATTCCACACTTAACTATCCAAGAGTGAGAACAGGAAGGCAGAGCTCCCTAGCAGTTCAGCAGGGCAGCCTGGCTAGGAGCCATGGTAGTAGCTCTGGGAACAAGAGACCTGGACATCACACTTTGGGAGTGCACTTTTCTGTAGTCAAGCACTGTGCCTTCCTGTGATACACAGGCATGACAGTGTCAACTTGATTGGATTGGGAGCCACTCAAGGGCTTAGTAATGTCCACATCTGAGTATGTCCAGGTGGGTTATGTAGATGTGACCTTGGGTGATATGCTTGGTCACTCAACCCTTCCTGTCTGATGCTGGTTCCCTGCTCCGATTTTCCAGTAGCCACAAGTTGAGTGGCTTTGCTCTACTGTGCCTTCCCGTCATGATGCTTCCCCCTTGGAACTGGCCAGCCATGGACTGAACTTCCTGAGTTCATGAGCCAAATTAAACCTTTCCTCCAATAAGGTGTGAATGTGTCAAGAATCCTGTCCCAGCAACAGGAAAGCTGACTAATAGACATTCCTCTAGCCAAATGGAGATAGCTGAAAATTCTAGACCTGAAGTGAAGGAGAAAATGGTCACTGAAATTTTTGTCCAACAAGTTTACAATGGTAACGCACTTATGCACTGAACCTTTTAAAAATCAATAACCTACTGATGAGTAAACCATTCTTCCCCATCCAGTCTTGTTGAGTCTTGCCATCTTCAATAAATGAGATAGAAAATTTCACTCTCCTCTACTGAATAATTGAATGAAAGTTAATAAACACTAGCATCTAGTTAATAAACACTAGCATCTTAGCAATCAAAACATCTTAATCATCAGTAAGCTTGCTTTCAGGGTTTAAAGGTTCCCTCCTCTTTGGTGTGTCTATTCGTTTTGGAATTAAATTATCATTTGCCTCTTTACACTTGGCTTTAGCCAAGGTTGCGAGTCATCACATTTTCTGCTCTGTAATTTTGCACATCTGGCTCTTCCAACAGGAACTAAGCAAGAGAAGCTGCTCCAGCTATTCTTTCAGTGGATTAGGTTCACTGCAGCAGCTGAAGAGATAAGTGCTCAGAGACAGGGCCTAAGTAACCTCTGTGAGGCAAGGAGGATGCCACAAGCTGGAAGAATGATCCTTGAAAGCCCCAGGTCACAACACAGATCCAAATCCTGTGAGGTTGGTTTACTATTGTCTATAGTACTGTGTCAATATACACAGTTCAGGGGAAGGAAGGGTGATAGATTTTACTTAAAATCTTTGTTTAGAACTATGTCACTGGGCCATCCTGAGGTCAAATGGATCCTGGGAAATATCTGCACAGTAGATGAAGTCATTAATGGGGAAAGGGATTAGAAGGAATTTTGAAAGAACCAACATATATTTCCTACTGCTCTTTTGGGCAGTTACTTTGGTAAGATCCTCAAATAATAAATGGCATCAACCATGTGTAGACATGCCCACACCAAGGACAAATTAGAAAGCGGGAGACTAAGTCAAGAAGGAAGACATGCACTTATCAACATGGCCAAAGTGTATCGGAGAATGACAAAACTGTGTTGACATATCTCAAATCTGAATATAATATCGAATACAAATCTGAATAAGGATGATCCATCACTAGAAACAGACACACAATTCAATCACTGACATCAAGAAAGGTCAGTAAAATATTTGACATGGCTTATCCTCAGTTGTGCTGAATACACTAAGTTCTCATATTCTGCTACAAACAAAATGTGATTTGCCCCAAAAGTACGAAATGGAAATGTGTGCAGCTGATCTCTTTGTGGAAGTAAAACTGATCGGAAGACTTACCTTACTCGATCCCTTGAGAGGTTTCTCCTGATGGATTAGATGAACGCTTAGGTCTTACTGGGCTATTCTGTGAAGTTTAGCTTGAGGCCTCACATTCTTAAGATCAGGGAAGTCCATCTTGGTTAGATAAAATGGTTATATTGTTGAAAGAAATAAACTATCACTAAATTTAATACTAATGTCTTACAAATATTGTTGGCATACATAAATTTTCTAGGTCTGGATGTCATAATAAAGCCACAGGCAGTTCCTTGGAGCTTGCTGGCTTCATCCAGTGACATCTGGAACACACACACACACACACACACACACACACACACACACACACACACATGCTCAGACTCAGACTCAGATACACACACATATGGTGGATTTGTTTATATGGTTCTTAGATGATAGGGTTTTTGTTTTTCTTTATCAAGCTCCCCAATGCTAGATCTCCACACCTGGTGCCTCTTCTAATTGCAGTAGAAGACAGAGTCAGGCTCTGTAACAGAGGGAAACCTCAGCTACAGTTACAGTTACTCAAATGTGGAATGCACTGCTCTGGAGGCACTAGGTTTTCCATTTCTTGACATAGAAATGCACTGTTAGAATATTGTGGAAAGATTCTCAGCATTGTAAGGAGATTGGAACTTAAGTGCTTTTTATCTCTGAAGTTCTATGGTCTGCTAAATATTTTTACTATCACACACTATGAACCTATATAATTGTTTTTTTTTTTTTTTTGTTTTGTTTTTCTCCAGTACCAGGAACCGAACTCACGACCTTGCGCTTGCCAGGCAGGTGCTTTTGGACGCTGAGCTAAATCCCCAGCCCCTATAATTGTTAAGAGAAATTACAGGTTTATTCATTTAATCACTCATTCAGTAGTTCTTTTTCTTTATTCACTACTAAGTGAATATTATATTCACTTAGTAGTGAATATAATTCACTACTAAGTATGTGTGTAGAACTCAATATAGGTCATACTATGTGATAGAGGCTGAGAACAGGGAAAATCCTTCAGTGCCCTGCTTCCCTTAAAGACTTCGTAGGGACACGGCCAGTGCTCTGTTGCATGAAATCTCACTTCTATGCACTCTGTTGACTCAAAAGAAAAGTAGTTTATGGGAAGGTATGAAAATCTTAAGCAAAAGTATTTATTTTCTCATTTGAAATGCAGATACTTAATAAAGTTCATCAAAACTATAATGATAATTTTACATGGAAGAAAACTGAGGCCACAGAAACTCCAATTCCTTCTCTAAAGTCCCCCTGTGATTTTGATAGGATGGGAATCTGGTATATGCCTGTTTGGCTTATGTGATATCAACTTGATTTAACCTATTTTATTTTACATTACTAGTATTATCATTAACAAGTATGACATTCTTACATTGCACCAGACAACTGTGAAGGTGCCTTAAGTGTTTGCCTTATTAAATCTTCAAAATTATCTCAGAAAACCCTGCCTACAGCCCTCATTTCACAAATAAAGAAGCTAAAGGACGAAGAAGCTAATTACGTTGTAAAGACAGAGTCACAAAGTTGCAGAGGCAGAATGTAAACCCAGGTTTGTCTGAAACTTAAAGCCACAGTGAGGCACTACCCTTTGTGACCTTCTAGTTTTTACTTGTTGACTGCTCCTCAATTGGTTCTGGGCAACAGAACGATGAAAAATAAAGCACAGGCCATAGATATCACCTTATCTCAGGCAGTGTTTGTTCATGGAGCGTTGGTGAGGAGAGAAGGGGCTTAGCTGATGGTCAGGAGCATTCCCATCACCTTTTCCCTGCAGAGACAGCATCCTTCTGCCAACTGAAACAACACTGAAAAATGGACTAGAGATAACTAATCTAAGGGCAAGACCCATCCCACTGGAGACTTCCAAAGTGTCCTCATAACAAGAGAGGAGCTGTGATAAGGAGCTGAGAAAATCTCTTACAGTGAAGTCTATGCCCAAATCAAGCAATGGATAAAGACCAGAAGCAGCCCTGGAGCTAATATAATATGGGAGAACAGGAACAATCCCCAGGGTGAAAACTGCATGTACCTCTCCAAAAGGCTCCTGAAATCTGGCTAAGACTTTGTATTTGTAAAACCAGCTATTTGGGGTTAGGAGGGACCAGGGTCCCTTTTTCTTTAATACTTGTTCCTCCAACACTTTTATCCTATTTTCCAGCCACAAAGAGCTGTACTTACAGGTCCCAGAACATTCAGTGCTCTTTCCTTACACTGTGTTGTTAGAGATATTTCCTACTATCACTTTCTTTTCCATATTAATTTTTTAAAACTTGATATGTTTATTTTTTCTTCAAGATTGATTAATTTTGGCTTTTTACTAAGGAAAATCTTTATAATTCACAACACATAACACAATCCATAATCCAAATGTTCTTAATTTATTTCCTGAGGATTGTCACTGTACCTTGGGAATATATGTTGTAACACTCCCCATGTGATATTAAAATTGTTTTTGTCTTTCTCAATGGATTGCTGTCTTTTTGAGAGCAGGCACTATGCTGTATTCTTTTTTGTATTTACAAGATGTAGCAAAACAAACATTACACGCTAGATTCTCAATAAATACTGAATGAATGAACATGTGAATACACAAATAAACAAGCAGATGAACTCAAATTAATTTCTTTCAGAAATCCTGGCTTAGTAGATGGTGCCAGAAAGACTTCACCTTTCTTTTTCCTTCTGTGAGGTCAATTTATGGTGTCAGGAAAAGAAAGAATAGTTCCCAAATCACTATGATACACAAGCTGAAGGGAGAGTCCTCAGTAATGGTCCAACTCAGTGGATCCACTCCACAGGAGTAGGAGACTTTGCACACGCTTTTCTTCTGTCTGGATCAATATGTCTCACACCTTTCCCCACCCTTCTACCATTTAATTAACTCCTCATGTTGATCTTTCATATCTTAGAGTCTCTTCTCTTTGGAGGATACCCAGTAGGTCCCTTTGTTTTTTATCCCTACAGGGCTTGTTCCCTAACATCATGGCCCTCACATCAGCCTATAGTTGTGCAATTAAGAAAATACATTGTAAACTAAAAATCATTTCACCTACTACAATGGAAACTTCCCCAAGCATGGGCCATATAAATTGTGATTTCCTCTGTCCTTAATAAGAATCTAACTCAGTGACTGATACAGAGGAAATATTCAATAAATTTTTGTTGAATGATTTACTACATGAAAGAATAAATAAATTCTTATTTATTTATGAATGGGTTAGTAAATGAACAGATAAGTAAACCCAACGATTTGGATGCAACAAAACAAAACCTACTGAAATCCATAGTTTTTGCTGGGCTTCAAGCTGTGGTTACTGTTGCTTTCATCGGTCTGTCTACCTTAAATGATCTTGCCTGCGGGGCTGCATTTCAAACTCCCTCTCTTCTGGCAATACCTCATTCCAAAGCATCACTTGCATCGGGTCTTCCCAAATCATCCTGCAGGAAGTGAATTCTTTCTTGTTTGTACAGCATAGAATTCTAAATGCAATGTGCTCCACTGTGTTGCCTTGGGAACATATTACCAGTTTCAAGCAATTATGAGCAACTTGATGTTGATACTTGCTAATTCATTTCTGTCCTTTCCCTTGAGGTGCCTAGTACAGTGTTAGCCAAGTAGTAGACATTTTGCAATTATTTGTTCTAATCACTGTCTGAATGAATGAATACAAGTCATGGATAGGACAGCAATGGATTTCTGGATTCATTTTCCAGACACAAACAAAAGGACAGTCATGTAGATGTTGAAGCTCATATGTATTCCAAGGATTTAGTGTAGAAAAAAAATTGCTAATCAGCCTTCTTTTCTTTTTTTCTTTGTAGAGTGCACTCAAATCTCTATTTTTTTCCTTACTGCAAGAGAGACTGAAGATAAGACAGTAGTTCTGGATAAGTTTGGATAGTTATATTTTCCACATTGCTTAGCATTTAAGATTGACAGGTACTGATTATCTAAGATACTGTGTGTCTTTAAAAATAATTCAAAACACAAAAGTATTAATTGTATGTAATTGAAAAAGAAGTTGATATGATCACAGTACAATTTTGAGTTTATATACTTCAGTTTCTCCACAGTAGATAAAGATCATCTTGAATACACACTAATTTTCTAAGTTAATGTTGTATATAGAAAAGTGTGTGTGATAAGTTGGCAGTGGATGTGTGTAACTTACTGGACACATTGTTGGTTATTAAATGTTTTACTTGTAATCTCTTATTCTGGCACCTTTCCACCAAAACTCTGTCTGCAAAGGCTTCTTCTTCAAAAGAGCCATTCTGAGACAAGAAGCCTCATCAGACAAGCTCATTCATCTGAGGTACAAATTACAAACTCCCTTGATTTCATTAAACTCTATGATAGTAGCATCAACCCAGTCATTAGCTAGTATCACAAGGGGGCATTTAATTCATTTACTCTACACATGGTTTGTGTTTGGAGAGAATCAGGGGCAATATATCTTAGCCTTCACTCAATGAAAAGCAACTCAGTGAAGGATTTTCTTTACCTTATACTGTCCCACTGGAATCCTTCTGCAGGCATAGTCTCTCCCATATATAGCAAAGACATCCAACAGCAATATAATACGCTTCCCTCATTTAATTAACAGTCCACATTCAAATCCCAACAATATTCCCCATAATTTCATTTACTCCACCACTCCTCTCCTTCCACATACAAGAAGCGTAAACTTGATTTCTAAATGAAATCATGCATTTCCTTTATCATTTATTTGTTCATTTCAAGAAAGTTTTCTTACTATAATGTTATGTTCATGAAAGAATGAGAAACTAGCAGTGAAAAAGATGCATGAACTTACTACTTGAGCTCAAGAACCGTTTTATTCTACTATTTCTTATAACTATATTAGTACTTCTACATAAATCACTAGATTGCACAAAACTGTACGCACATTATGCATGTATTCTTTATTTTATCTCATATCTTGATTTTTATCTCTTAGAATTAGAACCTAATACTTCCTGCATTGTGTCAAATTCTCCAGAGTGCTTGCTCATTACATGAAAGTTCAGAAAATGAATCCCACAGTGTACCTCACCATTGGCCATGGATGATCGTTCACACTTCAATTTTTATTATACAAATGAAACAATTAACATATTTGTGCATAAAGCCATTTTGTATTTCTGGTGACTTCCTGAGACTAGATTCCCAGAGGCACATTTTTTTTTGTCAAAGGGCATTGGCAGTTTAACATTTCTGATACACATTGTAAAATTGCCTTCCAAATGGGCTCTAGCTATTTTTATCCCCACAAGAACGTGAGGAAGTACTTATGAAATATGTGAAGACCTAGACTGGAGGACACTTTGGTTTGATGAGATATAAGCCATTCCTTACTTACTTTGGCCCCAGAAAACACTAATATTTTCCTTTTCCAGCCACTTGGGATCTTACCATGTAAACATCATTTAAGAACAATTTCTAGGGGGCTGGGGATTTAGCTCAGCGGCAAAAGCGCCTGCCTGGCAGGCGCAAGGTCGTGAGTTCGGTTCCCGGTACCGGAGAAAAACCAAAAACCAAAAAAAAAAGAACAATTTCTAAAGGAGATATCTTATATCTGTAATTGTGATCATGGAAATGTTTCATAGAGTTTTTGAACTCTTTGGTTCTTTATCCAAGTTTTTCTTTTGAGTTTATATATTTTTTTTCAAGGAAAGTGCACAGACTTTCTTTAGATTCTTAGAGCTGTCAGTGGATAAACCATTATTGTTTCTGCTACCTACAATCCTCCATTTTTCTTATAATACAATGCCCCAAAATTTTCTCTTGGAAATAGTCATTTTTTGGCCTATTGGTTTGAATGGAGTTGAGTTCTCCAGGGATGACACTGACCAGCCTAACCCCATTGTTGCTTCATTTTCCTAGACCCAGTGATTTGATCAGATTGGCCATGTGGCCCAATTCAGAACAATGAAATTCATACGCAGAGAATTTTCATGTGAAAATACCGAGGGCCTTTTCTTTGATGGAACTCTATATTTCAAATTCTCATCCGTCCATCCTACGGGCTTTAAAACAACAACTTTCACCACTTAAGAGTGACTGAAAGATAGATGGGAGACACAGGCCTCTGATAGTGTCTTGGTTTTGGGACCAGCAATGCCTGAACCTACATTCTGCAGAATTATACCTGTACTCCTCAGTTCATTGACCAAATGAACTTCAGAGTCACTTAATGCAGTTTGAGTTGGTATTCCTGTTACTCAGAAGCAACAGAACCCTGAGTAATTTAAGATACATAAAGGAAATAAAGTTAAGACCTAGTGCATTTTAATTTCTTTGTTTCACATCTAGGGATATTTAGGCCCAGAGAGGCACAATGACTTCTCCAAAGTCAACTTAGAGATGAGATCAGAATCTCCTTTTTAGGATGATTCTCTAACTGAGTGCCTGATTTCCTTTGCTTTTCAAAGGAAGATTGAAGTGCAAGAAATAATTTCTAACTATTTCTGGGTTATCTGCAGTGCAGCATGGTCACCTTTGAAGGTTCTGTAAACATACTCAAATCCTGGAAATGCCACAGTTTGGAATTTTCAATACCTTTTATATAATTAGAAAATCTTACATAAATAAAATGGCAGAAATTCTTTCCACTGTTAGAGCCCATTCCAAGTGATTGCTTTTGTGATTTTATCTTGAAGCCAGAAATGTTTAAAAGAAATGCAATAGTTTCCTTACATCCTTGGAAAGAGCCCTGCATATTTAGGCAGTTGGTTTTGCTATGGGGTCAGCTCCTGGGGAACACCGTGTCTAAGAATACTTTTTAAGGAACCCCTTTGGAACAGCTCTGGACTTACGTCTCGTGACTCCTGGTGCCATGAATTTGTGCTGACGAGGCAAATAAAGGTAGACCTATAGCCATAACATTTAATTTTCAGTGTAATGTGAAAACCCTCATTAGTTATATTGCTCAGAATGACTTATAATCAAAGATCTTCCAAGGACAGAAATCTTGACTACATTTTCACGAAAGTGTTGCCTACATTGTCACAAACTGATAGAAATCTAGAATTGAAAGGGCTGAGAAAGTCAAATCACTCCTTCATTTTTCAGAGATAGAAATAGGGGCTCAGAAACAACAAAACAAGTTCCATGAGGGCACACAGTGAGTTAGTGGCTGAGCTAAAGTGTTTTTGTCTTTGGTTAAGAATTATCTTTCCAGGGAACTGGACACCCTTGGAAACTGCAAGTCAGTTCTTACTTTCTGCTTTGTGAATTTGGTAAGCAAAGGATTTCCTGCAGATTCTGAAGATACAGATACAAGCTTAACTCTTCCAGATTTTTAGGTGCTTGTTTTAAGGGTGTTATTACTTCTTATCACAACCCTTTGAAACAAAATTTAGCTACTAAAGTTTATAACCATTTTCCAATGTGGACTCTTAAGTCAATGAAAGCATCACTTGGAGTGAGGATATTCTCTGCTGCTATTCCTGTTTGAAATTCTGCATTCTCTCCTGCTGTTGTCTCAAGCTTCAGGCTTGCAAATTCCAGTCATATATTGCAAATGTCATGGCTATGGGTCTACCCTTATTTGCTTAGTAATGTTTGAGATTGCTTAAAAACATACATGCAATGAGTGGAGTTGCAGGTGATCATTTGAAAGTGCAAATTCTATTTATTTAACACTAAATTAACTTTGCTTAGTGATCCCCTTCTGAGAAACTGATTCCCAAGTCTCTGGTGCTCCAGAGTTTCAGGGAAACTAACACGGTATCAGAGTCTCCTCTTTCCTCTGATCTCCTGTGATTCTCATTTGACCACTGTGATGAATGTAGCTTTCATGATTAGAAGCACCTCCTTCAGGATACCCTTTCCAAGAGTGTTGATAAGGGACCAAAACAAGAATGTTGGACAGAAACATGAAATACAATGATTTTTAAAAGTTTTTGCTACAGTGCCAAAAGCTTAAGTCCACTCCCAGGATGGTGATGACTGGTCCCTTCCAAGGGTAAGAAAAATTTGCTCTTGAGTTTCCATTCTCCATCCACAAGGAAGAACTTGGGTAGGTTTTTGCTAAGGTTGAAATAATTGATTTTTAGAGTTGTAGAAAGCATTGAGCTGCATTACCACAAACTGGAAAGCAATTCTACAGAGGCTGATTTCATCCATCTCATTCCGGATGAGCTGGACAAAGTGTGCCTGAAGCATTGAGGAGCACGAGTTGTCAGCGATAAGTAAAGACCAATACATTCCTGAGGGGCCATGTGAGAGGAATGACACCGGGGACCAGGATCACATCTCAGCTGATGAAGAGTAAGAGATGGTGGGAGCATCAATTAAGGGAGCTACACTTCTTTGTCCAGTGGCTACCCCTGCAATGTTGGGGCTGAAGAATTAGACCTCCACTGCCCTCAACAAAAGCTAGCCTTTTCCAAAATCTCAGCATTTGCATTCCACTAATTTCTTTACATTTTCAGATAGAATATTGTGTAAATTTCTACAAGCTTTCTACTGACAGAGGGAGTCTACCTGTAGACATAAAGAAAATCCAGGGCTCACATATGATAGTGACACCAAAATCAAATAAATCAAAGGCACAGGTGTACACAAATTATCACACTTGGAAGAGGTTAAATAAAGTGTAAATCTTCAAAGTCCAGATGGAGAAAACAAGTGCATCAATTTCATACCAGTAGGGAACATCCTTCACCACATTCATATGAGCTGTAAGTGTTGTTTCTGTTATAGTAACAGGGTAGCAGATATGGGTGGGCCACTGACTTCCCTGAACCCAAGGGACAGATGATTTTAGGCATCTAGTTTGAAGTAGGACTGCATGGGAGAGTCAAGGCCTGGAGCCTGGGTATGTCCTTAAAAGATGTGATCTGTGTTTTTTGTGTGTGTGTGTGTGTTTTTTTTTTTTTCTGGTACCTGGAATCGAACTCACAACCCTGCGCTTCCCAGGCAGGCACTGTGCCACTGAGATAAATCCCCAGCCCAAAAGATGTGATCAAGCAGAACCAGAGGAATATAGCAAACTGCAGCACGGGGAAATAGTGCATATGTTAACATGGTGCTGGGGAGCAACAGCTATTCCAGAGCAAAGGCACTTCACTCTCCAAACTTTGCCTTTTGATCAATTTGAGAGCATATTCATGGCCACTAGGCCACTATGCATTTTGTTCCCACTCAGGAGGAAACCTCCTCATCTCCCCTTCTCTGATGTGTCTGGTACCCCTTCTTCTTAGCCAACACTTCTAGCTCTTAAGAGTTTGATTGCCCTGTGATTAAGGAGGTTTGTTGGGGCCTAACGCACTGAGAAAAGGGTGGGGGAAGGCAATAAATATTTAATGAGAATTTTGCTTCTGGGCCTTCCTCTTAGAGGGGAAAATGGAAATCAAAAGTCTTCACTGGAACCCCTGTTGTTGGAGGACAAAGACATGTTCTCTCACTGCTGTGAAAATGAGCCTCTGGCACCTCAGCAAGAGGCTGCTTGGAGAGGGGGAGTCTTTAATGAATCACAGAGCAAAAAGTTCTTTCCTGGAAGGAATTATCCCTGGTGCTTTCTCTAATAACACTCCCAGGCCTCAGCCTGATGGATGCGGAGCTATGGCTTTGGAGAGGAGGCTCCTGGGTTATAAGGCTGGGGTTTATGCAGCATTCCCTACCAGGGCTCCTCAGCTTGTCCTAAGGCAGCATCATCCCGCTGGATTTTCAGCTCACTGGGCCCCATGGAGAAGGGACAGATGGGGACCTTTGGAAGCACAGAGAAAGCCTGGAGAATGCGGCGTTCTCAGAGCATCCTCAGAAACAGTCAGGAGCTGGGTTTGTGGATTTGGTCAAGCCAGCGTGTCTCTCTCTACTTTTGATGTTTACACCTGAAAAATAGAAAAAAAAAATCGTAATATCCTCCATAGGATGCTTTCTGTAATTTCAATAAGGTAATATTTTTAAAGCATTTAAAATGATTGACATATAGTAAGTATAAATATTTGGCTACTATTTTTTATTATCACCATCATGGTACTGGTAAGTCTGGAGGAAACTGGAGCTTAAAGTATGGACAGTAGTTGCCGTGTAAAGGACAAAGAACGTGTTTGATCCAGGAAAGAGTCCAGGCCTCAGTCATAACAAGGGACAGGTGTAGAAAAGGCTCTGTATTCATGATTTCACTCCTCCTCACACTATCCAATGAAAAAGGCATCATTATCATCCTATCATACCCATTACCTTATGAAAGATGGAAACAAGTTCAAGTCTGAATGAATTCAAAGTCTGTTTTTGTTCTTTCTCCTACTGACATCTCTACTGTCTTTCTCCAGCCTTGAATGTGTTCTGATTATGGAACATCAAGAAGTCAGGATCACAGCCCTTTACCTCACCTTCTATGAGGTAAAGTTGTGTCCCTTTAGCTGTTGCCTCCCATGGTTTGACCAGAAACCTTCCCCCTGAGGTAATCCTAAGATTCTGCCTCACTGCTGTACCAGCAGGTATTTTACTGATGTGGGTTCCAACTCTCCAAGATTTTTATAAAATTGATATTAGCAAATGTGCTTTTGTCTGCCCCCTTCCTCATGAAAGGTGATACTGTTTCTGGACTCTTGCCTCAGTTTTCTTCCTCAGCATTGCTATTCCATTTTGGACCCATCCCAAATATTTGCCTCGTGCCGAGACCCTAGGTATGTGGACCTTGTGTATCAAAAGTAAATCTCTCCCTGGGATCCTACTTCCAATTTTCAGGAATTAAGACACTATGACCTCCTTTCTGCTTGCTGTTGAACCTGCACTGAAGCCCCTGCCTGGTGGAATGACTTGAAAGATCCTGAGATAAGCATCCATCCTAGGCCACTGTGAATAAAATTACCTTGAATAACAATGATTGCCTTTCATTCTGCTGCCTCAGATTTCAAAGTCAGCCCCGTTCCTGATAAAACAATGGATGGGTTCACTTGCTGTCTCCGTTTCTCTGATTCAGGTGGAGAGGATGGAGATCATATTCACTGACAGGAAATAGACGCCTGCTTGAAATCTGATTTTTGCCTCCAAGTTCTTATCTAGCTACCTTTTTATTTTCTTAAGAAGTCTCCTTCAGTTCCACGTCTATGTTATTTTTGTGTGTGTGTGGTACTGGGGATTGAACCCTGGGCCTTGTGCATGGAAGGCAAGAGACCTACCACTGAGCCATATCCACAGTCCTTTATGTTCTTGAACTTGTCCTGATTTGAAAGATTCCACCCACCATAATGCCCCTACTGTAACCTTGTCATCTGGTATTAGTTTTAGGATGATACATTCTTGTTTGCCCTGCAGTCAATTTCTCCATGCTATTTCTTTGCTGATTCCCTTCATATAATCCCTCTAATTCTGCACCTCTCAAGGAAGAGGACATACACTGATGTGTGTTTGGTGTCTTTGAAGATTCCTTCTTTTTCTCCTTCCTAGAGACATCTCTATGTGTAAGAGGTCAGAGAGCAGCATGCACCACGAGGGGAGTGTGAGCTACTTGAGGCCAGCGGCATTGATGCAATCATCGTGTCTCCAGGACTAAGGACAATGCCAATGGCATACAGCGGTCCTGGTTCCTCATTCTTTTCTGGGCCCACCCAGCTCTTGGAGAAGGGAGATTGTCACATTGTCTAATCTGTTAACCTATCCCTAAGAAGACCTGAGGTAATTAAGAAATCTTAGTTTCACTTACAGGTGGCCTTCAATATACTGGGCTCTAACAAGTGATTCTTCCCACATCACGTCCTTTCCCCAACAAGGACAGCACACCTCAGGATTAGAACTTTGCTCTGAAAAAGAATTAATGAAAAACAAATGAATCACAGACTCAATAGACACAGCTAAGGTTTAAAGCTCTCTTGGCTTGTGGGCTTATAAAATGAACAGATGGGAGATTTGGGGGAAACAGATGCAAGGCCAGGAGGTCAGAATTAAGAGGGTTACAGCTCCTTGGCTGCTGGTGACATTCGGGGTGGCCATAATTATATTCCCTTACCAGAAATTCTGCAGAGTAAGAGAGCACATACCTGAGTCTTCCTCTCCTTTTCCCTCAACACTCGTTTCCACTTCTCTAAAGGGACAGCTGGACCCAGTCCAGGTGAGCTAGGAGCAGCTATTATGTTCACCTTTCTTTCTACTGCAACAGCTGGCAGATTGCTCTGTGTACAGGGGGTTTATAGTGACCCTGTTAATTGATGCACAAAATAACCCATCAAAAGGTAAACTGATCCCACTGCTCCCTAAGGCAGCAGGAAACCCTAGTCTTTGCAGCCTGCCTTCTGTTTCTTGTTCTGTACCTGAGGCAATAACGCTTTCTTGATATACACCAGCAGGCAAACAGTTAAGCACTGTATGGCGTATTGCACTTTGGGAGGGCAGTTCAGTGTGTGATTGAATGTTCCATCATCATTTGCCATCTTCAAATTGCCTACAAGAAACCCCAACATCTAGATGCGCTCTTAGAACAAAGAGAGCTGGTTACTTTGCATTGTAGGCTGTGGGCTGGAAAATTCAAGCAGAGACATTAGGATAAATGCAATGATCAGGGAGATGATAAAAAGATATTTTTCATAGGCTGCTTTTGTTAGTGATTTTTCTTCGTAATGTGGAAAGGCTATATTTACTGAAGCTGTGAGTAAAGAGTCAAAACATGGGATTTTGAGTGCCAGTTTCCTTTGATGAGTCCAGAATTTACCCCAGCACTTTTCAGCTTGGATATGACGATGTATAATACTCACATATACTCAAAAAATGATCTTTTCCTTATTGAGATAGCTGGACTTGAATCTTATTTTAAGAAAGAGATAAAACAGTGCCAGTATTTTTTCTTTTAAATATTTGTTTGTTAACCAAGCTCCATGCATGACCCAGTACTATGGATTTTAATAGACTTTAGCTCTTTTAATCCTAATGAATAATCCCCAAAGTAAATATTGTAATGTCCATTTTATAAATGAGGAAACCAAGGATCGGAAACTGGAATTGCTTACATTGGCTCGTAAGTTCATTACACGTCAGAGCTGGGCTTCCAGGCAAGGCTGATTTAACTCAAACATTTCTTGAGGCAGAACAGGAGAGTAGTCAAGGGTGCTGGATGTGCACACAGGTTGAAACTTGCTGCTCAGGTCATTCATGTTAAGCAATTTATATCACTTCTCGATGGCTCAGATCTTTCATCTCTAAAGCTGAGATCCTGAACACACTCTTCCTGTGGAGATTTCTGATGATTAAATGAGATAATGCATTACATACACTAAGTACAGAGCCTGGTGCGGAGAACATGCATCTTACCTGGTGGCTGTTATTGTTCCTTATCAAACTGTCAGAATACCTGGAGCCAACATGGCTGGAGGTCTCTTTTCTCGGGACCTTGTGTTGGAAAGTTAAGGTCAAGAGGCTCCCAGTTAGGAGACTAGGTCAGTTATCCCTGAGGGACTTGGTAGGTTCAAAGTGGTAAGAAAGCAGGTAGAGAGATGGCACAGGTGGAAACTGAGATAGAAAGTGCTATAGGTTTAGGAGCTGTATTGAGCAATGTAGGAGACAGGGAGGAATCCAGGAAAATTCCTCAAGTTTTGGCTGCATACGCTGTTGGCTGTTTTGCCATTAACCAAGAGACCAGTCCTGCTGGAGGAGAGAAGAATAGCACGACATCTGTAGAGACTTATCTAGAAGGGCTTATATCCAAGAACTATCATTTGGTGGAAATACTAATTAATATCTCTACCCCTAAATGAACTTGTAATTTTTTAAAATAGCGAACAATTAGAGTCTGGCACTGAGCCACAGCAGAGATTGCTCTTTGAATTAGATTCTAAAGAGAAAACATCCATGGATAAGGGAGTTTCTTACATCACCTTGTCTTTCTTCCTGGAACCTGCAGACTTGAGGTTCTTATTTGATATAAACCAAAATTCACCATAAAGTTCTTAGGTGCCAATTTGCAAAAGTTCCTATGCAATTAAATTGGATTTGCTTTTGCCCTGCAAATTAAAGTTAGAACAAGGTCAGGGTGTCACTCGGGCCTGATCAGAGCATCTCTCTTATGAAAGCAACAACTGTGTCCCTGTTTCCTTTGTGTAGTGGTGAACATGAATTAAAATCCTTTTTCAAGTTGCAAATTAAAAATGATGCCGAAGCATGAGCAGGCCACAGGTGTGGATGAGGAAGCATGGGGAAATTCCTTTCAAATCAAGAGTCTCTCCAGTGAGATTTTTATTTATTTATTTATTTGTTTGTTTTTGTGTTGCTGCGGGTTGAATTCAGGGTCTTCACACTAAGCTACATCCTTAGCCATATCTTTTGCTTCTTATTTCAAGAAAAAGGCTCAAATTTGCAATATTCCTGTCTCAGCCTCCCAGAGTGCTGGGATTACAGGCATGAACCACCACATCTGGTTTCAGTGAAGGTTTTAATAAGAGCTCCTATTTTGACTATAGCTCGAGAAAGGCACAAGATTTGCATCATTAGGGCAAATGTGTTGGACTTTGAAATTCTGCATTGTTTTTAACAATAAGGATTATTATAAAAATTCAGCACCCTGAGGACTCCTGAGCTTTCATGTAGTGTGATTCTGTGGAAGGATGGCAGGTGAAATGGACATCAACCACATGCTAAGCATGACACCAGGTACTGGGCTCAATGATTCATTAACTCACCGCCTATTTAAATAGCTAAGCATCGGTACCTGCAGTGGAGACAAAGTTTCCTCCTCTTATAAAACTTATATTCTTTTAGGGGAAAAATCGTATTGACAAAAATGCATCCCTCGCCTTCCTAGAGTCTGAAGCTTTGGAGGTGATTGGGAGTTCTTGCCTGGAACAACTAGAGATAGTAAACATCAAGAGCGAGGACACAACTTTGGAATGACATCATAATAGTTTGAGTTTTTGGTCTGCCGCTTATTTGCCAAGTGGTTTAGGGCCATGTATCTCCATTCTCTGAATCTCGGAGCCCTCACCTATGAAATGGGTGTCCAAACATTTGCCAGGAAAGACTATTTATTATCAGATGCCTGGGGAGGAAGCTAACACAAAGTCTATGCCACATATTGCATATACTAAAGATGTCACTGTTATTAATGTCATAACTTCAAGGAAGTGACTAAATCTTTCTGAATCTCAACTCCTATTTGGGACATGGGGAAAACAATACCTCCTGCAGGAAAGATTAAAGTTTATTCTTTCTGTACAGCATTAGCACAAGGTGAAAGTTCAAGGAATGATAAATATTTTTGTGAATATTAAAAATGACATAAAATGCCATGAGCTAAATGATCCACAGTGAGTGCTATTTGCCCCTTCTAGGGATAACACAGAGTTTGGAAAGGGATTTTTTGTAAGTCGGCACACGAGAAAGTTCTTTTGAAAATCATCTCCTAGGGCGCCATAAAAGACATATTTTGATGAGGGCATAAACAATTCAGAGACCAAAAAAATTGTATTTCCCTTGTGGTGTTATCCAAAAATCTAATGGGAAAAGAATTGCTACAGACATTCAGAACATGTTCACTCAGAGTGAGAGAGCTGTAATGAAACAAAATCATCTAAGGTAAGAAATGGCTGGGGTTTTCTTTTAGAGAACAGAAAGGGCCATTTTTTGACATATATACCTGCTTCTCAGAAAAGCAATATCAAGTAACTCCTACTTCCATTTCCAAGAAAGTAAAAGAAGCTTTTTTTCCTTAGCAGATATCATTTATGAGTTGAGGAGTTTTTTTATTAAAAGCACTATTACCGCAAAGCCACATGGGCCATTCCCAGCTGGAGCAGAGACCATCACTGACACGGTTCTCAGCACTGCCCACCAAGAGGAACTGTACTGTGGGGTGTTCTGGGTCTCAGTCTCCTATGTGGGTATCTTCCTCTGTACCTGCACTTGCCTGCATCTGCCGTTTCTCCTTATCACCGTCTTTTCCTCTCCTTCCCTCTTTCTCTCTCTCCTTGCTTTCTGTCCTGTTCTTTTTGTCTCTGATAGTCTTTGCTTTTCTAACTACTTGCTTTAGTTCACTGGCTGGTGCTGTTTCACTGTCCTCTCTTGAGTGTTTTCTTTTCTCTCTGCTCTTGTTTTCTTTCCCCCTATCTTCGGTCTGCCCATAGTTTTCTCTGTGTTTTCCTCTCTGCCTCTTAATCTTTTCTCTTTCATTGGATTTTTCCATTTTGCCCACAGTTTGTCTATGGTCTCCCAATGCCTTGCTCTCTGAATCTTTCCTAGTGTCTCACTTACTCTGACTTCTTTCTCTGTAGTGAGTGTCTTTGTTTTAGACTAACCTCCTCCAGTCGTTTTCTTCTCCTTTTTCTCTTGTGCATTGGACAATTTTCTGTTTGTCTCCTTAATTGCTTTTCTCTCTTTTTAGCCACTTATGTTTCTTACAGTTTTGCCAGATCTCCTTGTTCCCCTAACAGGCACACACACACACACACACACACACACGCACATGCACACACGTACCTCCCTGCCTTTCATTCTGACCTGGTAGATCTCTTCCCAGACAGAAGACTGTCAGTGTAAGGGGACTCCACAACACCACTGGATGTTGTGTTGGTTTATGGCACCTCTCTGAAATGACAGACACTAATTCATTCTAGCAGCAGCTTCTGTCTGGTTGAATCAGGGTCGAGCTCTGCATGGGGGATGCCTGAAACTCAGCTTCTCCCATTGCTGCAATTACCACATTTTCATGAGCCCTGGCCCAGCACCTGAGAGGGTCCCTCCCTCTGTACTAGAGCCATTTCCTCTCCCAGGTACCAATCCTTCCACAGGTTTCCCAAAGAAAACTCACTCAGAGGGCTTCAGAGCCTGGTTCCACTTAAATGACATTACACTGCGGTTGAAAGAGCCAATGAGAAGAGGGAAGAAGCCTTTGGACAAAGGAGCTGGGGAACAGATCTGCTCCAAGAACACGTTGCCTTGTTAGGCTGCAGTCTCTGGGAGACAGAATTTGGAAAAATGCCGACTGAGGCCAGCATAACCTGTGTAGGACTAAGGCTCTTTTATGCACTTTACGGTGTGAGTTTGTCTTGGCCAGTATTTCCCAGGGAACTCACACTGGTAGCAATAAGTTTTGACCTTAGAAGCATTGGATTAGAACTTTCATTCTATCCTTTCTCTGAGTTATTAAGCCTGAAACGGTGGATTTTTGTCTCAGTTTGACCAGAGGTAACATAAACTCTGGTCTGAAGCACCCATACATGGCTCAGACCCTAGGTGTAAGAAGCAGTACTAGGGATGGCTGCTATACATACCCCAGGTCAGACTATCCTCCCGCCAGGTGCTGGATTGTATCGTTCATTACTTTCCGTGATGGACTTTGCTTCCTCCTTCAAGTCTTAGTTTTAACATTACCTCTCCTGCAGAACTTAACAGAATAGATTGCTTTCTACTTTAAGTCACAGCAATCTGTTTATTAATGCTTCAGCACTTTGCCAATTTATAATTATACATTCATGCAATTGCTTATTTATTTATGAATTATTTGACTTCACTAGATCTTAAGCATCACTCAAGAGGAAATCCTGTTTCATTCTCCGCCACACCCCGGGTGCCTAGGGAAATGATGTGGAAATTGAGGCACAGCACTAGGGCATACCTCTGTCTGTTTCCAGCATCCGTGACATTGCCGCCCCTTCTTGCCTGGCAATATTTGCCATGCAGGACTCATGTTAGGAACAAATGAGATATTATATATGCCAAGTGATTTGCAAACTGTGAAGCTTTGGGAAATGTCATTCGCTGTAATTTAGGAAAGTTAAGCCAGAGTATCTTTCAACATTTACCAGTCTTTGAAATAGGCAGAAGTTTCTTAGAATCTCGAGTAGAGTGGGGCAGAGAAGACTGATCCTTGTCTCTGTGGCTGTCAAAGAGGGTCAATTAAATCTGTTTAATGCTAGAGAAAGATGAGTGTAAAGACCCTGCTCCCCAAGACCTGACTCCCCGCTTGAGTAGAGAGAAGCCTTGAAATCTCTAAAGTTGCTCAAGGGGTCTTTGCGGCCCAGAGGAGCAGGTTCTGCGCCACACCCTGCAGCCAGGTAACAGAGAATCTTGTGGCACCGGGGAATGCAGCTTTTGCACCACTATTTCCATTGTGTGGTATTAGACATGATCACAGAAAGTTCCTTTGACTTCCATCCTTACAAGGTTTGTACTTATTTCCTTCTGAAGTTGAATCCTCCCTCCTATTTGCCTAGCAGGTGTTAACTCAACTCTCCCAGGCACCTTATAGGCCATGGGTGCCTGTCTGTGTCCTTTTTTTGGGGTGTCTTAACAGATCCCCTTCCTTTACAGTTCAGTTATGGTACTAGGCATGGAAGTCTCTGACAATGTGCACTGTCTGATGGCTGAGGGAAGCTTTCAAAGCTCCTCATTTCATCTTTGTCAGAAACGAAACTAATAACCATTGTATTCCTGATGTATTATAGCTAATTATACTATTATTTATGACAGACATATTAGCTATTAGCAGCATTTAGATATATTTACGATTGTAAATGCTGGCACACAATGTGTGATAATTTAGAGTTTTTCTTAAGGCTTCCAGCAGACCCATGATATATATATTATATATTATATATATACAGTTGATCCCATCTTAGAAATGAGGAATCTGAGATTTAAGGAGGTACAGTGACTTGGTCAGGAATATAGGATTAGTAAAAAGAAAAATTTAAAAAGAGATGGAATTCAAGCCTTGGCTAACATTGTTTCAGACCTTCCCTCAGTAAGCACAGCACCCTACCAAGATATATAAAAATAGATAGACAAAAACTCATGTTAATATGTCTATTAAATATATACTGGGCTGGTACTGAGCTCAGCACAGTCTACTCTGCAGAGATTATCTCCTTTAATGTCTGCAATAGCTATGGAGATTGCCTTTGCCGTGCAGACAATGACACTAAAACTCAGAATTCTTCCTTCTGCTCTGAGATAGTGTTTGCCTCTTTGGGTCAGATCACTTTGGGTCTTCCCTCGCTGCTCTGTGGTCTGAGTCATCTACCGATGCCCACCGTCAGTGCTCTCGAGTGGGGCTCAGTCTATTTAATGGATGAAGATCTAGACGTGACTGTACTGAGCTACATACTTTGTATTATCACCGTCTTCTCTTTGTTTGGAGGTGAGGTAGTGCATGCATAGTTCTACTTCTGCTCTTCTTTCCCTTTCCCTTTATTTCTCAAAAATGTTCGGTTGGGCAGTGTTGTTCTACACCTTCCAAGTAGAAGACTTCACACATGCTATCACACTTAAACCTTGCAAAAACCCTGCAAGCAAATACTCCTATGACACTTTATGTATTTTAAAATTGAGGCTCGAATAAAAGCAGGTCGTTAAAAGTCATGCAGATTCTGCAGAGTGGAACCATTCAAACCTGTCCTTGCTAACTGCTATGAGTATTTTCTTTCCCTGGGATTCTGGGAGAACACATCTCTTTCCTTCTTGTAGAAATAACATAAAGATTGGCTCTGAGAAATACCAACAGGAGTGTCTGTCTCTGATTAAGGCGAGGAGTACTCTGAAGACATAGATTCAAGCCTGCATCTTGCTACTATTGGACTCTGAAATTTCCATGAAAGTTGAACTCCCTAGGTTCAGATTCCATAGGGCATATAATTTAATAGCTACTACACAATATGAAAGCCTCCATTCGATCCTAACAGTAATCCTGTGAAGTAGAGATAATTATTCCCATTTTATAAATCACATAATAACTGGATAGCATTTACCTGAGTGAGCCTCCCTCTTAGCATTGCTGTTTCTGCTAATGAGATAATGCAGAGGGAGGAATTTTACACGCAGAATGGGCAGTGCAGGTATTGCTGTTCTACAGACTGTAATTGAATGAGTGGATACTTGTGACCTTGGCTTGACCTTTAAGGATCTTAATTAGAGTTTAACATTATAGTGTTTTTAAAGGTATCACAAAGCTGAGAAGCAAGTCACCCAAGCATGTTTAAACCCAGGGTATGTGGCTATGTGTGGGAATGAGTTCTAGGGAAGTCATTCCAAGACTCAGGACATAAACCTCCATCACAAGGATGATGAGCCAGTTGTCCTCTTTTGCAATGATGAAGAGACAGTAGGGGTCTAAGTTAGAACCCTCCTCTCCCCTCCCCACCTGTCTAGCTCCAGCCTGGGCATAGATCAAAACAGCAGCTCTGAAGCTCTGCAGAAACTTTGATTCTCACTTATGCACAAGAAACCAATGAGCCTTCCAGGAGTGTTTTTCTAGCAGATTTCCAGCCTGGCTATTGGTTTTCTGTCACTTCTTTCAGGCCTGATTAACACTGTATAAAATTGAGGGTTTTTCAGCTCTTCCTCAAAGAGGAGGTGTTAGTTTTCCTCACTCTGGATCTGAAATAAGTGATTGCATTACCTCCATATGAACAGAGGTTGGGGATACAAGGAGATGAAATCAATACACAGTTAGAAGTAAAGCAGGATCTGAAATAGCAATCTGTGTAGGGCACAGCTTGGGCTGAGTTGCTGAGTCCTAGAATTAAGGGTAGCTTCAAGAGGGTAATGCTTAGATTGGGTGCCTGCTAAAAGAAGGGAAAGTGAGCACATAGGTCCTAGTGGATGGAGATTGTAACAATGTTAGTATTAACATCTACTGACCACTTACTCCATGCTGTTATATTCAGACTTGGTAATCTTTTTAATCTTCACAAAATCATCAGGTAACAGGTGCAATTCTCATCCCCTTTCACAGAGGATAGAAACTCAGAGAGGCTCAGAGAGATGCCCGAGGTGCCTGAAGTAGCACAACTGGTGAGTGACAGAATCACTTGAAATCTCAGACTGTTGGAAGCCAAAAGCTCCTCCCCTGGTCAACACACTCTAATGCATCTAGGAGCAATGTCAGGGGAGCTTCCTAATTGGGCCTACTTAGCTCAGCACATCATTCTGGGAGATGGATGAAGGAAATCTCAGAGACGCAATAAGAGGAGCTTCCTTTGGGGCCAAGAAGTAGTCTCTCTGGCTGATAAAAGTCTAAATTCAGAAGCTCCTGTGGGGATTAGCACGGAGGAGGAGACACAGCCCAGAAAGATGGAGGACTCTATTTGGATTCTAGCTCTATTCACCGCCTTGGGACTGGAAACCAATCACTACATCTCTCAGCGCTCAGATTTCCTGACCGATGGACTGAGGATGGTGTTATCAGCAAAGTGCTGGTCCATTACAGGTGATTAATGTCTGTTGGCTCCTTTCTCTCTTCCTGGGGACCTCGTTCCCCTTGGGACTCTAAAGAGATCCACAAGTCTCACTTCCACTTTCCGCTTTCTGCACATCTTGTCAGAAGTCCTGTATGCATGCAAATATCTTAGGGAAAATACACCTAAGTTCATTTTCTTTGTTTTGTGTTGGAATGCTATTAGGGGTTTTATCCTATGGAAAAGATACTCCATCCAACAAACAGAAGAGCATGTGATTAAATGCTTTCATGGAAAAAAATGCCTTCAGGTTGGGAGCAAAGAGTTTCAGCATAAAATGTACGGGGCACATAGGTGGGGAACAAAAGATTTCTGGTGAAAAGTTTTTTGAAATTTTGTGTTGATGATCTCCCTTCTTTCTCTGCATTGTTCATTGATTAGTGCCCTTTTCTTTCTGCATTTCCTCCTGCCTCCCACCTTCTCCTGAAGACTGCCCTCTTAGACAACATCCAGGTAGATACCCAGTAACTATGTTGCCTGTTGTTGCTTCTTAAACTATGTTAGCCATCCTGCTTTCTCCCAGAAGACAAAGTAAGAAGACTCACATGTGTAGCAAACAACTGGAAACTTTATCGTTTCTGGATTTAAATATTGGCAAGTGGACTGTTTTTGTCTTAATGATCAAATGGTGACTTGAGACCCAGTTAAATATCTTCATACTAACAGACTGAATTCATCTTCTATAAAGACCGGTAAAGAATGCACAGACTTAGAATAATTGAAATTACCCCTATACCTAAATTGTTCATCACTTTCATGCATACATAATGAGGCACATTAGGATCACCTGGGTAGCTTGGAAAAGTCACAAGCATATATGAGCCACTGTCCAAGGACATGACTCAGGCATCGGTTTATTTATTTTTTTGACTCCCCATTTTTTAAACTCCCCATGTTACTCTTCCCAGGTGACACGGATGTGCAAGCAAAATTGAAAATTTCTGTTCCTTGGAGAAAGAACTAGGATAATTCGAGGAAAAATGTTTGTCCTGTCCCTGCCACACACCCCTTCCCCATGGCTCTATAATTACGTTCCCTGCCAACACCAACGCCTCTACGAACCTGATTGAATTTTCATGTGGCTTCATTTCTAAAGTCCTCAGCGTTTCAGCCTGTGAGCTGGCTGGCCAGTGATGTGCGTGCTCCCTGACATCAGTTCAGCGGCTTCTCTTGGCATGTTTGTGCTCAAAAAGCTGAAAGATAAAGACCTCACATTAAACTAAGGGGTCTTGCTCTCTTCCCTCCAATCTCCCCAAGCTGATAAATAATGGATAATGAAGAGCAGTGCTATTACATGCATAAAGCACTTGGCATCCACCTTCAAGACAGTACTTTCCATCTCATCTGAGGTCCCGTTCAGCATAAAATCTGTTTGGTGGTGAGGCCAAGTCCTTTTGGAGAGCTCTACTGTGCTGCCAAGCTGTTCAACAGAAAACGGAAGGGAGTCAACTCTCAAATCAGTCTGTTTTTTGTTTTTTGTTTTTTTCCCAAAAATCAGAGGGATAGGTTAGCATGGAGAGAGTTCCCCTCTTTTAGAGCATGGCACTCTGGCACCTACCTGCCTTTTTTGTTTTGTTTTGCTTTGTTTTGTTTTGTTTTCTGGTACCGGGAATCGAACTCACGATCTTGTGCTTGCCGGGCAGGCGCTGTGCCGGTGAGCTAAATCCCCAGCCCCTAACCTGCCTTTGATAAGCAGAGTAGCAGAGATCCTCAAAGAGAACCACATGAAACTGAGCTCCTTGTTGGTCTTCTCTTTTGTTTTGCTCCCTATGATATTTACCACAATCATTGAAGCATATTATGTACTTATTTCACATGTTCAACTGTTCTTTGTCTCCTCTGCTAGTGATTAAAGTTTACACAGGAAACAGCAGGTCTGTTTGCTTTTTTCTTTATCTTTTTCTCTTTCTTCTCTCCTTCCTTCCTCTCTCCCTCCCTCCATTCTCTCTCTCTCTCTCTCTCTCTCTCTCTCTCTCTCTCTCT
>NW_004955433.1:21835861-21879145 GCF_000276665.1 Chinchilla lanigera | reverse complement strand
CTCAAACTCACAGTGATCTTCCTGCCTCAGCCTCCTGAGTGCTCAGATTACAGATGTGCACTGTCATGCTGGCTTACCACATCTGTTTTCTGTCTCTTAAGCCTAATGGAGCACCTAGAATCTAGCAGCCACTCAATCATAATGGTTCAGTGGATACTGATGGCCCAACTTCCACTTTACACAGAGTTCTAGGGTGCATTTTGCTTTATTATGTGTGTGGTCTCAAAATGTTTAGACCTTTAAATGAAGAAGTAGCATTGTTTCCTCTTCATTGGAGTCGCAAACTAAGGAGCTGGGGTATATTGCTGTGTACTCCTGAAGCAGTTGCATCTTGAGCTTTGTGGACCAAAGTGGGGCTTCCATTTTCCCTCCTGTGACCAGTGGGCCTGGTATGAAACGGGCATTCTCTATGTCGAGGCACAGATTAATGTGGGAAAGCAGAGAGCTCAATTGCAAAGAACTGCAAGTGCAGCAGGGACTTTTGGGTCAATTACTTAACTTCTGTGGATCTTACTTTCCTTATATTAAAAATAACCATGTTCAAGGAGTTACTTTATTATGACCCTCATGCACACCATGTTTTACAAAATATATTTCACAGAGGACTAATAACTCCAAAGGCCCTGTGACTAAAAGATTCTAATTTGAAAAAAATTGAAAAATACAGCCTACCCTATGCTTCTTGACATAGTCAAGACACAGCAAATATTCAGTGATCACCTCCTATGTGCCACATGCATTATGAACAGAATAGGCATAAATCACTTCTATCACAGAGCTCGTATGCTACTGGGGGGAAATAAACAATAAACAAAATAAATAAAATAGTACATGGTATGCAGGATTATAATAAATACTATGGAGAAAAATATAAAAAGGAAAGAAATTAAAGGCAATGGAAGTAAAGGGAAGGTAATGCTACTTTCTCTTGTTTCTATAAAATCCCAGAGAAGGTTCTAATTGGTCTACATGGTTCATGTGCTCATCATGTGGACCAATGGCTGTGGAAGATATTATGTGGACCAGATGACTGGCCAGACATAATTGTGTGTTCACTCAAAAGATAGAATTGGAAGCAGAAGGGGAAAGACAAACTTACAGAGAAGAAAAATGACTTCAACTTTTTTCACAATGGCCCACTGAACCCTTCCTGGTAAAATAACTTATTTTTGGTGAATTAATTTTTTTTTGATAATTTACACTGCCTGGTAAATCTATTTTTTGATAACTTTTATCACACCAGACCACTGGCCCTCTCCTGGTAAAACAATTTATTTTTGATATATTAAGAATTCTGAAAAATCTTTAGTGAAAAATGTGTATAACTTTGTTTATTTCTGCAGTCCCCCACTGCATTTGACCTATATTTTTGTTTATGTAACATTTTTAACACTGAATAGGGCACCCCTTGATAAGTATGTTGCTATAAATTCCTAATTTCATTAATAGTCCGTTTATAGTTAAGACAGCCTCATTATTAGTAAATCTCAAAAAAAAATAAAGTTTGGGAAAACTCTTAGATTTTTAAAATACATTCTAGACCTGAAGAAATTCATCCCTTCTTCATTTTTTCTTATGGAGAAATATGTCTTGGAAAAAGTAAGTGTATTTTCTCCAATGTAATGAAAAGTTTTGAGGAACTAGCTGCTTACACAGAATGTCCTCCTTGTGCTAGCAAAGGATCTTGGAGGCTGACTGTATAAATCAGAGGCTGGGGATCTCAGTTGTGATGGAAGAAGAAACCTTCCAAATCCCCCATCGTTCCAGTCAAGTTAGGCTATTTTAATATGAAATTCCCATGATGTTTTATAGAAATGTTTGCAAAGTCATAACCCTGTAAAATGTCATGTCATACTCCTGTGACTTTGGGAAATGTCATGAAGTAAGCTGTACCAGTGGGGGTCTTAATGCTTCCCATAAAGCCTCTCATGAAGAGGGAAGCAGATATTCACAATTGCTGTGCAGCCACAGGTCACAAAGCATAAAACAGCTGGTTGAGCAACAGACCCGGAAGATCCCAAGTTCTTCACAGCAGCTGTCCATGTTCATGGGTAGAATAGCACTGACCTCATTACTCAGTCACTGTCTCACCCTGGCCAATCACCTCTCCTTCAGGGAGGTGTCTGGATTCCCTCTCAGTGGGTGCTGGGATAATTGTAAGGAACTCCTGAGGTTTAGGAGAAAAGGTCAGTGATTTTGACAACTGAGAGACCTCATTGCATGCTTTTCCTTTAGATAATTTTTTTGAAAAAAATAGTTCTGATTTTCTTTCATTTTAAAAATCAGTGCATACATACTTCAAAATACTTTAAAAGTATGGAGAAAATCATGCTCATAATTCCTCTCTTTAGAAATAATGACTAGTAAACTTTTGGTGAAGTGCTAACCTTGGTGTGGTTGTTTTTATTCTTCTGTTTATGTAAATATGTAAGTGAATATACACTGTGTATTGAAAATACACATTTCTGAGTGCTGGTTTATATTAGCATTGTATGATAAACATTTGCCCATACCATCAGAAGGCCTCTGTATGGAAAAATTTAATAACTACATAATATCTATTAAATGCACTGTAGTTTACTTATTGTTCCATTGTACAATATATAGAAAAATATTGTCAATGTCTAACTTTTAAAAATTCATTTCAGCCAGGTATGGTAGAACATGCCTATAATCCCAGTACTCAGGAGACTGAGACAGGAGAATCCCTGTGAGTTTGAGGCCAGTCTGGGCTACATAGTGAGTTCAAGGTCAGCCTGGATTATATAGTAAGACCATTTTTGTCTCAAAAATTATTTCAGTAGAGGAGACATTGCAATTAACCCCCCTAAAAATACTCTTCCCTCACTTCAAATACACTTACCCCATCATTCTTACCACTTTCTAAAGCATTTCTGAAAGTCTCTTTCATGAGTGTCTTTAGTTGTCTTTAGTCATGGTTGCCTTGAAGTCCTGAACGGATTCAAAACATTCAGAGTGATTTCTGTCAAATAAAAAAAAATTGCAATGTGTCCTCATCTACATTATTCATTGGACATACTTCGTGTGATTTCTGAATTTTACCAAAGGTTAAAATAAGCATGAAAAGTAAACATTTTTTAATTCATTCAGGATGTTAAGGGAGCCAAAACAGTGCAATTTAAGATGTGCAGGAAAAAGGACTCTCAGCACTGCTTTAGAAATGGCAAGAATGATGGGATACGTGTGTATGAAGGGAGGGGGAGTAGTGTGGAGGATCAAAGGCAATGTATCCTCTACTGAAATAATGTTTTAAAATTAAACATTCATAATATTTTCTATCTCAGCTCATATTTGAAAGTATATGTTGTACAATTTCTATATATTTTGGCACTATAGTAAAACTGAAAAATAATTGATATATATGGCCTTGAAGGAGACAAGTGGTAGAATTCATTAATGAACACTCTTAAAGGACTGGAAAAACAAGCAGTAGTCTAACTCAGGAGGGCATAAAGAGAATCGGTTGTAAAATATTGGGCTTCTTTGATTTTTCTTTCCAGTGATGTGTGGAACATAGTATACAATGAAGGACAGTGGAGATTGTAGGACACTTGGCAAAATGTAATTATTCCTATATGTCTACACACAAGAGCTCATTTCTAAGTCTTATTTTTCCCCAATAAATTTCTAATAAGACTGTAGCAAAAACAGGACTGCAGTTCGTTTGTCTAGACATAAGTGTACCAGTTGAGCTAACTCTGCCAGTAGCATTCACTTGTTTCAAAGACCAAGCCACCTTAAGCTCACATTCCTGAAAGAGTGCACCAAAGACCACATAGGAAAGGTGCACTATGATAAAACGGCACAGTGGGTCATTAAATTGGTTTTCCAAGGGGGTGAAACTTGTTTAGTTTGCTATTTTGTTCCCTGCAATGTCCTCTACCTTACGATGAAGGCAGTGGCCTTTTCAGCTGCTGTATTTCTCATTCAATACCAGACAGTTCCTTGGACTCTTCTGCATCAGTCACCTGGTTCTTTCAGATTGTCCGTTGTGGAAAATGTGGCACCCAAGTTAGATAAACTGTGTCAGGATCACTCTTTGACCTTTCAGTTTCTTAATTTAGACAGAGCAGGATCAGTTAATTATCTTCAAAAAATAATTCCCAGATTTCTCTGTTTTCAGCAAGCATACATTTTCCGTCTCATTGCGGGTGTTTCTCATGAGTGGCTGAACAATTCAGCATGTGCTAAATTCTAATTTCATTCCCCAATGTTGGGGTAACATAAGCTCCATTTCTGTACACTGAGGATGGAAGGCGTCACAGTGTCGACCCAAGAAGGATGCAAGGCGTCAGAGGACGGAGGCGTCAGAGATTTCCCATTGATCCCAACTTCTTCAGTGGGACCAGGCAGGGAGGGAGAATTGACCTATGGAAACCTCTGGCACTGTGCCTTCAAAAGTCAGGGTGTCAGTTTGCAGGCTGTGCCAGACACCGTGGCCAAGGCCAAGGGTGCTCTGTCAGATCTATCCATTTCAATTAAAGGCTGGCGAGTTGGGAAGTAAAATAATCAATTTTGCAGGCTAAACTCAATCATCCTGTCGACACTTTATCTTTGCTCCGGATATACTTGTGCAGGATATGTTTAATACGACTCTCATGGCATTATTCACTGATGACACTTCTGGTTAGAGTTTGATCAAAGCTACTTTGTAAAACTTATTGAGCTAGAAAGGGGCAAGAGTTTTAAATATTAGCACATATATACATATATATATATTTCATATATAAAACTTTTGATAAGGTATAGTGTGTGATGTACAAAATTTCTTCATGATAAAGCATTCTTTGTCATTCAAAGAGCTCCATAACCCAAAGTGACGCTCCGTTGCCAAAGCAGCTAAATTATGCCTGAATGTATGATGTGTGGTTGAAAAGTATGTTGGATTTTGAACTTTAAAGAGTTCATTACAATAAAGAAAACATTGCCACTAACGCCTTTCAAAATACCCTCCCTCACTTTGAAGACACTGATCCCATCATTCCTACCACTTTCTGAAAGAGCTTTAGAAGTCTTTTTGTGTCTGTTGTTGTACCGCTTTGGCTGTCTCAATGTCCTGAATCAATTCAAAATGTTTACCATTCATGGTCATTTCAACTCTGGGGATGAGCCAGAGGTCACACAGCTACAGATCTGGTGAGTAAGGTGGATAAAACCTCGCCATCATGTTTTTGCAAGACAGCTTTCCATTGAGCGGCACTCAGTGGAAACATTCACTGTGTTCCTTTTTTGATTACACTTTAGAAAGATGTCACAAAAGATTTTCAGAACTCTTTCAGAAAGTGGCAAGACGGTGGGATAAGAGTGCTCAAAGTGAGGGCACAATTTGTGGGGCATACAAGGCAACATGTCTTTTACTCTACTGTTTTCTTAAATTTAAACACACTGTGACTGTTATGTTCTTATAAAATCAGTGCTCCAGTTGCATTTGTTGACCACCATCCTTTGCCTACCATTTCACTTGCCCTACCACAAAGACGTGGAAGGACAAAGATAATTTTCTTCCTTCAGCAGTGATGTTTCCAACCATTTACTACTTCCAAATGAAATGCTGAGGTCATTTATTAAACAATTACGCTATGCCAGGCAGTGCAATTTAGAAATGCCCATAGATTATTTGATCAGATTTTTAAGAAAATCTTTACAATAAATACAAATTATAGTAAATAATTATGTTCAATATATTTATGTAGCTGTATTGTCATTAATTTTTGCATTGTACTCACTGAATGATAAATTCCGTGAAGGCAGCTGAGTCTATATTACCCCTCTCCCTGGAGTATCTAGCAGAGTGTGTGGCACTGTATAAACAAGCAGTATTGGATACATTAGTAAATCATAATATCATCATTATTCTGTCATGTAAATCAATTACTTGGTTTTGTGAGTAAGTAATTTGATCAAAAGTTCCACAATTTGTAAGTGTGAGAGCTGAGATTTGAATCTGGTTTTCTCTGAATTTACCTCTTCATTCTCAGAGATAAAAGACAGATCTCTGTGCCTACTTAATACTACACATGAACCAGGCATGATTTAGAAATGTGCTCTGCACATGGCTTAAGAAACCGAACCCTCAGACGGTGGCTTGGGCCTTATGGTGAGGAAGAAAGGAGGTAGAGAAATGGCTTTTTAGTAGACAGCCAATGTACATGCCAGCAAAAATTAGTAGAGAAATAGTGCATAGGAGCTACAACGTAGGGGGCATGATTAAGTAGCTTAACACTACTACTAACCATCCAGCAACTTTAATTCTAATTAAGGCCTCTCTCCTTATCTCTATGCCCTTGACTATCTAACGGATCAGCCATACCCTAGTTTCTGCAGACTCTTTAGTTGAACTAGCCCCAATTGAGTTGATTATGTTTCCAATAATATTTGTTCCATCTCCTGCAGTCCTTTTTTCTTGGCTTCCTGGCACTATATGTCAGTTGATCTAGAGCAGTGGTGGCTAAGCACTGGTGGCATGATCATTGTCTACCCTTTCAGAGAAAAAATGGTAATGTATGAGCTGTTTTTTATGAACTAACACTTCAGAATTCAGGTTCAATTGCATTGTTGGCACTTATTGGTACATGAGTGGGATTCGGCTTGCAGTTTGGGCACTCCTCTCTAAAAGCTATGCCATCACTGATCTAGATTACAAAACTAAATCATTCCTTTAAAGCTTCCTTTTCCCCCCACAGCTACCATCACGCAGAGACATGCATTATGACATTGAGTGCTGTCAATTTTGAGATCTGAATACTGCTTGGATTTCCCTTCCAATTCTGTGGTCATTATTACTGTCCAGACTTATAGTCTCATAATGTTGTATGTGCACTGTTTTCCTAAATCTCTTTTCTGAGTTTATTCTCTGGTTCCCTCATACTCAGTCCAAGGTCTACTATATCACCCTGCTATGTTTCTCAATTAGAGATTTTTCTCACCACTCATCAAAGTACTTTATCTACCATTATGATTAGATATATTGCTCTATGACTCCTGTACAGCCACCTGACTTATATATTATTCTTTTACCCTTTTCATTTTCATGGTAAAAAATACTGAACTTCCTGAGTTCTGATAACACACAAAGGATGACTTGTTCTTCCTGTTTACCTTTAGCAATTAAGACAATGTATATGAAAAAATGGTTTTCAGATATTGGACAAAAGAGAGCTGAGAGAAATAATCTATGGGAGAAGGTAAACAAATGAGGTTATGTTCTGTAGTGTCCTAGAGTTTACTATCTGGAGGATTTATAGGATGCAGTGAAGAGAAGAGAAGCCCAAATAAAACCCTGGGCTCCCTGAATGAATAAGATGTAGTTGACAGTTTATTGGAGACCAGTGCTTCTAGGACCTAAAGACCAGAGTCTTAGAGAGGAGACAGACATAGGGAGAGAATAAGGCTGTGCAAAAAGAGAGCTGTGTTGTGAAGAGGGTTCTCACCAAGTCTCCATATGAGCGCTTGGCAGCACACACATGTATGTGAGGAATGTCAGAGGCCGGGGAAAGGCCATCTGAAGGGAATAGTTGAGACAGTCTTTGCAGCTCATACCAGACAGAAATTGGATGTGGCTCGACCAGCCAGAGTGAAGGTAGATAGCTAGCTAAATTACTAAATCAAAACTTGAGACTACAAGGACCTTCCCATTTTGCCAATCTACTGCTGATGGATTATTTCCAAATAGTTTGTCTGTAAAGTCTTTAGTTTTCCTTCACTTTTGAAGGAGATATTCACCATGTACAACCTTCTTTGTTGACAATATCACTCTCACCACACAAACTCTACAAATATTAAACTGTGCTTTGCCAATATCTTATAAATTGTGCTGTTTCTGAGGTCACTTTTCTGATGTCATTCACTTAGAAAATAAGGAAAGGGTTTTGTCTCTGCAGTGTGGTGACATTAGCCCTGTGTTAATGAAGGCTACTTTGATCCTGCCAACCAAACCTGAGAAACAAGCTTCAAAAGGACAGACTGGTTTTCAACTAAATTATTTGTATCCAAGAACAAAGCTTAAGTATATTTGAAGAATACAGAAATATCTAATGGAACAAGGTGAAATTCAGTGCCATTCTACCAGTCAAATACTACTTAGACATGCCAAAAAAATGCTTAAATGCCATTAAAATGATGAACAAAATCAACTACTAGAACCAGGCCTGTACATTAAACAGATAACAGAAATAATCAAACATTTCAGTAAAGTAGGTATAAAATATAATTCATATGTTCAACAAGGTTGAAGAATATATGAACATATTAAAGAAAGACATAGAAAATATCAAAATATGGCTCAAATTGAACGTCTAGTGGCAAATATATAGTATTTAAGGTTAACAATACACCAAATGAGATAAACATCAGCTAAGATATTGAGAGATAAGTAAAATTCAGCAAATCAATGGATATTATTCAAAATATAACGCAAAGAGAAAAAATACAGAAACATCAACAGAGCTTGCGAAAAATTTCAGTGGTAAAAATATTTATTCAATTGGCATACTCAAAATATGAGGACATATTTGAATCTACAAACAGCATAAAATTTTCTAAGTTGGGTTAATAATATTAAGCTACAAATATAAGAAACTCAACAAAGCACGAGTATAGCTATCACAAAAAATACTACACCAAGACACATCATAATGAAAATGCTTAACAATAAAAAATGAAAACCAGAAAACATCAAGAGAGAACAAAAACAACAATGAACATATAGAGGAACAAAGATATGAATGATAGCAGAGGCGGACAACTGAAAAGACACTGGCACAACAGCGTTCAATTACTTGCAAGTTTGGTGGAGGGAACTATGTCAATGAAGAGGGCTATACATGGTGCATGTATCTTAGAAAAGACTGTAGAGAAACAAAAGTTTAAATAATCCCTAAACAGTAGATCTGTACTATGCAAAATGTTAAAGAAATTCTTTCAAGTGGAATAGATACCATTTGGAAGCTAGCATCTACATAAACAATAAAAAAGTCCAGAAAATGATGACTGTATGAATAGATAGTGAGACTTTTTTTCTTAGTTTTAGAAGCATGTTTTAAAGAAAAAATGAAAAAAAAATTGTATGCTTTTTAGTTGTTTTTTTTCCAGTTCCAGGAATCAAACTGTTGACCTCGCGCTTGCCAGGCAGGTGCTGTGCCACTGAGCTAAATCCCCAGCCCCTTATATGGTTTAAAAATATGTAGAAGTTAGATATACAAAAATAGCACAAAAGCCAGAGAGAGAGAAGATGGAAGAATACTTTTGTAAGGCAAAAGGTAACTACTATAGACATCAATGCAAACACTGAAAGAAAATAAATGTGCTACCACCAATAAGCAAATAAAAGGATCATTTATATTTTTGAAAAATACACAACCCAGTAACGTATTACATTCTCCTTTTCTGTGGCTATTAATATATACCATCTCTATTTCTGTTCTGGAGTATATGGCAAGCTCCTACTCTTTTTTTTTTTTTTTTTTTTTTCAAGAATAAGCTCAACTAACACTTTCTCTCAGGGGTCTCCTATGATGCTGTGGTTTTATTGTTTGTTTCCAAGTCAGGTTCAGTACTAGATTTTAGGTATAAAGATGATATATTTTCATCTCTCTATCTTCAAAAAATACAGTATAACCCTACCTTGTAACTTCCCTCGAATTTCCCTCTTAAATATTTATTAAATGGGTGAAAAGTCGGTATTTGATCACTTCATTAACTCTAATTTCCCTTTGGTTTTTGCCATCCTAAGTATATTTACCTTGTTAGTACACAGTGACCTTCTGCATTCTAAATCAATCTGTCAGGAAACTAAAAACCCATGTGAAATAATACTTACCATATACTCCTGAGATCATAATATACAAATGTTTCAAAATAGAACAGTAAGACCAGCTCCAAGGAGAGATCATGATATTATCTCCTTTCAAGAAAAGATTAGGCTATATTTGAGGACTTTCACTATTAACCTGCTCTATGAAATCCATTCCTGTCAAAATTCGGCATATATCTACTTTTTAAAGATATTTTCATAAAATTTTCTCAGTACATCCAAAGAGAAATAACCTTTCACCTCTTCAAACTCCCCAGGTTCTTTGCAATATGCATTTGGACTTCATGGATAATAGGCTGGGATATAAATGACCACTCCGTCTTTCTGATTCTCTCTTCTTAGACCATAAGATCCTTTTATTTTACTCATTTTTCATCCATCAGCAGAACATAATATAAAATTCAGTACAAGCTCAAATACCACATAAAGGAAGTAAGTGAAGAATTCAGAATATACCAAGCACAACTATGATGAAGTTTATTACAACTATATGTAAAAATGGGGAGTTGTTGAGCTGAGAGTTACATATAGAGAAACTAGGACTTGGAGAGATAAGAGCAAAAGAATGCCTCTGAAAAATACATCCAAATCAAACCTATGTAATTCCACAGCTGTAGTATGAAATTCCACATGGATATCTTTTATTTGAATCCTTTCAGTAAGAGACCAAACTTCTGTTTTCACTTTTTGTTTCATTTTCTTCTTGAAACATATTTTAATAATCTTCTTAGAAGCCCATAACATTATCAATCCACAAATCACTCAGTTATTCGATGTCATTTATTCTTTCAGCAATTATTTATGGTGGATTATCCATTGGTAAAAGCACAGTCCTACAAAAAGACAAATATAATTAAGATGCATAAAATCATAACTGCTCTAAATTCTCTCAGTAGTAAAATAGACAGCTATAAATAAAACCTTAAATAATACATACTACCTAAAAGATAGAGATATGCACCAAAAAGGCATCTATCCCCCAAAAGTGAGGAGATGGAAAGAGCATCCTAGACAACATACAATAAAACCTGTTGGTAAAGAGGACCAAGACTGAGGTAGAGGCAGACATAAAGTAAACATAGAGCATATGGTGGTATAAAAATAAAATGTAGAAAATTAACAGGTGGACCTGCTAAGGTAGGTAGAGGACAAATATTGGAGAACAAAATCCAACTTTACTCTGAAGATGGCTTGGTAGCTTTCTGTTATCGTAAATAACAAGTATCTGAAACAAATCTATTTATAGAATGAAAATATTTACTTTGACTCGTGATTTCAAAGTTCCAGTCCATGACTTACTGGTTCTATTGCTTTGTGACTGTGCCAAAGCAGCAATTCATGGGAAAAAAGTGCATGGAAGAGCAAACTCTTATCTCATGGTGTACAGGAAACAAGGACGATGGGGGAGAAGAGAGAGAGAGAAGACAGATGAGGTCCCACTACCTCTTTGTCGCCTTCAAAAGCACAGGCAAATGACTCAACTTCTTTATATTAGGCCCTGTAGCTTAACGATTCCACCACCTCTCATTAGTTCTATGGGTGGCAAATCAAGCCTTTCACACATGGGCCTTTGGGGAAGGCTATCCAAACCTTGGTAAAGGTAGAGAATCACTGAGGTATTTTAAGTGAATGGTACATATACTTAGAGTAAAACAATCAGTTTGTCTGTATGGAGGATGTGTTGGAGAGGGTAAGATTCCAATAACTCATACTGAGATTCATGTTCCTCATAAGAAAATGAGAACAAAGGAACAGATAATTCCTTATGATAATAATCTAAAATTTTCTAAATATAATAGCTCTTCTCCCACACAGTTTAAGGGAAGCTCAGGTCTTGTCCTTTCCTTCTCAGAGTCTCTAAATTTCATCATCTCTAAAATGAAGAATTTGGGCAAGGCAGTCTCTGAGGTGTCCTTTCACATGAACTATCCATGTTCCTAACATCATCTTATTTCTCCAAGGTAATAACAAAGGTGTTAGAGTGTGTAAAATGATGTTCAATAATTTTACAATTAAGAAAATACAGGAATATTGCACTCAGATGTCTATTCATTTCTAGCAATTAGAAACTAATTATACTGCAAGTTTTTAAAATGTCTTCCTAGCTTTGACAGCTCAGCAAAAATTATTAATTGAAACTAAAAATAAGTGTGTAATCCTCTTTGTGCTCACTCTCTTTTTTACCCTGGTGTAATACCCCAAGGGAGCCACTCCCCATTTCAGTAAGTGAGAAAATACGCAGTGGCTATTTTGCTATTGATTCTTTATTAGAATCATGAGTCTTGTTTGAATAGTAGACTCTGTGGGTGACCTAAGGCTCCTGCTCCCGACTGGGTAATAAAAATGGAGATTATGAAGGTTGGAATTGCTTACTCCTGCCTGGAACTCCTCAAAGACCACCACAGCTGACCCAGTGCTGCAGTTATAACATTTCCCTAAATGCAAATGGTGTATACATCATTTGCCAATGGAAGAGAACATATAAATAGGAATTTTCTGATATGCTCTATGTTACCTAGGTCTGAATGCAGATCCCTTTTTGTAATCTTAGCATAACTTGCAGGCATGTGCAAAATGCTGTCAGTGACTCTGAAACATAGGGATAATAATTATAAGGCTTACATCATTTTGCAAATAGAAAATAAGATACCCCCTTTGATTAATTTTACAATCCATACTGTTATATAGCTTGTTCTCTTTCAAGTTGCTCAATTTCTTTTTACTCTGTCTGGCACTCTGCAGATTCCTGTACACTATATAATGCCTTATATTTTTATGCTTTTTTAAATTTCCATTATCCTCAATAATGTGAGATCTAGATGGGCTTGTTTGCTTCTCCCAATAATTTATTTCAAGTGCTGAGCACATTTTATATATAGTAGGCACTCAATAAAAAGTTACTAAATAAATTAATTAACGGTGAGATTGCAGTGGGCTACTAGCATACAATGAATGTCAAATTAGCTTGTCATTCTTTGACATCTACATCACCATCCTGAAATTCCCTGTAACTGGTGTTTTTTTATAATTGATAAGAATTGTCTTATTGACTTTTATTTTTCCACTGTGGGTAACAATCAATGCTACATTTGTAAGTGAAGATGAAGTCTGTTGTTGGTTTAGTTTTCACTGAATAAAGCATGGTTGGTTGTGCGCGGTGTCTGGCACTTTGCCACATGATGGGGGAACAAAGAAAAGGAAATTTAAACCCCAGTCCCAGCCCCAAAAGCTCACACACAGAAGCGATTATTATCTTGCAGTTCGTGAACTGAACCTGAACCCTCCAATGAACTGACTCCTTATCTAATTATATCACCTGTGATCTGCACTTGCATGGATGAATGGCTACTTCTTCTCTTCCTTCTCTCCCTTCCTTCAGGAACTTCGAGAAGATTTTGAAGAAGAGCCATGACCTGGAAATCAGCAATAAGCAAAGCCAATGAGAATAACCTGGGGAACTGCTTACATAAGGAAGGGCCTGGCTCTAGTGATTCTGATAAGTTTGAATTTGGAGGACAAATTAAAGGCTTGGCTGCCAGAGTGGCACCGTTGGAAAGGGGTGGAGCATTCAAGAAGCTGAGTCCTTTGCGAAAGCCTCTCAGTCTTGGAGATTGCCCTGAAGAGGACAATGCACTCACAGCCTTTCCTCTTCTGTTTTTCACTACCCACATGGAGGTGAGTGGCTTTGCTCCGGCATAGGACTCCTGCTCTTCTGAGCAGCCTCCCCAAGACCCCTAGACAAGCCAGTTCATCAAGGAGTGGGACCTGTGAAAGCATGAACCTAAAGACAACATTTTTAAAAAGCTGATGGTAACAATAAATAAATAGATAAAGCATTAACTGTTCCTTTCAATAAACCATCAGACATCAGCAGTACAGTTTTCCCAGCTATCTTTCTGCATACATATATACATATGTTTTTCGCCTTCCTTCTCTCTTTCCTTTTCTCCTTTTCCTAATGCCAGTCATTTCCTCTATTGAGCAATTTCTTTCCCTTTCCCAACATCTATTGTCTATTTTGGGTTCCACTTACTCTTTCATGTTCTTACACTGGGGAGACAACATGATGTCTTTTTTTGACCAAGTTTGCATGCTTATATCTGGTCATCTAAACAACTAATTTGAAGACAACAATATGCAGTATAACAGCCATTGGTGAATTTCTATCATCTTGTTTGGTGAAGCTCTGCATCGTTTATAATTTTTTATTTTTTATTCTCTTTAATGGTTTGATTCATCTTGCATTCTTACATGTGGTAATCTTACCAACTTCGATGAAGATAAAAATATGTAATACAACAACCACTGTTAATCCTATCATTTTGTTCTGAAACCCTGTACCACTCATATTGTTTTTGCTTTGTTTTGTTTTTTCCACGTTGTTGGCATTTTGCTATTGTTATTTTATTTTAATTCTCTTTAAAATAAAAAATTTCAAAACAAAGCTGATGATCTCAGGTATTTGTTATATTGATGAAAAGATGATTAGCATATAGATCTGAGATGGGGTCCAGAAATCTTCATTTGATAGGCATCCCTGGTCTTTCTATTTGTTGGCAAATACTGATCATGAATCTTAATACTTTATATAGAATTTCAGTCATGGAGCCATCACATGGTCTTGAAACTATTTTTCTCATGAAATGTACCCTCTAAATCAATGGTCCTCAAAATGTAGTCTCCAACCTAACTGTGACATTCTGACCTTGGTAAGCCAATAAATTATCAACATTTTTATTTTGCAAAAATGTAAAATTTCAGGTTTTTAACATGGACCTGTAATTTTTCCAAAACTGCATAATTCTGAAGACAAAATTCAGTGACCTCTTAAAATCTATATATGAGTGTGTATTTGGTCCACATCTGAAAAGTAAAGCTTTCATTTCAATGAGCAAAAGACTATGCTTACTATATCTGTTTTTAACTATAATTAGTAAAATGATTTCTAAATGCACATATTTAAATATCAAATATATCATAGAACATATATGGGCAGTGGCAAAATATTTGTATGGGCACCAATCACAAATGGTCATTCACTCATTTTTTTTGTTAAATATTTACTGAGTTCCCACAATGTGTCACTGTAATTGTAAATTGTAGGGATATAATCTTGAACAAAAAAGATACAACTTTCCTTCCAGGACATTTGTCTGGGAGAGAGCATGGATTATAAATACATAAGCAAATATATAACAAGGTCCCAAGTGACAATAAGGGCTAACCAAAAAAATAAAGCAAGATGAGTGTAGTGGATTGATAACTGGTGGTCAACTTATAACCCCCAGCTCAACTGAGTAAGTGTGGTGCTGGGTGTGGGAGGCCCACCTGAGGACTGTTGCCAGCAGCATAAGAGGCAGACCTGGAGAAGAAGAGAGAGGCTGTTGGGAGCTGAGGGAGACTGTGGGGAGCTGGCTTCCTGATGAACTTGACTGTTTTCATACTCCGAGGAGCTCGGGACCTCGCTGGCACTGAGAATGGCTTTGGTTCACTTTGGGGAGCTGTGGTCCTCACTTTGAGCATAGCTGCCTGGTTCCGGAGGGGAAGATGGTGCTCTGCCGGCCTCCTGGAAAAGCTTGCTGTGTTGGCTTCCCTGATGGGAACTCAGCCATCCTGGTCATTGGAGGAGCTCGGGACCTCACTGTTGCCAACAATGGCTGTGGTACCTTTTGGGGGAGCTCTGGTTCTTCTGAGCATCACTTCCTGGCTCCAGTGCAGAGTCCTCAGCCTGCTAGCACCGGTCCTTCATCCTGCTGGCACAGACTTTGTAGATTCCACCACTGACCTTTGGGCCTTCCCAGCAGAACCATGAAACAGGTCTGCATGAGACATTGTCATGGGCTCTGGGCCTCCAGTTGGATTCATGGGAGGGATTGTTATGAGCTCTGGGTATTCATCTCAACTCATGTAGGACACTGTTGTGGGATCCAGGCCCTCAGCTGGATTCCTTGGTCTTAGTGTGTGTACAGATTTCCTGCACTCTTTTGTATACTGTTCTTTGGGTGACTTATAAATAATCATATAAAGTATGTGTCCTGTATTATGTTGTTCCCCTTGCAAAATAAATCCCAAACCAACACAAGGAGGGAGGTAGAACAGGACAATATGCTATTTTGTGGAGTAGACAAAAGGAATACCTCTTGAAGGTGGTTTCAACACAGGTGATAGCAGGGAAATAAAAATGAAACAGAGGCTAGAGGGGTGGCTTTTCCTCTACTAGTCTGCATGCTACATGCTATTGGACCATGAGATATCATGGCAGGTTGGAGTAAACTGCTAGGAGGCATGAACAAAACAGCATAACTTTTGGGAAACATAGCTTACATGGCACTGCTGATAATTTGAATTGAGGGTGGGGGACTCAAGAATGGCTCACATTATGAATGTATAAATCACCACAATAATCAACATATCTATCAGTTTACATGTTTATTTTGTGAGAATATGTGAAATCTATTCTTTTAGCCATTTTAAATAAACTGCATACTATTATCAATAATAATCATTATGTTGTACAGTAGAGCCCCAGAATTTGTTCTTCCCTGAAACTTTGTACTCTTTAACCAATACCTCCTTATTCCCCAAGTGACTATCATTGTAGTCCCTGCCCCTGTGTGTTTGACTTCGTTTTAGATAGAACATATAAGTGAGATCATGTGATATTTGTCCCACGAAGCTGATGTATTTGAGAAGGGAGATTTAAGAATTCTATTTTAAACATGGTCACTGTAATGCTCACATTTAACTCTGATCAAATAACTCATACACACATACACACAAACATGCACAGAATTTCTGTTTGCAAAACCCATACTTAATTCCCTTACTACCTAATCATTTATTTCTTATCTGCTGCTGTTAATTCCAAATTATGCTGTTAATTCCAAATTCAAGCCTAAAGATGTTAGGGACTCTTGAATCTCAATATTCCTATGTGGCATCTTTAAAAAGAAAGAAAAATGCATGACAGACAATTTTGTAATAACTTGTGAGCATTAAATGATGTGATGAGAGAATCTAAAAGGACCATGAATGATGGTACCCATTGGACATGGAACGTTGTGGGGATTACCAAGAAAAAAACATGACTCGTCTTTAGGGACCTAAGCAGAAAGACACTGGACAAAAAGCACTGAAGTTGGAGTCTCATTTTTTTCTCTCCAAAACCAAATCTGCTATTAGCATTTTGTGTAGTCTTGGAGACATCTAGACATAATTTCTTTGGAGTCTTCCCCACCTTTGGGGAAACTTGTCTGGGCAATTATTTTTCTGCCCCACTGATATTCAAATCTGAATTTGGTATAATTATTACATCTCTTCCATCTCTTGATTGGTGAAAGGACCACCAATCATCATTGCCATTCACTTTTGCCTTAGAATTGTTCACCTTTCCTTTTTCCCAGTTGTGGTACTCACTTCTGGTGCCAAAGAGATATCTGGAGTTGACCTGAAAGCTGTGTGAAGGCTTTGTGATAACAGTCTTCAACCAGACTGGACTGTAGAATTATGCAAAGGATCAGTAATGTTTCTGGCATCTTCTACGTCACAATCTCTGTAGTTGGTGACTATCATTTTATCTCACATGATGATTCAGTAATGTAAGTGATTTTTGTGGAGTCAAGTCTTATCAAGTGAAATCTGCACAAGTAGGTTTTCACCCTTGGGAGGCAAGGTAGTGAGCTAACTTGTCTGGGCAATTATTTCTCTGCCCCATTGATATTCAAATCTGAATCTGGCATAATTATTACATATCTTCCATCTCCTGATTGGTGAAAATACCACCAATCATCTTTGCCATTCACGTTTGTCTTAGAATTGTTTGCATTTCCTTTTCCCCAGTTTGCTATGTAGCAATTATAAACTGAAATATTTGGAAGCCCATACAAGAGTTGGGAGTCAAGTACTGTACTGGAGGTGAAGGTATCAGGAATGCCTAAATGTATGTAAAACATTCTTGCTAGAGGTCAGTGCTTATATTATATGTCTCAAGGTTCTGAGAATTGGGCATGCCACCATAAGAAGATAAGATCATTGATAAGTAAGAGCTACAAATTATAAATGAAGCCCACATTGTAACTCTACTACTCTGCTTAGGAACTTCTATTCTTCTTGGCAGTGAATTGGAATTTCTATATGACATAAGAGAACCAGTATCGGAGAATGTTATGCAAGTTTTGCATTGAGACAAAGGATTTCAGGATTTAGAAATGTGAATTTCTCTGAGCCAAGAATCCAGCATTACATGGACTTCAGTCTGTGAGCATCCATGAAGCTCATAATTATATTTGGCAGGCTGTGAGCCCAAGACATGTCTGTTCCAGAACAAGAGAAAAGGCAAATGGATTTATAGTTGTTAATACTTTTAAAATAATTTCCAGAAGTACTGTGGCTGAAATTTTTTTTTTTAAAAATTATATGCTCCTAAGTAACACATAACATACTTGTGTGTATAACAAATCTGAATCTCAACACACATAAGCATTATTTTACCACTTAAGCACACTCAGGCATAGACTAATTTAGGGTAACAAAAGAACACAAAAGCCTTGTTGTTCAACTTGTCAGGTGACTCTGATAAATGGGAGGCTCCTGAGAAAACTGTCATTAATGCTCATGAGGGCAAATAGCATCAGTCCTATCTGTCCCTTAGAGAAAATATTCAATATTTCAATTTCCAGGGTAAATACTTGAATTTGGTCAAGCAACAACTTGACCAATAACAATTAATTAATATTTTGTTGGAGTAAGAGTAACAAAGAATTGTGTGGGTCAGTTCTTCCACTGTTGGACACACAGACCTCCAACAGAATCAAAGTAACTTTATTTTTAATCAAGATTAGAAAAGCTGTAGGAAAGTAGGGTTTTACTCCATCAAAGGGAACTTTTTTGAAGATTGGTTGATTGATAAAAAAATTGCTGATAAGCGAATGCAGGGGCTTTCATCTATGAAAGAGCTTATTTCCCCCAACTTCCAGGATTCAAGCTGCATCTGATTTTCAGTCTTAGAGCAGAAAATAGATAGGAAAACTCTTTGTAAATGAAATCTCTGTGCAAAGATGAGGTAGCGAAAAATGGCGTATGTCGTGGTAGAGGTCAAGCAGCAGCAATAGTAAGTAGTACCAGCTGCACTAACAACAGCAGCAATAATACCATTAATGGTAGTAGCAGTAGCAATAAATGTAACAATAAGGATAGAGATTGTTGTAGCAACAGAAGCAACAGCTTTCATGCTGTAAGATAGGAATGGACTCTTGGGGAATTTTCTAATTTCCCCTCCCAATTAAGGGTTAGGAGAGAATTAAGGCTTTATATAAGGAGTTACATAAATAAACAGAAGCCCAGAAACATATTTCGAATTTTTTCTTTCCTTGTCTTATACAATAGAACACAAACTTATAAATCTATTGTTATCAAAGCTGTAAAAGATGCAGGAAATCTGAAATTCATGGTAGTCTTTACAAAGCCTTGAGGTATATTTGTAATGATGTCCTCACATGAACTGAGGTTAGTACCAGCAGAAAGCATAACTGTACTCTGAAATGTGTCTTTAATATAAATTCAGACTTATTAAGAGAAAAAGTTGCTATGTAAGCCTAATTAACAGTTTCTCAATCTTTACATTAATATTTTTTAACATGCACTTTTGGCATAATTTTTAGAAGCTTATAAAAGAATAGATTGTGGAATATTGAAACAAGAAAATCTTGAGAAGTTGCAGTTGGAAGGGTGATTTCATTGTCAAAAGATGCCATATGTTTGTACATGTGTCCAGTGGAAAGTTCATTTTTAGCTTGAACTAAATCTCAAAATTATTTTATCCATCAAATTTTTGGAGTTAACATTGATTGCAAAGGCCTATCAAACAGAGTTATCTTATACCAAAAAAAAAAAAAGAAAGAAAGAAAGAAAGAAAGAAATCAAAAGAACAAAAAAGAAATCCTCAAAACTCAAAGAAGAGAAGATGGGTTTTTCCTAAGATTTCTGGACGGTAGCTGTCATAGTCAGAGCATATTGTATGGAGACAGCATTCTAGAAGTGTGATATATTTTATATGCACATTTAAACTGGGCTTGAAAATTGTTAAGAGTACGTTTCAGTCCCAACTCCCAATGCAAAACTACAAAAGCCAACTCCGCCCCCTTACAGACGTCCTGCTCTAATCCACAAATATCAACCCCTCCTGTGAATGCCCTGCCTGCTCAAACAAAGGCTCCAGTGCACCAAAGTCAAAATTTCGTGCCACCCCTAAAGGTCCTGCCCCTCTACCTTTATATACACCCAGCCTCCTTGCCTCAGCGTGGTCTCTATTCTTAGAGACCCAATAAAACTTCCTTCTCTGTTGCCGTGTCTCCATCCTATTCCCTCCGCCAACCTTAGAAAAATAAGGGTTGCTTGAAGAAGTTGGCTGCACCATTAAGTAACACCAGGTAGGTTAAACCTGGAATATACAGAGGGAAATCTTGAGAAAATGAACAACTGAAGAAGATCAATCTTCAGACTTCTATTTTATAGTGAAGACAGATTAGCAATTAGTATTAGAAACTGTCAGGCTGATGTTTGGACTGTGTTATAAGCAATTCTGCTTCCATTATGTATGTGACATTGTGTCTGGTTCTCCTTCCAGGGTACGGTTCAGTCATCCTCAGATAATCCTGTCACCACTATGAAGTCTTGAATTAAAGGATTCCTCCAGGGACTATGACAGGTAAGGAGCTGAACAAAGTGCCCCTTAACTGAGCACCAAAGTCCAGAGTCACAGGCACAGACCAGCAAGCCCCACCCGCGGCACGTTGGTAACTTTCCTGAGTGCATAATAGCACAGTGTTTGCCCATAGTAAGCAGTAGCAGATGCAGATATGCAAGTGGAGAAAACAGAAAGAACAAGAAAAATGATCTAATATTTCTCCCTGTCATTTTCCCAGGGAAAATGTCACGATTATTTATATTAAAACTCAGCTTGAAGGACCTGAAAATTTTATGACAAAATCATTTGGAGACAACTGTACAGGTTATCAAAATATCTTCCCCTCTCCTTTCTACTGCCTTGACTCTAGTTTCATTTCACCTTCAGCTGGATCCATACCCACAGCCTTATTGCTTGGTTGGCTTGCCTGGCCGACACAGAATTAAACTGCTTTGTGACAAAGATCACTCAAGTCTCTTTGCAAAGATGACTGGGGTACATATCACTTTTAAAGATAAGTCTTCTATTCAAGCATTTAGATAAAGATAGCCTTCATAGCTATAGCAAATGAGCAGGGATGGCTTTGAGCTTTGTTTTAATGAATAGAACAGACAAAGAAAGAGCAAACGATCTGTCATGGCAAAGTGTGCTGGGGTTGACTACACAGATTCTATCAGTGACCTTTAATGGCTGACAAACAATGATATCCGGAGCCAATGTTTAGTGCTGCAATTTTGTGGGGGCTCTGCAGGAAGCTGCAGTAGAAGCCTCTTGCTCCTACCGCCACTATTTGGCCTCGGGAAAAGTTTCCCCAGCCAAGTTAAAACCCCTGGAGATCTGGGGTGTATAATTTAAGCACTAATATAAGCTAAGATGGAAAGGAACAATACCAGTGCTCCCATAATGGAAAGATCATTATTTTTACTTTGTATAGAAAGCAGAACTGGCAGCTGCGAGGGAAAATGTACCCTTTGAAAAGAACCTACCATTGTTATATTTAAGCTGTTGGGATACAGCCTCTGACTCCAAGGCAATTGTCATGTGCTCAGAATTACCCCAGGAACAGTCACAGGCTTAATGATTTTGAAAGTGGCAATATACAAACAAAGAAAGGTGAGGGGCCAGGACCCAGAAGTGTTTTATGACCCATTATTACTTTCTGGGCTGCTAAAGAATTTGTAAGCGTACTCAGAGCTAATGGGAAAATGTTAATGTCATTTTTTTAACTTTTCTTTTCCTTCTTATTTTTCTTTTTCCTTTCTTTCTTCCTGTCTTTTCCTTTCTTTCTTTCTTTCTTTGCTTTCTTTCTTTCTTTCTTTCTTTCTTTCTTTCTTTCTTTCTTTCTTTCTTTCTTCCTTTCTTCCTTTCTTCTTGCTTCCTTCCATCCTTCCTTCCTTCCTTCCTCTCTCCCTCCTTACTTTCTTCCTTTCCTCCTAAATATTTACCTGTCTTTCCTTAAATAGAGTAACATATGTAGTACTTAGTCAAAAGATTTTGTTTATAATGTTGTCTCCTACTTTCTAACTGTATCTATGGTTAAGTTACTAAGATTTCCCAGTTTCCAGTTGTTTACCTTGTAGATATAAAGCACAGATAATAACAGCATCTGTTTCATGAGGGCAGATGCACAATGCTTCATTCTGGACACAATTACTCCTATATTCATTAGTAGCTATGCTAAATCCAGCAATGCATTGAGTATTGAGGATCCAACATAATAGACACACAGTTGCCCTGTGCCCTCCGAATGTTACAGTTTAGTGCATCATCTAAGATCATATGTGTGTGTACCTGAGTACGGTCCAGGGTAAAAGGTAGGCGTTTAACAGATGTTAGTCTTTACCCAATGATAACAGCTCAGTGCATAGACCGTTGGACTTGGGGACAAGCTGGCCAGACTTGTCCCCACCTAGACCTTTCTGAAGTTAACTTCTTTGAATATTTTCATTCTATGTGGTAGTGGTAACTGCACTTACCTTCTAGGATTTAGATAAAGATGAAATGAAATAATGGGTAATACCTGCCATTCAGGTATATGTAAGTCTGAAGTCTCTCAGATTGAAAAATTGACAAATTCATAATGACAGGTGAGTGCTAAAAAGCTGTCTGAGTCTGAAAGCCAACAAAAACAGCTGGCCAGGTTTTCCTCAGTTCCACTTTATTACCCTTTATTAGCATCTGCTCTATTTCAGGTACCATGCTGGGGGTTGCACAGGAGTCTTGCATGAGAAGCACCATTCCACAGCTATCAAGGAGGTAAGCAGTAACTTTAGTGGGACAGAAGCAAGTGAAAACCTGTGGTATGCAGCAGAAGGAGGGTGTAGGATGCACAGGGGACACACTAGGGCCCAGGCACTGGTCCAGGCACATTAAACACCTCATTCTGTCCTTCCAACAATGTTGTGAGGAAGACACTATTATTAAAGGATCTGTTTTTAGAAAAAGGGGAAACTAAGATTTAGAGGGCTTAATTCATGTGAACAAGATCATATAATCAGTAGAAGACTGCAGTATTTGTACCACTGAGTCTTATTGATTTTAATGTTCTTTTTCCTACTATACCATGTGTTTCTCACCAGTCATGTATAGATCACAGTTTTCTTTTTCTTTCTTTTTTTTTTTTTGTTTTTGTTTTTCTTCGGTACCAGGAATTGAACTCATGACCTTGTGCTTGCCAGGCAGGCAATATGCCGCTGAGCTAAATCCCCAGCCCCTAGATCACAGTTTTCCTTTAGTGGAGAAATTAAATCGAAGGAAGTGCAATCAATTCAATAAGTTGATTCAAAGTGCCATCCAGGTGCATGCACTATTTTGGTCAAAGTTTGTAAACAAGCACCGGATTTGTCCAGGCAGAGTAATTTACCAAGAAAAGTGAGGGCTTTCTTAGGTCCAGAACTCAAGTCATTTTTGTTTGTTGATATTTGTCCAGTCCCTTTAAGGATGTAATCTATTGGTGCATATATAGGAGCTTTCTAAAAGACTGAGTATAGGCTGGGGGTATAGCTCATTGGCACAGCATCTGCCTGGCAAGTACAAGGTCCTGAGTTCAATTCCTGGTACCCCTCCCCCGCAAAAAAAGGCTGCATATGTATATACCCTGACTGCACAGGGAGCCAGGACAGGATCTGGAAATCATTTTGGTTGTTAATTATAAAATGTTTATATTATCTAGATCTGTTCATGAATTGAAATATAATTGTGTTAGTTGGTAAATGTTTAAGGAAATGTGGAATCAGAAAGAGACTCAAGATAACTAAGCAATGTGTCATCAAGTATTGAGTCCTTAGGTGTAGGCAAAGACTTTATGAACAAGACTCTGATCACCCAGGAAACAATACAATGAATTAACAAATGGGATCTCATTTTATTACAGTACTTTTGCACAGCAGAAGAAACCACCAACACAGTAGACAGCCTACCCATGGAGTGGGGAAAAACTTTTTGCCACCTGATCCTCAGATATAGAACTAACATTTAAAGTAAATAATGAACTCAAAAAAATCAGACCCTCCAAATTTAAAGACCCAATTCAAAAATAGGCATTTGAAATGAAAAGACACCTTTCAGCTGAAGAAGTACAAATGGGAAATAAATATATGAAAGATGTTCAACATCACTGGTCATTGGAGAGATGCAAATGAAAGCAACCCTGAAATTCCATCCCACCCCAGAAAGAATGGCTATCATCAAGAAATCAACAAATATCAAACGCTGGATAGGCTGTAGGGACAAAAAAAGAACACTTCTCCACCGTTGGTGGGAGTGTAGACTGGTGCAACCACTGTTGAAATCAGTGTAAAGTTCCTCAAAACCTAGAACTAGAGGTTCCATTTGACCCAGATATTCCCTTTCTTGGTACCTTCACAAAAGAATTGAAAGCATCATACCACAGTGATGTAATGTACACCTATGTTTATAGCAGCACCATTTGTAATAGCTACATCTTGGAAACAGTCCAAATGCCCATCAACAGATGAATGGATAAACAAGATGCGGAGTACTACTCTGCTATAAAGAAAGGTAAACGTGAAACATTTATAGGTAAATAAGTATACTTTGAGACCATACTCTTAGGTGAAATAGATCAGACACACTTTTAAAAATAGCACATTGTTTCTTTAGTATGAGAAAATGAAAATGCAAATAAGGGCCAAAATGTATAATAGATATTGGGAAATGAGGAAAAATGTTCAAATGGAAAAAGGAAGAAGGGATTGGAAGGGAAAAGAAAAAAATGGAATAGAAGGAAAAAATGGAAAGAAAGATTTTGTAAATAAGGAGGGGAAGAAGGTTAAAAGGGAGGGAAGGGATTGGAAAAAAAAGAAGAATCAGGATGCCTTATGTACAGATACAAATTTCCTATAGTAAAAGTGATCACTATGTGTACCTAAAATATACCAATAATTTTTTTTAAGAAAAGAAAATAAAAGGATCGTGGTCCTCTGAAAAAGGAGACTTAGATGTCTTTTGGGAGGTCAGCTCACAAAGCTCATGATAATAATCTTGTGAAATAGTTCTCTTTTCAGGCAAGATTTATCCTCCTTCACATTTAGGAACAGATGTACATAGGCAGTAAGTCAAGGATAGACGGGACGTAAAGGAATCCTGTTGCCTGACGAATGGCATTATTAAAGCTGATGAAAAAGTATGTTTTAAAAAAAAGGATACTTGTGAGGGGAGCATGGAGCCAGGGATATAAATCCCAGGAGAAAAATATTTTATTAGTGTTGATTCAGTGTGTCCAGGGAGGGAGATTAACACATATAATATTAGCACATACCCATATTCTGGGTGCTAGGAATAGTTCAAAAATATCTCCACTACCTAAAGATTGTATTTCTCGGTATTACTCATTAATTTTCTTTGTTAATAATCTTAATAAATATCTATCTATATATCTATATATCTATGTGTCTATGTATCTATGTATCTATCTAGGTGTCTGCTTGTTTCCAAAGCATAAACTTACAAATACATAATTTAAATCAATATGTTGGTCTCTGAATTATACTATGATGTCATGTGATTTTGATCATTGAAAGTCAGTCATTAATTTAACATGTATTAATTATTAACTAATAAATCATTGTTAAATAATGCTTATTATTGATAATTAATAATTGACAAAATTGTTGAATAAATAAATTAGTTTATTGATTAAATAAAAGAGACAGCCCAGTGGTTGCTTACCTTTGGGCTCCTAACAGTGTTTCTGAATCCATGATACTGAGGCAGGCCCCCAAGTTATGATGGCTATACCCAAGATAGCCTAGATACATGCTGTCTGAACATCTATTCAGCACCTTCATTGATGATATTCCAATTTTAGCATATTGTGCAGATTTAAAAACAACCCAATCTTTTTTCTTTAGAAGTTATTCCCTGAATCTTACTCAATTATCTTTCCAAAGTTTATTTTTCCATTAAAACCTATAGTGCCCTAAAATAAACACACAATAATGTCTGTGTTGTAATAGACATGGCCCCTGTTAGCTCTTGCAGGGGCTGGAAAGTGAGACAATAAAAGGCATCAGGCATAGCTCTGGCTAGGGAAGGAGTCATGACCTTAGACAAGATGTACTGCTGGGAAGGTGAAAAACAAGTGAGAATGTAAGGTCTATTATCCTCGGAGCTGAAACCAAAAATCTTGGAGACAAAAGTCTGAGAAAGAAGATATGTAGGAGAGAAAGGTTTTTAAAACCTCCCTTATTATTAAGAAATCAGGAAAGCCAAGCACACGCCCAGGGCTGGACTCATGCTCAGAGAAATTGAAGAATACCTTAAACATTTACCTCCAGTGGACCTTCTGGCTCTGCACAAGAAGAGTGTAGAGACTGAGGCAGAGTTGTAAGTAGACTGGTCAAATATTAGAGTGCACCAATGCCTAGACATTCTCAGTGACACTGTGGCTTTTTTTCCTTGTCCTTTTCCTTTTTTCCCCCTGCATCTTTAGCTGTAGATGTTTGAGGCAACTCCACCAAGACACTAGCTTGATAAGTAGGCAAATGGAACATAGATTTCAGCACTGCAGTGACAAATCGTGCAAACTTAACAGATAGCAGAGAAAAATCATTGAATATAAACTAATGACATGCCACAACAAACAGCAATAATAAATCTTGGGGACAGGGAGTGTCTTATGTCTACAGTTGCTACATTATATTATTTAGAATGTCCATTTTCAATGAGAAATTATGAGGTATGCAAAGAAATAATCTATGCCTATTTACATGTAAAAAAGAAATTAATAGGAAGTCTGTATGAAGAATTTCAGGCATTGCACTTAATAAATGAACTTTTTAATGTGTTCAAAGAGCTAAAGGAAACCATGGCAAAATTATAAATGAAACCAGAGGAACAAGTTTTTGTCAAATAGATAATATAAATAATGACATAGAAATTATATTTCTTTAGTGCATACGTACTATACAGGGCAATGAGTTGCATTGTGGTATTTTCACACATGCATCCACCACACAATGATCACATCAATTTTTATCCATGTAAGGTGGCATTACCTTCCTTTGCTCTCTCTTCTCTCCCCAAGCTCCCCTTTCTCTTCTCTAATAATCTGTCTTATATTTTAGTGGGTTTTTTTTGTGTTTTTTTGTACCAGGAATCAAACTCAGGCCTTGCACATGGTAGGCAGGTGCTGTGCCACTGAGCTATAACCCTTTTCTTGTGTCTTATACTTTAATGTTGTCTCTACCCCAAAAAAATTTCATAAATGAAAGAAAACGTGTGACACTTGTGTTTTTTTATTAGTATGTGTTTAGAATGCTTGCAGTTCTCAGGCACACTGAAGTGGGTTCATGTACATAAAACCACCTGTTTCCTTTTTTAACCACCTCCTTCCCCCCTCCTCCTTGAAATCTTTTCCCCATTTTCATTCTTATTGATATTAATCTTATCTCCTGTTTATGATATACAATATTTATACTTATTGAGATTGTTAGGTTCCTATACATGGCATATCTGTATTCTACTTATTTTCTTTTCCCACACCCCTTCCCTTCTTCCTTATCCTTGCTCTCCTGGACCCCTTCCCATTTGTGAGCAATCTATCCTTTATCTTCTTCTATCCACCCTTCATTATGCTCCTTGTTTGTACTTTGCCTTACCCAAGTGAGAACTATCACATTGTTTTTAAGCTTGTGTGTCTGATACACTTCTCAAAGCATTATATTTTCTAGGTGTATCCACTTCCTTATCAATGTCTTTGGTTTTCCTTCATAACAGTGTTATACTCCATTATGTATAGATACTACAGTTACTTTATCCAGTCATCTTTTGGTGAGTATACAAGCTCTTTCCAGGATTTAGTTATTACGAATTGCATTGCTATAAACATTGGTATGTGTGTATCACTCTAGTATGGCTGATTCCTTAACTCGGCTGTTGTGAGTTGTGCTATGATAAACATGAGTATGCAGGTAAGAGACAGAAATTATTTTTTGAAAAGAAAATAAATAGTCCACATTTAAAGTCATTGAAATGAAAAAAAAAATCACTAGGGAGATTCAACAGGAGATTTAAACAGGAAGATGGAATTTTCAATATCCCTGAATATAAATTAATTGGGATTGACCAATCTAAAGGGCAATAAAAAGAAAGAATGAGGGCTGGGGATGTAGCCCAGTGGCATAAGCACCTGCCTGGCAAGTGCAAGGTCCTGAGTTCGATTCCCAGCACCAAAAAAAAAAAAAAAAAAAAATTAGATAATATTGTCTAAAAAGAAAGAATGAAAAATTATTAGAGTCCTAGAGACTGGTAGAATACCAGTCAAGAAGACAGAAATACACATAATTGGAGTCCCAAAGTGATGGGAAGAAAGAATATTTGAGTAATTAATGGAAGAAATTTCCCAAATACAATGAAATCTTTAAATATCCAACAGTCTCAATGAACTCTCAGTAAGAGATGGGGACCATAAAGGGATCACTGACATATCTCATAATCAAATTATTGAACTGAAATAAAGAAAATGCCTTGAAAGCAATAAATGTGTTTTGTCATGTATAATACACGATTCTGGGCCAGTTCTCAGACACAACGAAGGCTAGAAAGACACAAGATCACATAGTTAAAATGTTTTAAAGAAAAATACTATCAACCAAAAACTGTTTCAAAACCTACTTTTTAAAAATGTTGGAGACAGTGGGCAGGCTAGGGCAGGAGGATCACCTTGAGTTTGAGGGTAGCCTGGGCTATATAGTGAGTTCAGTCCCAGTATGAAATGTATAGCAAGACATTTCATAAATGTCAGAAAAAGTAAAAATGAAGGAGAAATTAAGACATGCTAGATAAACCAAGGGAGTCTGTGACTATTAGACCTTCTCTACAGGAAATGCTAAGGGGAATCATTCAGGCAGAAATGAGAGACATAAAGCAGTAATTTGAGCTGTATGGAAAAGTACAAAAACCATGGAGAAGTCGCTCTTGGATAAATATAAAAGCCAGTACTCTTATGTGTTTGGCTTATAAATACTTTTGTTTCCCCTGTATAATTTAAAAGATAAAGGCATAAAACAAGTATTTTAAATCTATGTTAATGGGCAATAAAGCTGTAAAAATCAGAGTTTTGTGTACTATTGGAACAACTGGCATTAACTCAAAGTAGATTGTTAGAAGTTAAACTGTCAGTTATAATCTCCAGGGTAACCAAAGAGAAAAACACTAAAATATAAACAGAAAAATAAATGAGATGAGAATCAAAACCTTATACTAGAAAAATCAATCATGCAAATGCAAGCAGAACGGGAGAATTTGAGGAACAAAACACACAAAGAACACAAAGAAAACAAGTAGCAAATCCAAAAAAGAGTCATACCTTAGCAAAACTTATTTAAAATATAACTGAGTTACACTGTCCAAGGAAAAGGCAGAGGTTAGCACATTGGGCAGCACCACATGAATAAATAAGCAAAAGGAAAACATAATCCTACCATATTATCCCCTCAAGAGATTCAGTTGAATTTCTGAAACACAAAGCGGTTAAAAGTGAAACAATGGAAATGATATTCTGTGTGAATAATAACTAAAACAGTTGGAGTAGCTGTATTAATATTAGACAAAAAATAATTTAGTTCAGAAATTATTGCAGAAGACAAAGAAAGAGCTCATATATTGACAAAAGTCAGTCCATCCAATGATTTAACTCTCTCTCTCTCTCTCTCTCTCTATATATATATATATATATATATATATAGCAACAGAGCCTACAAATATATGAAGAAGACACACAGAATAGTGAAGGAAGAAATAGCTCTCCAGTAATAGTTTTGTTGGAGAGGTTGGTACACTGTTTTAATAGTGGATGGAACAAATAGATAAATAAGAAGGTAGCAGACTTGAACATCATCGTAAACTAACCAGATGAAAGCAATATTTACACTGTACTCTACCCAACAATGGATTTTTGTCAAGTGTAGGTGAAACATTCTCCAGGAGAGATTATGTGCTAGATTAGAAACCCTAATAAATTGTAAAACTAATAAAATAATACAAAAATATCTTCTCTGGCTAGGATGACAGCACATTAGGGATTAATAGCATAAAGAAAAGAGGAAAACAGAGAACTATACAGAAATTAATAAACACATCCTTAAACAATCTATGAGTCAGAAAAGAAATTAGAAATAAAACTACTTGCACTTTGAGGCAAATGAAAACCAGCCCTATGGAAGTGTCTCACCACAGCCCCAAGGCAAGAGGGCCAATCAGTTGTGGACTGAAACCTCTGAAATTGTGAGACAAAATCAACCTTTGATCTTCACAAGTTGCTTTCCTCACATGTTTGGTATAGTAAGAGAAAGATGATGAGCACATAGCATTTCTGTTTTAAACACTTAAATATTGATTAATATAGAAATATGGAGTATTTCACAGTACTCCAACGCATGTGCAAACTTTTAAGTTACTGTATAATACTGACTACCAGAGGCTGGAAGAATAAGTATGGGGAGAGGAATAGTGACAAGTTACATACCAGGTACCTAAACAGGGTCAGATAGAAGTAATAGGTTTTAGTGCTGTGAAAAGTGGAGCAGTAACTGTAATTCATAGCCTCATGTATATTGTGTGAAACTGAAGTAGAGAAGCTTAGAAGCACAAACAGAAAGCAATGTTAAGGGGATGGAACTATCTTCATTAGATCAGTACCTGTTGTATAAATGTGCTGAAATAGAATTAATGTATCAAAAGGAACAAAAACCTGAACAGACATCCCACCAAAAAATACAGATAATAAATACATGTATAAAAGATAATCAACATTGTCCACCACTAAGAAGTTACAAATTAAGCAATACTTTGTGATATGCATCTAGTAGAATGACTAAAATTTTAAAAATTGGCAACGTGAGATTATGGTGAAAATGTGTCACAACATGAACTTGTATTCATTGCTGGTGGAAATGCAAGAGTGGCCTCTTTGAAAGATGTGTTAGCAGTTTTCTATGAAGCTACCTGTAAATTTATCAGACTGATCGGAAGATAGAAGTCCATATAAAAACCTCCATGTTCTTGCTTATAGCAGCTTTAGTCATATTTTTCAAAAACAATACAAATAATGCTTCAGCAGATTAATATAAAGAAAATGTGGTTCGTAAATATGAATACAGCATTAAAGAATATGAACTAATAAGTCACAAAGCGGACAGAAGAATCTTAAATAGATATTATGTGAAAAAGCTGATCCAATTATATAACATTCTACGAAAGGCAAAACAACAGCAACAGCAAAAAGATCAGTAGTTGCCAGAAGGCTGGGCGAATAGAATAGGGTTAAATAGTTAAAGAACAGGAATTTTTAGAGTGATGAAACTCCCTGTGTGATATTGTTAAGGTGAATATATGACACATATTTGTTAAACCCAATAAAATTGTGTAACATGGAGTGAAACTTAATATATAAAATCTAATTTAGAAGTCCAGAACATCCCAGGGTGGAATGGATAAAAGAACCTAACCATTTCATAAAGACATAAAATAACCTCACTGAAGAGGGTAGAGGGTTACAGTGGGGACAGAAGTAAGTTTTGGGAATCAGAAGAGTAGGTAAGGTAAAGGCAAACAGAGTAGCACATAAGCACTGCACTCTACTCGAGAAAGTTGCTCACCGTAGGGAGGTTAGTACTTCTGACACCAAGCCACACTGGAATTAAACAGGTAAGTGTCAGTGTATGGTGACAGCCAGGCTTCTCACTGGTGGAGAGAATACAGAGATACAAGGGGAAGAGAATGGGATGGCTGATGTGGTAACAGATAATAGTTAGAAATACCATAATAAGCCATATGCTATTTAGCATAATGCAGCATGGGTATAGATATATATGGTACAAGTAGACAGATAGGTGTATATGCACAGCTTTACTATACAGTGGTACCTCAATTCACGAACTAAATTCATTCTACCATTTTGGTAACAAACTGAATTTATTGTCAGCTGAATCAAATTTCCCCATAAAGTTCAATGTAATAAGATTCAATGGAATAAAGCTCAATGTAAATAAAGTTCAATATAATCCTTCCTAACCCCTATAAACATGGTCTCAAATTGATTTTGGTCTCGAACAGAATCAAATTCTCCCATAAGGCTCAATGTAAGCAAGGATACTACATTGTAAACTACTAGTGTTTTTAAACCACAAATATGTGAAGCAAAGTACAGCACAAACAGTACAGTACAATATAGCACAGTACAGCAGGAAGAAACAGAATGATAACCTTGCTTGAAGTGACTTCTGACCTGGAAGCCAGAAGGGTGGGTGGGAAGGACATTATTGCTTAGAGGGAGAGTTCACCTCCATAAGGACATCAGGAAGATCTCCATCGGGGGTTTCCTGTCTTTGTCCCTTAGCTTCAGGGTTAGTTATGACAAAAATAAAAACCTGTCTAATGTCACTTGTGTTTTCCTTTGCTGCATATCCCTTTAGAAATGAAAGCCTATGTTAACATTTATCAGATTCAACACAGTGTCCCTTACAGTTATGTGGGGGTGATGCTTCTCAAAGAAATCATGGTAATCATTCCATTTACTCTTCTCCCTATCTTCCTCTTCCTCAGGGGGATGTGCCTCAATGAGCACCTTATGCTGCTCACTTTGGAGTTCAGCAAATTCTTCTATCATCAGCTCCTTATGGTCCTCAACAAGCTCTTTTATGTCTGCACCATCAATATCCAAATCCATACTCTTGCCCATGGACACAATCTCCTTCACTACCTGTGCATCAGATCCTTTAACGTTGTGTCAAGTGACACATTCTGGCCACAGCTTCTTCCAGGCTGAGTTTAAGGTTGGGTATGTGACATCTTCCCAGGCTTTGTCAATGAGGTTGATGCAGTGGAGGACATTGAAGTGTTCCTTGAGAACTCTTTCAGAGTCAAAGATGCCTCTTTGGTGACATTAAAACTCCTAGGGAAGTGTCTTTGTATTCAGCTTTTTGAAGTTGCAGATCATTTTCTGGTCCATGGTCTGCAGGAGAGGTGTCATGTTGGTGGGGGGAGGAAGTTTGTAGAGATAGTTAGGGAGAAGTAGGCAGCACAGGACACGACCTGGGTGACTAACATGGTGGAGATGATAAAGGTGACTACATGCTTACTTTGCGTGATGCACTTAGGGAAGTTGCCCTTTTGAGATGTTTGCATGCATCTGCTATGTGCCCTTATACCCCATGAATCTTGGCTTACCCCAGAAAAGGCTAAAACCCTGATTGGCCTAGATTATGCCAATTAGTGAAACAGTTATTTTGGAAGATCACTTTACCGCTATAAGTATGAACAATGTAAAGACACCGGCTGAGAAGCTCAGCTTGGGGCTTCTTTCTGTCAAGCAGCTCACTCACTGTCTGGCAGTCTCCACTTTGCAACATTATAATTCACTTCTGCTTCACCCTACTTTCATTTTTCTTTTCTTTTTGAGCTCCTCCTTTCATACCAGAGGGATCTTCAGTTCTGAGTCAGTCTTGCTTTACTTTCTGTGTTCTTGCCAGGTTAAAGGGACAGAAGCAGGGAACAGGAGGGTCTCTTCATGGGCAGATCCTTGGCTTTGCGGACCCCTGCCAGATGCAACAAATTCACCTTTATAAATTCGTACTCAGTGTCCATATCATCCACCAGGTCTCAAGCTGGTGCCGGTGCATTTTTTCTAAGAGGACAGCTTTCAGGTAGTTGGTTGTCAGAAAGGTATTTCTTAACAGTGGATGTAAACGTTTCATGCAGTCATTCCAGGAACAATTGCCTTGTGACTCAAGCTTTTGCACTGGACCTCTACATGATAGGCATTCTGGCTTTGTTCACATCCTGTTCCTTGAAGGCAAGAAGGGTCTGGCTTAATCTTTATATCAGCACTTGTGTTCACATGCAACAAATCGGTCAGTCTGTCTTTCACAAGCTTGTGCTCTGGAAGTCCCTTTTCCTCCTGCATTATATAGGTTCTATTTGGCATCTTCTTCCAGAAGAGTCCTGTTTCATAGCAGTTGAACACTTGTTGAGATACGTATCTTTTTGCCTTTGTGAGTTCTGCAAACTTTTCTTGTGGGATTCTGCAATGGCTATGTCAGAACTGGAACCATGTCTTATCACACTGTGGATGCCACTCCCATTGCAGAAATCATCAACTGCCCTCTGCTAGCTGTACATGCATTGCCTGTTGCACTTATAGAAGGACTTCCTTGCAGTAAATCACTGTGCAAGTTCCTGGCCTTTTCACGTATTGTAGCTTCATTAAGGCCATCACCTATCAGCTATTTCTCATTCGGTTGTACTACCGAAAGGTTTTCCACCTCTTCCAGCACCAGTGCCCTCTGCTTACTTAGTTAAGGTTGTTACTCCTTTTGCCACATCAACTCCTTTGCTGGCATCTTTATTCTTCAACTTCAGTTGGCTGAGATTGTTGACTTCACCACCTCGTACACCAAGGTCAAACCTGTCACCCAAATACCGCATTCATACTTTTCTACAATTTCCTTCTTTAATGTAATGGGCATTTTCTTCAAATTTTTCTGCTTACCTTTCTTGTTTTGCACTTTCTTCTTACAGCCATGCTTGCGCTGCACTGTCTTTGGAGCTATATTGGATTGAATAATACTGCTGCTCACTTTGGAGTTCAGCAAATTCTTCCATCATCAGCTTATAATACTGTAAATATTGCATGTGCTAAAAAGAACACAGAAAGCCTCACAGCAAGTATGCACAGGTCTGTCTGTGACCATGTTCTCATCTACAGGGAGCCATAACCGCATGTCAGAGTGAGAAGAGAGCCGCGTTTGTGTGTTTTCAGGGAAAGTGGCCGTGGTCGCGTTTGTCACCTGATGTGGAGTTTGTGACCGGAAGCAAAATTTTGTCTAACACTTCCATTTAAAACCTGAACTGTTCACAAACAGAAGCATTCATGAACCAAGGTATCACTGTAACACATATACATCCAAGAGGGCCAGCCAAGGGGGCTTAGAATCAGTAACATTCCATTAGCAAAGGGCACAGAAATTGATTTCTAATGTTCTCTAATAAAAGAAAACAAGTCTTCTCGGGAAAAGTGGTTATTCTAGAATTGGGGCAAAAAATATCCACAATGTCACCAAAATGTACACTAATGTTTACACTAAAACATTTATCACAATAAAAGACACTTTGCCATTAATCCCCCTCAAAATCTTCCTCAGTTCAACTAAATGTGTCCCACCATTATGGCCACTTCTTGAAGCAGCTCTGGAAGGCCTTTCTCATGAGTGTTTTTCCAAGGTGGGGTTAAAAACTACGGTGAAGCTTGCTGCCGACTACCATCCAACAGAAGATGGGCTCATAAAAATCATTATGGTGTGCCTCTTCACCTTATTCACTAGATTGGCCAGCCTGTGCTTGCTGATTTTTCCTTCAAAGTCAAAATGAAAACGAAAGGTAAGTACTTTGAATCCATTGAGGACATTGAGGCAGCCATGACAGCTCAATTAAGGACATTATAAAAAAATTACTTTCAGAACTGTTTTAGACAGTGACAATACCAAGGAGATAAATAAGTTCTAAGTGTGTGTAGGAAGGGAATATTGTGAGGAGGATCAGTGGTAACATGTCTTTTTCTGTAATTAAAAAAAATAAACACAGTATTTTTCTAATGTATCTCCTATAACATGAGTTTAGAGCATCTTGTAGGGCAAGAAATAAAGTAATAAAAAATAATAATGACAATAATGGGAGTTGGTCAAGAGGTCCCAGAAGCCAATGGAAAGAGTTCCCAGTGGCCAAAGCTAGAATAATTTGAGCAACACAAAATGGTTTGGGATTAAAACTCTGAAAAATGTCACTGACTAAATGAATCAATGTGAGAGAATAGACAAACCTGTTATGCAGAAGAATCCCAAGTAATTTCTGCAAAGCTTTCCACTCGTTTAGTGTAGCTTGTGCAAAGAAATAATGTGGAAAGGAGGGAGTAAAGACTAACTTCACAGTAGAGGAAGTGGACTGTGTATTTATCAAAATCTATAGAACTTTGTAGACTCAGCCAGGTGACCATGATGGACTTCCATGGCGGTAAGTAATCCAGCAATTGTACTTTGGTTAGATGTAAGGACCATGGTACTTCCCTGATATGGTCCTCCTTCCAAAAGCTCTAGGTTCTACATGAGGAAAACCTTGGGCAAGTTTCACCTGAGGCACAATTTAGAAAGCATCTGTGCAGTCCTTCTCAAGAGTTTTAAGATAATCAGAAACAAGAGAGATTTGAGAAACTTCTAGCCAAGAACAATGACTAGCTTTTATATAATATGTCCTAATCAGATCATGGGAAACACAAAAGATAGTGGGAAAAAACCTAAGGTGATCCATATAAAGGATGGACTTTGTCTAATAAAAATATATCAAACGCTGCCTCACTAAGTGTAACGGGCACCACGCTGATGTGAGATGTTAATATGAAAGAAGAGTGGGCTTGTGGTGCATGGGACCTTCCAAAATTATGGGTAATTTAAAAACTGTTCTAAAATGAAAACTTTATTTTGGAAAAGAACAGTGATTAAATCATTTTGTATTTCCCTCCAGTGGGTCTTATTTATTTTCTGTACATTTAAGTTTTATATTATATGTTCTGACCTGTTTTTCACCTATTATTTTCTTATCATTTTCTTATCATTCAAATGCCTCATTAAATCATTGATACAATAGTAAATATTATGTATCGGGGCACTATACATAATTTATTCATTCTCACCTTTAAAGTGTTTTTTTTTTTTAAATCCCTGTTTATAAAACATCTCCTAGTAGAAAATTCCTTAAGGATTAAAAATAATTTTATTTTTCACGTATTTTCAAGGATAAGTACCAAGGACTCAGTCATTTCAAAGGCACAGAGTAGGAAATGGTGGTACTGTATATGCTAAATGCAATGCTGGTCTTGTTTCTCAGGTATAATACTGAACTGCAGGTCTTGCTAGTTAAAATGTAGGCTACAGTTCAATGAATCTGGGCTGGAGTACAAGAGTCTACATTTTGAACTCTCAACTTTTTGCTGCCAGTCCTTGTACCACACTTCCATCAGTCAGGCTGCAGAAATCACTATCCTGGATTCAGATGAGCCAGAGTAACAGTGTACTTTCCCATTTCTGTCTCCCGGCTGACTGTCACAAATTCCATATCATCTGAGAAATACAGGTTGTACCTTCTCCTACTCTTAATCCTTTGTTGTGATGCATTAAATCAGGAATATAAAAGTACTCTCTAAACTATGAAACAGTAAGAATATTCGACATCCTCTTTCCCTCTTTGTTCCCTCTCTTTTCAGCAAGTTCACTATGGTAAAGCCCTTCCCATCACACGTTGCACCTTTTGGAAAAGTGTTTCAATCACAAAAAAATGGCAACATTAGCAACTAAGACATGCATGAAATGGCTGCAGTACCATTAAGGTTCTTACAGTCCTCATTGCCTGGAGTCAGACCGTTTAATCCTCATTAGGGCCAATGTCATTAGCAGAAGGAGTTAGGAGACATAAGTGGCAATAAAACCTGAGCCTTGTTTTCAAGGACATTGACATTCTTAGCAGAGCTGGGTAGGGTATGGGTCGTTAGGAATCGTGGAATCGTCATTAAGAAACAGCAAGTCAATCACAGAGAAGACGGCAGGCGAACCTTGTGTTTTCGCAAAAAATGATGTTCTCAGCAGCATACTCCCATCAGGGGCCCATGACAATATTCTCACCAAAATAAACAGGCGTGTCGGGATTTACATTTCTGTCCCTAGGATGTGATCATCATGTTGTCAAGTGACAGCCAATTTGAGGACCCACAGTCATAGTTTCTACACAGACATATCCAGGTATCTTTGCTAGAAGAAAAGCACACTTGTATTGCATTTATTCAATTGACTTGAAATTAATCAAGTAAAGTGTTAATAAATGAATGATTAGACAAACACATGGATAAGTGAATGAATAAATGAATGACTTAAGATGTGAATGAATAAGGATTTGATAAACTCAGGGTTCAATGAATACATTTTTAATATGCCAGAACCTCCATTAAATTTGAGCTTCTAACTAGTACATTAAGAATGTAAGGCCAAAAGAAAACTAGCAGGTCAGAATTTACCTATATATAAATTTTGAAATATGAAAAGGGGGAAAATGGTAAACAGACTAGATAGAAAAATCTTTGAAGGCAGAAGCCAGTGCTATGCTCCATGACTATGTATCTTACAACAAGCACAATTTCTGACATATGATAGGTGCTTAAAAATATTGTTGAATGAATAGGCAAGTGATTACATTTTATTAAGACTTTAAAATATGTTTGAATTATTTATGAAGTGCATGCAAAGGCTCCAATTCCAAAATTTTGCATTCCATGTAAGATACTTCTTCAATAGATATTCCTAGATGATTCACATACAAGTGAGCCTCTCTGAGAAAACTAAGCCAATTTTTGTTTATAAGAAACTATTTGAAGTATCCCCCAAAGAGGTTCATTTTGATGTGGATCATTTCAAAACTCAGTATTGAAACAAGATCTTTGCTATTGAGTTCACGACTTTGCTCTGGAATGCTGAATTTGGCAGGTATTGTTTCAGCTGATAATCCTGTGAGCAAGATCCATTTCAAATTCTGCATGTTCTGAGATTTTTATGTTCTGCCATTTTCTGAGATAGCAGTACCTGTCCTCAACCCTGGTTCATCACTGATGAAGAGGTTGGAAAAGAATAATGCCTGAGGCATACAATAAGTCAACTAAATTGCAAATCTGGAGATTGGGCTCAGGTATCAGTATGTAGAACAGTTGACTTCCATACTTGCAGATGTGGAAAAGGTAGGGCTTTTACCAAATTTCAGTTAAAATTCACATATTTGCTTTTATCTATATTTTTACCATTGGTTGGGTTATTTTCTAAAATCTGCTAGATTCAAAACAATTTGCAGCACAAATTCTGGTTAAAAACAAGGGAAAAATATTCCTGCTTTGAAATGAATCAGAGCAGAAATAAACTGGGAAAGAATCCATATTTGAAATTGTAGTTTCATGTCATTTACTTTTATTTAATAATTTAGTTTGGCAAGCGTATGGTATGTTTTGTTACTGTACAGCTTGGATTTAGGAGGGGGGTGAAGTTTTGCAAATGTTTCATGTTAGGTTTTTTTTTTGTTGTTTTTTTTTGCCAAACTGATTGCTCTCTTACTAGCATGGCCTTAATGTGGCACCAGTACCTTGACCGATGTTCTCAGATGGAAAACGCTCATTCACAAATGTATAACCTCTAATTAGTAATTAAGGATATATAAATTCTTTATATATTTTCACCTTGTTCTAAAACATATTCAAAGGCAATTTAAATATCTAAATGAAACAAACATTGGATGAAGAAGACTTAAATAAGGTAAAGGAAAATATCACAGCCATAAAATGAAGTCAAAGATGAGTCCATATCAGCATCATCTCTCATCTTTGCAGAACTCCCTGAGGTTGCCAGAAAGTCTCCAATTCACTCACTTCTATCAGAAATTGCAGTATCCTCATGATGTCAGTTTTATCATGTCAACATTGCCCCTTATCACCAACATATGGCATCCAGTTCTCTGCCTCATATTTCTCATTCTCCAGTTTCAGCTAGCACTACGTTTGCTGGGAAAGCATGTTAAAACTCAGGTTGCAGGATTCCTCCTCCAGAAGATTTGACTCAGTATGTTGAGGTGAGGTCTGGAAACCACCATTTCTCGTAGGTTTTCATGTGATGCTAACACTGCAGGATTGTGGATAAATGTAATTTGAAACCTGTTGCCCCTATGGTTTCCTGTGTGTGTTGGTTAACCTTGATTATGAGAAATTGATTGTCTTGGAAACTGCCAGGTGTGGGAGTTGCCAGGGGACTGATAGAAAATACCTCTGGTTGTGTCTCAGTGGGTTACTAAGGCATGGCCTTGGGTACTTCCCACTTCCTCTCTGGTGCTGTTGCCCTCCTTTACCTCCCAGCTGCCATCAACTCAGTAGCTTTGTCCCACCATACCCTTCCTCCATGACATTTCTGTCTTAGAGACAACAAAGCAGGAACTGCATCTCCTGAATCCACAAAAATTAAACTCTCCCCACTTTTGTGTGGTGTGTGTTGAGTACTGAGTCCCCAGAATAAGAAAGCTAATGAATACAGGAAATTTTTCCTGAGAGTGAGGTCGTTGATATGAATGAGGTTTCAGTTGGGAACAAAAGCTCCTTTGGCAGGATGACTAGAGGCTTGCTGTGTTACCCTTTGGGGAAAAAAATTGTCTATATCTGCATGTGTCCTGAGAATTTTCAAGAAACTGAGATTAATCAGTGTACTAACTGATCTGTCAGCTGAAATTTCAAGGCAGCCCAACGTTCAGTCTGTAGCATTGACACTACCGACTGCTTCTAGCCAGACTTCTATGAAAATCAGGGGCAAAAGGCAGAGCGCACAAACTTGAAAAACTTAAATTTTGGCTTAGAGGGAATCATGTATAATGTTGAGACTGAAGGCTACATGGCTGCTAAGGGGACTAGTAATATTTTTTAAAAACTCAAATACTTTGTACAGCAAAAAGAAGAAAGATGCCCCTAAAGTAATTCAGAATTCAAAAGACCTCATCCATCACAGGCTTAAGTGCACAAAAACATAAATCCTTCTTTTGAGAAGATAAGGGCCTCATAAGAAATTAGTTCCCCAGGACTCTTTCACTTTGCTAAGCCATCTAGACACTCAGAGAATGTTGCATCCATGGTCCAGGGATCGTGTTGACAGCAAACATTAGGGTGACTCTTATGATACTGATTTTATTGTCATAAAATAAGCAAGAGTTGTGCAATCAGGGGGACTTCCAAAGCAGACCTGGGAGGCCAGACAAAAAGTCATTGAAAGTGTCATATGGGAAGCTGTGGGAATTATGCCAAAGGAACAGTGGAGACTCTAGGAAGTTGGAGTTGCCAGAAGTATAGAATATCTACTAAGGAAACCAATAGTCCATGAGTGGAGCAAGCCCAAAAAAGAAGTCATGTGGGCTACCCAAGCATTCTGGAACCCACATAGTACCACTGTATGTCACAGATCCTAGGTATGAAACTAAAGGACTATTGCTTGGCTGGATTTTGGTCTCTGGTATGATTTTTCTATGCCCCTATTTCTCCCTTTAGAAGTAAGAATGTTTAAACTGTACCATACCTTTAAATTACATCACTTGATTTTATTCTTACAGAGGCTCACAGCTAAGTGTTTGCTATGAGTCTCAGAAGACACTTGGACTTTTGAAAACTATCAGAGACTTTGGTGATCAGATTACCATGTTTTTGGTTGTAGGTTGGATACTTGTATTATGTTACGTGGAAATGTGACCTTGTGCTTATTTGGAGATTATGGTTTAAGAAGATGTATTTGGATGTCAAGTTGACAAGGGATGATTTGTGACTGTTAAGATTGTATGTGTCAACTTGATTAGCTTGGCAGCCACCAGAGGATTGTAACAACATACTTCTGGGTGTGGCTTATTAAATCCCAGGAGCATGATATCAAGTACCATGTCTGGTCCCTCCTCTTGCTTTCTCTGCCATTGTTCTTCTCTGCTTCTGGATTGCCATGAACTTAGCAGGTTTTCTCTGCAATGCTTTTCTAGCAATATGTTTGTCTTGGAGCCAGCAAAACATGGACTGAATGTTCCAAAACTGCAAGGAAAGTTTAACCTTCCCTTCTCTAAGTTCTGTGTGTTGAGTATTGTGACCCAGAGATATGAAAGATGATTCATAAAACATGGTAACACAGTTTTTGGATAAAGATGTAATATTTTATCTGATTCATAGCAAGGTCATGTCTGGATTCTACTTTCTTCTTTAGGTCCATTTAGCCTCGTATTCTCATTCTCTGTCTCTGTGTCTGTCTCTCTCTCCCTCCAGTCTTCAAGTTCCTAATCAGTGCCCTCCACCAAGTTTCTCAAATGAGTCATTATCTGTTTGCTACCTATATTTTGCAACATGTAGCTCCTTTTCATTATTAATTCACCACGTACAATCCTTAACCCACCACATTTCAGCTGCTGTTTATGTAAGTAACTCAACCTCTGTGCTATTTCCACAGGAAAATTGTAACATTAAATCTAGTTTCTTTGCTTTATATTCTCACAGAACCATCTTCCTTTCCTTTGCAGCACATATCATCATTGGTAATTTTACATCCATGCATCTAATGTGTAGATTAATGTCTTTTCCTCCCCTGGAATCCAAAAAAATTAAAAAGAACTCCACGTTTATTTTTGTATATTGATCTCCTTAGGCCTTAGTACACTACTTGGGAAGAAATGAAGTCATTTATTTCCAGTGGAAGGAGGTTACATATACTTGCTAAGGCTGATCTCACATTTAACTTGGAGTTTCCAATAATAATGTTGAAGGAAAGAAAAAAATAAGAAGAAATAAGCTATGGAATTCACGACTTCATGTTACTCTAAATCTGTAAAAGAATTAATTTCACAGATATGTTACTCTCTGATTCTTAGACTAGGTGAGATTTCCATGTGACTCAAATATCTTTAGGCAAAGTTCACAAAACAGGAATTAATGGGGCAGGGCCTAGTGGCTCACACTTGTAATCCCAGCATTCGGGTAGGTGAGGCAAGAGGATCATCATGAATTCGAGATCAGCCTGGGCTACCAAGTGAGCTCAAGGCCAGCCTCAAATGCATAGTGAGACAATGTCTCAAAAAGACAAAACAAACAAACAAAAAATGGAATTGATGTAATCCCTAGTACAAATCTACTAATCAGGTTCTGGGTGTAGCACCTGTCTCACTGACCACAATTAAAGAACAGAAGATGCCCAGATTACAAGGTGGTGGTGTTGAGTAAGCAGAATGAGATACTCTCCAGGTAGAGTGATGATAGCTGATGGTCCAAAATTGATATAGAGTCCTCTGAGGAATAGGTGGATTCAATATGCTTCAGGTCACATTCCAGAAATATTTTCTCACTTGACCGAACTTTTGAGAGACCTTAGACATTATCACTGAGTTTAAGATTTTACTTGCTGGATTAAGAAATCAGCCAATAACAAATGCTGGCGAGGCTGTGGAGAAATAGGAACCCTTCTTCACTGCTGGTGGGAATGCAGACTGGTGAAACCACTGTGGAAATCACTTTGGAGAGTCCTCAGAAAACTAGGTCTAGAGGTCCCATTCAACCCAGCTATCCCACTTCTGGGTATTTTCCCAGAAGATCTAAAAACATCATATCACAGTGATATATGTGCACCTATGTTCATAGCAGCACAATTTGTAATTGCTAAAATGTGGA